>NW_012267260.1:6942690-6975649 GCF_000151885.1 Dipodomys ordii
GCTGTCCCTGTGCTCTTCAGCTCAAGGCAAGCACTCTGCCACTTGAGCCACAGCACCACTTCTGGTTTTCTAGTGGTTTATTGGAGATAAGAGTCTCATAGACTTTCCTGCCCGGGATAGCTTTAAACTGCGATCCTCAGATCTCAGCCTCCTGAGTAGCTAGGATTACAGGCATGAGCCACCAGCGCCCGGCTCTTTTTTTTTTTTTCTTTCTGTAACAGTCCTGGGGCTGAAACTCAGAGCCTAGAGGCTGCTCCTGAAATCTAGCTCACTGGAGCCACAGCAAGATTTCCGTATTTTGGATGTTTAATTGGAGATAAGAGTCTCACAGATTTTCCTGCCTGGGCTAGCTTTGAACCTCCATCCTCAATCTCAGCCTCTTGAGTAGCTAGGCCTGAGCCACCAGCTAAAGCTGCTTCTTGAGGCTACGTAATTATCAACCACGTAAACCACCACTGAGGGAACTGAGGCATAGAGGTGTGCAGATGTACAAGAGGACCTTCCTTTCCTTAACTGCGATTTCCTAGTGACTTATTTCTTCCTCCATTATCTCAGACTAGCTTTCCATTCAGCAAAAGCTATTACCCTCCCAAAGTTCACAGATAAACACAAGAGTGAGACCCATACCACTCACCTTGCACTGATGCTCCACAGTGGACGTGTCCTACTTTACAGCCCACTACCAACAATGAACCCTCCTTGCTCCAGCCTGAGATGAAAGCATGCTTAAAGCCACCACATGGCTCCCTGAAAAGCCAATCACTCTAGACCCTGACAACAAGACCCTGCTATCTGCTGCTGCCCTTCATTCCTCCTTCCTGACAGACAGGAACCTGGGCACACCCACTTGAAGAATTTTGACATTTGAGAAAAAAAATTTGTTTGTTTTGTTTTTTGTTTTTTTGCTTATGTGGTGCTAGAGGAATCGAACCCAGGGCCCCATGCATGCAAGGCAAGCGCTCTACCACTGAGCCACCTTCCCAGCCCTTGAGAAAAGTTTTTAACGTCCCTTAGCTTCTATTTTTGAATTCCCAATTATTTTACTCTTAACAAACTACTGGCCTAAAGGAAAACAAACATTTATTAAAATTATTACAGGGAACAACTTTTTAAGAAGTTGAAGCTGCGCACCAGTGGCTCACACCTGTAATCCTAGCTACTACTCAGGAGACTGAGATCTGAGGATCGCGGTTCAAAGCCAGCCCGGGCAGGAAACTCTGTGAGACTCTTATCTCCAATAAACCACTCAGAAAACCAGAAGTGGTGCAGTGGCTCAAGTGGTAGAGCACTAGCCTTGAGCTGAAGAGCGTAGGGACAGCGCCCAAGCCCAGAGTTCAAGCCCCACGACCAACCAAAAAAAGAAAGTTGAGCAGGGTGCAGGTGGCTCATGCCTGTAATCCTAGCTACTCAGGAGGCTGAGGATTGTGGTTCAAAGCCAGCCCAGGCAGGAAAGTGAGACTCTTATGTCCAATTAACCACCAGAAAACCAGAAGTGGCTCTGTGGCTCAAGTGGTAGAGCACTCACCTTGAGCTGAAGAACTGAGGGACAATGCCCGGGCCCAGAGTTCAAGCCCCATAACCAACCAAAAAAAAAAAAAGCAGAGCAAAATACAGCCTAGTGTTTATTTAAATATGATCTTTGCTACAAACCTTGAGGGAAAAAAGATCATGCTTGTTCCTTTAAAAAAATCATATTCAGGGCTGGGAAGGTGGCTCCGTGGTAGAGCGCTTGCCTTGCATGCCTGAGGCCCTGAGTTTGATTCCTCAGCACCACATAAGCAAAAAGAAAAAAGCCAGAAGTGGCACTGTGGCTCAATTGGTAGAGCACTAGCCTTGAGCTGAAGAGCTGAGGGACAGCGCCCAAGCCCAGAGTTCAGGCCCCACGAATAGACCCAAAAAAAAAAAAATCATATTCAGCCAGGCACCAGTGGCTCACGCCTGTAATCCTAACTACTCAAGAGGCTGAGATCTGAGGACAGTGGTTGGACAGGAAAGTCCGTGAGACAATTATCTCCAATAAACCACTCAGAAAACCAGAAGTGATCCAGTGGCTCAAGTGGTAGAGCGCTACCCTTGAGCTGAAGAGCTGAGCAACAGTGTTCAGGCCCAGAGTTCAAGATCTATGACTGACAAAAAAAAAAAAATCATATTCACCACTGGGCAATGGTGACACACACCTATAATCCTAGCTACTCAGGAGGCCAAGGTCTGAGAATTGCAGTTCAAAGACAGTCCACGCAGAAAAGTCAGACTCTTATCTCCTGTAAACCACCAAGAAAACCAGAAGTGGCGCTGTGGCTTAAAGTGGTAGAGTGCTAGCCTTGAACAAAAGAGCTCAAGGACAGCGCCCAGGCCCCCCAGGATTGACCAAAAAAAAAAAAAAAATCATATTCAAAGCATTGTACTATTAAATGAAGTATGCAGTTTTAATCTCTTTCCTCCCTTCTCCTACACACTGATAAAAGACACAAAATGCTGGGGGCAATCATGTTGGATAGAAGACTACTGTATTTTTTCTATTTTAACTTTCCTACAACGCACAGGTATTATTTTTAGAAAAATGTCCACATTTTTTTTAATGCATAGAAGAGAAACTGTCTAAAAAATACTGGCAAGAGACCAATGGAAAACTGATGGTCCCCAGGAGATGAATCAGCGGAACCGTAAGTGTTTCCTCGGGTCATTACAAAAGGGAGCTGTATGGGACTTATAAAAGTGTAATTGTTACTTTCAAGCTCACTGAGTTTGCTAAGGTTACTAAGTCTAAGTAATTCCAAAATAAACACATTATCCTTGGGTTTCCAATACTGTCTTCAGTTCAAGTCTGTTACAGTGAGGTTCAGAAACATTTAGAGCATCCCTCATTGAGACTCTTGCTTAGGGGCTCAGAACAGAACCCTATACCACTGTAAAAAGAGGTTTAACAATACCCAGAATAAATACACAGCGGATGGCAGCTCCACTTCCTAGTCATCATTCAGCAACACGATCCTATAATAGAAAGATGTGGTTCAATCACCACATTTGCAAACAAGAGTCACAAGTAACTCCTTTCATCTCCAGACTCCTGACTGGCACGGCGTTTCCTCAGCGAACCTTCTCTCTACTGAGGAGAGCAGGTTCCAGTAGGAGATTGCAGTCAGCATCCATCAGAGTGAGCAGCCGGCAGACTGTATTCTTGAAAGTAAACCAACTGGTGGGGTAAAGTCCCTAACAACCTCTCCAGGGGCAGTAATCTACTAGCAAAGCAACATCGTGGCATGTGTGAGGCCGTGAAACCTAAACGGCCTGAAACAAATCCAACTTATGCTGAGGAGTCACAAGCAACATGACTAGACCAAGGAAATCTCTGGTCCAGTTCGGAGTTCTTGCTAGAGAAAACTAAAAAATCCACCAGGACCTTGAAGGAAGGGTCATGGCAGAGGAAACCAGACTTGGAAACCAGAGTCGCACAGGCCGGGAGCCTTCTCCCTGACTCCACAAGCCATGAAAGCATCATCCTGCTGACATACCTCCTGCACAGCCCTCAACCAGCACTGCACACTAACTCAATCCTTACCCTTCATTTTCACTCCAAGGAAAGGTTTTCCTGTGTAAACATATCTGCCTTCAAAATGGAAATCACGAGAAAATGGGATCCATTGTGCTGCCAATACTGCTGAAATATAACCCTCCAGAAAGTCAGGGTCCTCAGAAGAGTTACAAACACACTGAGAAGAATGTTCAATGTGTTATCTGTGCTCTTTACTTTATTTCCAAGAAGTCAGTGTTACCTAATATTTCTGGGCTCCAATAACTGTGCCAGTGAAACACAGGGAGAAGCATTACTTCTGGACAAGTTTCCCCGTTTTTATAGCTAATATGACAAAATCCACTTTTCAGCCAAACTTCCTCAACACAGAAGTTTAGATACTACTTCAAATACTATTAAATTTAACAGCAAGCCTAAATTCAGATTTTTCATTTCACTTTTGCACCTAGAAATTATTTTACTCAAAATAATTATGTCTTCAGATGATTTCCTATTTCCACTTGAAGTAGAAACAAATTACAGTACTTCAAATTCTATTTGCACTTCCCAATAGAAAGATGATTCATTTATGTGGCATCCACAAAAAATGAGTTCCTCCACACCAGGCTTTTCCCGGTAAGTGACACCCACAAATAGACAGCTTATCTGCAGTGCTCCCTGCTACATCCCCAGGGGCGTGAGGGTGCTGGTATACAGTAGCTGCTTGGTAAAGTTCACTAAACATATGACTAAGTACATCAAGGAAAAGCTTTTATTTCTTGCCATTTGATGAAATTTTTCCTGCAATGATTATAACCATCCTTCCTCCTCTGAAACATGACTCTAAAGTTTTTCTTATTACTTATTTTGTTGTTCTTGTTGTTGTTCTTGTTGTTTGTCCATCATGGGACTTGAACTCTGGGCCTGGGCACTGTCCCTCAGCTCTTCAGCTCAAGGCAAGAGCTCTACCACTTGAGCCACAGCACCACTTGCAGTTTTCTGGTCGTTTATTGGAGATAAGAGTCTCACAAACTTTCCTGCCTGGGCCAGCTTTGAACCGTGATCTTTAGATCTCAGCCTCCTGGGTAGCTAGAATTACAGGCATGAGCCCTGGGCACCTATCCAGCTCACCATGTTAAAATGCCCCAGCATGTTGTGTTGTACACTCAACACCTTTCCTTCTCTGATATTAGCTATCACTTCTGCCTCCTCTGCTGCTCCTTGACACACCAGTATATGGCAAGCTTTTAGAGCTAATACTGCCTCTGAGGCAGAATAAAACATAGGGACTTGGGCACAATTCAAAGTCTTTTCCACTTCTGACCTGCAGCCACATTGTCTGTGCATTTAACAGACTCTGAGCACACAAGCACCCCGCCACATTTCCCAGAATCTCAGAGGAGGTTCTCCACATTTTAAGTGCGTATTCTAGGATTTTCAGGAATGGGCTTGGTTTCAAATATTAATCATGAACAACGGCTGAAAAGACCAGCTCCAATGTAAACCTCAAGGCGTATTTTTTTAATCCATTTAGGAGACACCAGTGGCAGCAAAGCTGGATTTCATCTGGCCTGATGAGCTGTGATAGGGCCACAATTTAGATTCACTGTTCCAAAGTTCATGGCAGCAAAAAAAATCAAACACACTGGCAACCATGGGGTGCTGAGCTTGCCCAGAAAGGCCTATCTCCCCAAACCTGAGAGTGGAATGGATAATTTGAGTACAGCATTTAGTTTATACAATACAACTGGAGTTCCTTCCCCACAACAAACTTTGAATAATGTTTATAATTTAGTAATCAACTGAAATGATGAAAGAATTACCACAATTGAAATAAAATATTTATGTATTTCAAACCAGTAAAACTATGTCTTCAAAAGCTATGAGAAACCTAGTTCTGAATTAGGGATGGAGACAAAATGGGGGATTTGTTTATTTGGGTCTTTGGGTTGCTTTTCTTCTTAAAGATTTAATAAACTTTCATTTGAAATAAGCATAGTTTACTAAGTTAAAGGATCTGATTAAGTATTCCTTAAAAGTAACTAGCTGGGTAAACAATAAAGCACAAGTTATCCAAGAGTCAGGGAGAGAAAAATTACTTCGGACTGTTTTATGAACATTCTTCCAAATGCACCAATCCTTCAACAAAAATAGTTCAACGGGAGATTTCAGTTCCTGGTACTGAACTGAACAAAGAGAACCACATGTTTTTAATGGCTGCTCATAAACGACCCAAATAAATCTCTAAAAGAACAGCAGTGGTTCTTTCTGTACTTTTCCCTTCAAATTCACAAGACCGATTCCACACAGAAATAAAAATTACTGTACTTTATGGCACCACTCACTCTGTGACACATTTATTTGCTGTCATGAAAGTTAGTGCCTCAACAAAGTAAATGAGATTTAGGGGGAAAACTTGTTTTGTTTTGTTTTGTTTAATTTTAAACAGCACAAAATGTCCTTGCCATTTGTGGCAGAAAGAGTTTACCCACCTCAAATGAGAAGATTTTCAAACTAAGTGACAGACCTAAGTATTTATATACAACTGTTACAAGGAAGCTTTCCAAATAGCTTTCCAATCATTTCTGATGCTGACCTTAGATCAGGATTACATTGCTAACTACCATTTATAAGAAATGAAGCCTACAGAACACAAAATATCACTTACAATTTAACCACTGATGGGCTCTTTGCCCCTGACTTTAGCTGTGGATTAAAACAGAGCAACAGCACACCCTGCTGGAAGTTGGCAGGACAGCTAGCACTGTCAGCAGCTGAACCTAGCTCCCCACAAAGTGTGAATCACTTCAGAAACACCTCCCACTAAACAGGAAGCAGAAGTTCAGAGGCACTAACCACCAGGTGTCTGTAGGTGTGATCTTAAAGGTTAAATTAAGGCTTTCAAGTAAACAACTTCCAAATGAAAAGATACGGCCTTTTCTTGCTCATTTCTCCAGCTCCACAAAGCCCAACTACCCCCAAGTAATTCTAATAGATGGATTTGGCCCAAAATAATGGTATTTGCAAATTGCTATCTGTAAAGAAAAACTGGTGATCACATAAAAGAGGAAACTGAAGCTATTTTCTGCACACAATTGCCTGATTCTGCATACAAGCCCATCTTGGCTCAAAAACACCCCTAAAGACCACCATTAAGAATCCGCAAGGCAGCTTGGTGGTCTGTGAACCACAATTTACATGTCATTGGCAAAATGCCTGCACAGATTCTGGAATTCGAAACATGCCAACTGTATTAAGAAACCACAACCATGAAACAGCTAGTGTGTCTCGCAATCACAGAAACCAGTGCAGCCATTAGCTAGCTAAGTAATCCAGCTCCATGCTGTCTAATTCAAATGTATATGAATAAGGAATAGAAATATAGGAATAGATGCTGGGTGCCAGTGGCTCACACCTATAATCCTGGCTACTCAGGAGGCTGAGATCTAGGATTACAGTTCAAAGCCAGCCCACACAGGAAGTCCATGATACTTTTTTTTTTGGCCAGTCCTGGGGCTTGAACTCAGAGCCTGGGCACTGTCCCAGAGCTTCTTTTGCTCAGGCTAGCATTCTACCATTGGAGCCACAGCACCATTTCTGGCTTGTTCTGTGTATGTGGTACAGAGGAATCAAACCCAAGCCTTCATGCATGCTAGGCAAGCACTCTACCACTAAGCCACACTCCCAGCCCCCATGAGCCTCTTATCTCCAATAAACTACTCAGAAAAAGCCATTAAGTGACAATCTGGCTCAAGCGACAATAGTGCTAGCCTTGAGCACAAAGAGGCTCAGGGACAGCACCCAAGCCCTGAGTTCAAGCCCCAGAGGAAAAAAATATATAGGAATAGAAAAACATCAAAGTTCTGAGCTGTCTTGGCTAAAGAAACAAAACTCCTTTGCACCACTCAATGACATTATTCTGATGACATCCTACGAACAACCTTCTCACTTCTCATAAAAAAGGCTGGGTCATCAACCTGCAGTGCATTCTTTTTTTTTTTTTGTCGGTCGTGGGACTTGAACTCTGGGCCTGGGCGCTGTCCCTCAGCTCTTCAGCTCAAGGCGAGCGCTCTACCACTTGAGCTACAGTGCCACTTCCGGTTTTCTGGTGGTTTATTGGAGATAGGAGTCTCAAGGTCTCTCCTGCCTGGGCTGGCTTTGAACCGCGATCCTCAGATCTCAGCCTCCTGAGTAGCTAGGATTACAGGCGTGAGCCACCAGTGCCCGGCCTGCAGTGCATTCTTTAGAAAAATTAGCAATTCTGGTTTTCCAGAACAATGAACAAGGCCAAGGAAGATCAAACACATCAGCATAATTTTCTTCAAGAAGTACAAAGGTAATAAGCAACTGAAGCTATCACTAGTGGTACTTACTATTTGGCTCATTATTTCAACCAAGATATATTTGGATTAGAACTTTCATACTGACCTCAAGCCTCTTTTCAAGTGATTCAATTCTATCCTTTTTGCTGGCTAGATTGGCCCGTGTGTAGCGGCTTTGCCCAGGAAGATACAAAACTTGACTGTAGCACTCTTCCCACACCTGGTTGTAAGCTTCACTGGAGAGCTCACCATGGCTCATTCCTTGTTTTACCACTTCCATCTCTTGTACCAGAATGTCCTGGGCCTGTTTACAATAAGAAATTCAGTAAGTTTAAATTCCATAAATACTAGTCAACGCTGGAGAACTTAAAACTAGTCCAAGCTGATGCAGTGGCTAACAACTGTAATTCTAGCTGTTCTGTAGATAAGAGATTAGGAGGATAGTGGTTCAAGGCCAGCTTATACAACAAGTTCACAAAATCCCCATCTTGATCAATGAAGAGCTGGATGTGGTGGTATACACCTGTCATTCCAGCTATGTAGAAAGTGTAAATAGGAGGATAAGGGACCAAGCCCACCCAAGCAAAAAGCAAGATCCAACTGGAAAAATATCAAAGCAGAAAAGACTGGGGGGGGGGGGGGTCTCTGACTCAAGTAATAAGAGCATCTGCCTGGAAAGTGTAAGACCCTTAGTTCAAATCTCAATACAACAACAAAAAAAAGAAAAAGAAAAAGAAAAAACTAGTCTCTTTTTCCCTTAAGCCAAAGGCTAGGAATATTTTTTTTTTTTCCAGTCAGTTGTGAAGCTTGAACTCTGGGCATGGGTGCTGTCCCTGGCTTCAGCTCAAGGTAAGCGTTCTACCTACCACTTGAGCCACAGTGCCTCTTCCAGTTTTCTTGTGGTTAATTGAGGATAATAGTCTCCCAGACTTTCCTGCCCAGACTGGCTTTGAACCGCGATCCTCAAATCTCTGCCTCCTGAGCAGCTAGGATTATAGGCGTGAGCCACCAGTGGTGCCTAGCAAGGCTAGGAATTTTGATCAGCTGTTTTTTGTTTGTTTTTAAGAATATTAAGCCAAATCAATCAAGAAACCCCTAAGTAAAGGCAAACTGATTTTCAGAAGTCAAGCACCATGGTCCTAATAGTATAAACATCATTTGCTTTTTTTTTTTTTAGCAGTACTAGAGTTTGAACTCAGAGCCTTGCACTAGCTAGACATATGTTCTACCACTTGAACCATATTCCCCAGCCCTTTTGCTTTTGGTATCTGGGAGGGCAAGTTCTTGCATTTGTGCCCAATCTAGCTTGGCTCCAGATGCTCCAATGACAACTCCCGTGTAGCTAGGAAGAATGTGCACACAACCAAAGCAAGCTCGTATCTGTCCACAACACATAGCATCTAAAAGCACTTCATCCTATGACAGAAACAGTCTGCTCATTCGTACCTTTTTCAGCTCTTCTTTGGAGAACTTCTCATAAGGGCTATGCTCCAAATAGGTAATGTGTTCTGCATTGTTTGTACCAAATGCTACAGTTTTTCCTTTCTTACTTCCAGAGGGTTCGTAGGGATGGTGCAGAAGATCATAATGAAGCATTGTAATCATTTCCTTTTTGATTAGTTCTTCACTTTTTTGCAAATCTGTCAGAGGTGGCTCTACATTTAAGGGTCTTAGAATAGTTTCATTTACCTAAAATTTTAAAACAAGTACAATTACCAAATATACCACTGCAATATACTAATAATACCATACTTACAGTACACATTAAACAGCAATTATTTTCAAAAATGACGTTTTTTTCCTCCTAAATACTTAATGATCTCTGAAAGACATGTAAAAATTGGGTATGCTAACTACTATATTGTAGGAAGCAAATGAAATTTTGTGAATGACATAAAAGCACCAATCAATTAAAACTTCCTAAACCAAAGATCCTCACTTACTTCAGAAGGTCTTGGCAGATCTTTCTGGACAGCCTTATGCATTCGCTTCATTTCTTTCACCCGCTCAGCTTCTCGTATGGCCTGAAAAAAGATTTTATGTCCATTACTGCATCTATCCAGTATTTTACACTTCTCATCAAGTATACTCAAAAACTAAAGCTGGAGCTTTGTAGAAAGGTAATGTTTGTAGAAAGATAATGGTAAAGCCACAGAAATACTCAGTAGATCCATTCTCATTATACAATAGAAACTAAGATCTTCCAGTGTCCACCAGAGAATTCTCTGTAATTACCTCACTCCATCATAACTCAGGAGACTTCCACACACCCTTTCCCTTCAGCCAAAGCTAGTGACTTCATTTAAAAGCCAACCCATGTGTTCTTATACTCAAGTCGTGAATATCTTACTCAATAAAACTTCATGTCATTTACGAGAAAGTAAATGTAACTCAAAGTAGTTGGGAACAAAACACAAGGTTGTCTGCTCTTCACATTCACACGGCTCCCCTCTAAAACAGGACTTCCACTGAATTCTTGATTTGTTCTCACAGAGACTGCAGCAGAACTAACTGAAACAAGCTACTGAGTCTCCACACTATTGGAGGACTCACCAATTACTAGCCACAAAACTGAGGAAAACTCACTCCTGTGAGTATAAAAAGGGAGCTAATGAGCCAGGCACCAGTGGCTCACGCCTGTAATCCTCAGGAGGCTAAGATCTGAAGATCATGGTTCAAAACCAGCCCAGGCAAGAAAGTCCATGAGACTTTTATCTCTAATTAACCACCAGAAAACCAGATGTAGCACTGTGGCTCAAGTGGCAGAACACTCACCTTGAGCAGAAGAGATCAGGGACAGCGCCCAGGCCCAGAGTTCAAGCCACATGACCAAAAAAAAAAAAAAACACCGGGGGGGGGGGGGCCTAATGCCTGTCAATTATATGTAATTATATATACTTATGACATTTTCCAAATCCAGGTTTTAGTAGTTTACACTGACTAGAAACTATTTTCTTCAACTAACCCAAGATCTTCTTGTTTGAACACATCTTTTCTAGAGTTGAAGCAATGTCTAGAAGACTACCTGTGTGTTTTAAAGAAGCATAATGAACTGCAGTTGATATTTCCATATACCTATTCATTTTAAGAAGCTCATCAAATTCTGAGGATACAATCAGTTACATCAGTATGCATTACTCATGATCTATTTTGTTGAATATTGGGAAACGTTCAGAGCGAAGATGTGGAGACAGGAAGCAGCCCCTCTTCCCTGTGGTGCTGCCCGGCACACCGGGCAAGCCCTCACTCGTTTCTGTACCATCACTCACCTGCTTCCGTGCATCCACATCTGCGGCATCTTCGATGTATGTTTCATCTACCTCCCGCTCCTCCAGCTCCTTCTCGGCATTTTCTGGTAGAACGATTTCAAAATCATTCTTAGGGGCAGGAAGGCCCATCAGTCCTAAACGGAGATGTTCACGAGATTCTCTTTCCTGTGGAAAAGGATTGTTGTTCTTCAATTCGTGTTTATCAAGAATTCAACCATGCCAGGCGCTGGTGGCTCACGCCTGTAATCCTAGCTGCTCAGGAGGCTGAGATCTGAGGATCGCGGTTCAAAGCTAGCCCGGGCAAGAGAGACCATGAGACTCCTATCTCCAATAAACCTCCAGAAAACCGGAAGTGGTGCTGTAGCTCAAGTGGTAGAGCGCTCGCCTTGAGCCGAAGAGCTCAGGGACAGCGCCCAAGCCCAGAGTTCAAGCCCCACGACCAACCAAAAAAAAAAAAAGAATTCAACCATATTCATTCTCTGAATTTCCCAAAAACCCAGCTGACCTAACATCAATTTAGAAAAATGATCCTGACTTCAGAATTGGTCTTTTCTTCTTTCTTTTACTGAAGACAGGTTCTTGTCATGTACTCTAGGCCTGCCTAGAACTCACAAGGCTCTTGGCACTACCTCCTGAGTACTAGGAATATATGCCACTATGCCTGAGTTCATTCTTTTTTTTTTTTGCCAGTCCTGGGGCTTGAACTCAGGGCCTGGGTACTGTCCCCGAACTTCTTTTGCTCAAGGCTATCACTCCACCACTTGAACCACAGTGCCACTTCCAGCTTTTTCTGTTTATGTTATACTGAGGAATGGAACCCAGGACTTCATGCATGCTAGGCAAGCACTCTACCACTAAGCCACATTCCCAGCCGAATGATTTAATTCGTATACAAGCATTTAGAAATGGCATTCATTGGTACCAATTAAACATTAAAAGAACTTCAGGCTAGCCTGAGCTACAGGCTCAGAATTAGGACCTCAAGACTCAAAAAAATAAATTAACCAATGTATATGTGAAGATGTATAAGGTGCATTATATGTGTATATAAATAATGTTTATAGTATTAGAATTATTAGAATTCACTAAAAAAAAATCACTGACATTACATAAGGCCCAACAGTAAAAAATAAAAGCATTTAAGATTCATCAAAACTGAATCTTTATTTGGGTTTGTTTTTTGCTGGTCCTGGGGCTTGAGCTCAGGACGTGGGTGCTGTCCCTGGGCCTCTTCATGCTCAAAGCTAGCACTCTACCACTTGAGCAACAGTGCCACTTCCAACTTTTTTGAGTAGTTTATTGGAGATAAGAGTCTCACAGGAGCCAGGCACTGGTGGCTCACTCCTGTAATCCTAACTACTCAGAAGGCTTGAGATCTGAGGATCGAGGTTCAAAGCCAGCCTGGGCAGGAAAGTCCGTGATACTCTTATCTCTAATTAACCAGAAGTGGTGCTGTGGCTCAAGTGGTGGAGTGCTCACCTTGAGGTAAAGAGCTGAGGGACAGCGCTCAGGCCCAGAGTTCAAGTCCTACAACTGGGGGGGTAGGGGTGAGGGTTTCATAGGGACTTTTCTGTCTGGGCTGGCTGCAAACCACAATACTCAGATCTCAGCCTCCTGAATAGCTAGGATTACAGGCGTGAGCCCAGCTTAAAACTTAATTTTTATAATTAGCTTTGAGTTCTAGGTTCTCCTAAACATACAAAATAATTCAGAAGGGGCTGGGAAGGTGGCTCAATGGTAGAGCGCTTGCCTTGCAAGCATGAGGCCCTGGGTTCGATTCCTCAGCACCACATAAGCAAAAGGAAAAAAGCTGGAAGTGGTGCTGTGGCTCAAGTGGTAGAGTACTAGCCTTGAGCTGAAGAGCTGAGGGACAGCGCCCAGGCCCAGAGTTCAGGCCTTCGACCGGACCCAAAAAAAATAATAATAATAATAATTTCAGAAAAATTCAGGTTGAAAATCGATTTATGAGATATTTGAAACTCAAGACTTAATTTATAGAAATAGAAAAGTAGGGGCTGGAAAGGTAGCTCAGTTGGTAGAGTGCTTGCTTTGCATGCATGGGCCCTGGATCCGATTCCTCAGCACCACATATGCAGAAAAAGCTGAAAGTGGTGCTGTGGCTCAAGTGGTAGATTGCTATCCTTGAGCTGAAAAGCTGAGGGACAGCGCCCAGGCCCAGGCCCAGGCCCAGAGTTCAAGCCCACAACAGACCAAAAAAAAAAAAAAAAGAAAAAGAAATAGGAAGTAGCTCTATGGCTCAAGTGGTAGAACGCTCGCCTTGAGCTGAAGAGCACAGGAAGAGTGCCCAAGCCCAGAGTTCAAGCCCCACAACCAACCAAAAAAAAAAAAGAAATAGAAAAGTAAAACAAATGTATCCTTCGTAAAAGGAAGTATTAATTAGTAAATGACAAAAGTCAGTAAGAGATACAAGAGCATTACTTTCAGCTCTTACCAATATTCAAGTTCCAGTCCTACCAAAAGCGCGCACGCGTGTGTGCACATAGAAAGGGAACTGATATTTACCATCTGCTTCACATAAGAGGGATCACTGTAATCTGCCATTCCATCCTCTGGGTTAATGTTTAATTTGTCTCTAAGTGGAGTTCGACCAGGGGTAGAGTTTGTCACAGGCTTGGGGGTGGTTCCACTCCGGGGAGTCAGCCCTTCAGCTCCATTAGAAGGAGTCCTTGAAAACAGAAATTCCAGTTAGTAAGAGTGCCACACATATTTGCAAATTTTTTCACATAAATTATTTCACAGGAAATGCAGAAGAGAAATAAAACATCCCAAAACTTCTCTTATTTTACATTATTCTTTATACTATGATATAAGTTCAAACTAGTGAGCACGGTCTTTACATGTAATATATTTACTGACTTCCAATAGTCTTTATACTTGACATTTTCTTGCCTTCCTAAATAGGTCCACCCAATATCATTTCAACCTTCATTTGATACCTTAGGATGGCTAAGGAGAGGTAGTGATCCTGGATGACTTTCACCAACCAAGTTGTTCCCTGTCAGGTCACTGACATCAGTACTTAATGTAATTTAAGTGGGTCACCCCTTTACTTTGTATCTGGAAACCAACCACCACGTTTACAGAATCTCATATAAGTAAGCACATGTGACGACTTGGAGACTCTCCCAGCAATACAGCCCACAGACTTTGCACCTTGTATTTTAATTGTTCAAAGCCTTTCTTATGTTTTGTTTGCTTACTTCCTGTATCTTGGCTGGGATCCACATTGATGGTGCTGTCAGACAGCTGTTCCCGAGAGGTGAAGTAATCGTTTAAGACATGGTCCCTGCCCCCAAGGAGCTTACAATCTAGTTGAGAAATAAGACATACACAAAAAAACAGCAATTAGGCTCTCAAGAAACACTGAATGTGATATAGGGACTGGCTGCCAGTGCTTCTTGATTGTGCTATCAAGTACACATGAACCAGCCTGAAGGGCTTTCTCTACTGAACAACAACCCACAAGGACATCCAAACACTTACAAGTAAACATCAAACATTAAGTGCTTAATAAGCTGAAATTCCATTTTAATATGACTTGCCTCTGTGACATTTATATCTTAAAAGATTCCTACAAAGAAGCCGAGTGCCGGTGGCTCACATCTGTAATCCCAGCTACTCAAGAGGTTGAGATCTGAGGATCAAGGTTCAAAGCCAGCCCAGGCAGGAAAGTCCAAGAGACTATTATCTCCAATAAACCACTAGAAAACCGGAAGTGGCACTGTGGCTCAAGCGGTGAAGCAGTAGAGCACTCGCCTTGAACTGAAGAGCTGAGGGACAGCGCCCAGGCCCAGAGTTCAAACCCCACAACCAACCAAAAAAAAGATTCCTACAAAGAAAAATCCCCATTCGATATAGGAAGTTCCACTGCCAGGCCTAGGCTCTCACAGCTCCCAACCTTTGCTGATGCTGTACTATACCCAGGAAGCCATCACCCCATGCCAGCCTATGGAATCAAGCCTAGCTGTGAAGTCACTTTTCAGGAAGCTCCCAACCTGCATTACTCCTTCCTGCTCTACTACGAAGTAGAAATTATCTTTCTCTGCTCTAGGATACCAGCATTTAATGACAGAGACCAGGCCTTATCAATTCAATCCTGTTGTGTTCACACCTCTTTCTTCTTTCTAGCTGACCTAATCTCTCTGCTGGGCCACTCACTCTTGTTCGGTCTCCTTCAAGCTCTCTCAATTTCCCTCTTCCCCCTGGCCCTCCTCTGCTTCACTAGAAAATGCTAACTGCCACTTGCAATTACCTCCAGGGCTATTACCCAGTTAGACTCTATTCTGTAATCCTAGCTACTCAGGAGGCTGAGCTCTGAGGATCGTGGTTCAAAGCCAGCTCGGGCAGGAAAGTTCCCCACCCATAAGATTTTTTTTTTTGGTCGGTGTGGGCCTTGAGTGCTGTCCCTGTACTCTTCAGCTCAAGGCAAGTGCTCTACCGCTTGACCCACAGCACCACTTCCGGTTTTCTAATGGTTTATTGGGGATAAGAGTCTCACGGACTTTCCTGCCCAGGCTGGCTTTGAACCAAGATCCTCAGATCTCAGCCTCCTGAATAGCTAGGTTACAGGTGTGAGCCACCAGCACCCAGCCCCCATAAGATACTTATCTCCAATTAACCACTCAAAACCTGGAATGGCACTGCAGTTCAAGTAGTAGAGCACTAGCCTTGAGCACAAAGGGGCTCAGGGACAGTGCCCAGGCCCTAAATTCAAGCCCCACAACTAGCCAAAAATTAATAATAAAAAAAACAACTCAGAGACAACATCCAGGCCAAGTTCAAGCCCCACAACTGATATTAAAATAATAAAAATAAAAACATACTGCAAAACAAACTGAAGCCTTAAAGAAGTTCTAGTATTGAACCATTTCCTTAATACTATTATATGATTTATTATGAGAAGTAAGTAGAAATCAGAAAGGCAAACAGAACATTTATTTCTATTCTGTCAACATTACGAAATAAACATGCTGCCCTAGTCCATAGATTCAAGGTTTTCTAAAATATAGAATGCACTCATTGGGGGGAGGAGGGTTGGGTAGGGGGTGGGGGGAGGATGGGATAGGAAGGGGAAACAAAGGAGGAGGCTACAATGCTTGATAAGAAATGTACTCATTATCTTGCCCATGTAATTGTAACCTCTCTGTACAGTATTTTCACAATAAAAAAAACCCGCACTCGTTCTCGCAATACCTGAATGGGGTAGAAAGAACTGTGTTGGGAGTCTGCACCACTTGCCGCTGTGGAGTCACACCAGAGAAGTCACTCTCATGCAAGGGGGTGTTCAGTCCACCTTTTAAGGGGGTGTCCACGTTGGTCAGGGCCATGAGGTTCTGGGCCTCCTGATTAACAAGAACACAAAGAAGCACGTTTAACAGTTTACAAATTTTGAAACAGACAAAAATTCTTTCACATCTTCTCAATGAAAACCAATAGAGCCAGGTGCTCATGGCTCACACCTGTAATCCTAGCTACTCAGAAGGCTGAGATCTGAAGATCACAGTTCAAAGCCAACCCAGGCAGAAAGCCCCATGAAATTCTTATCCAATTAGCTACTCAAAAACCAGAAGTAGATTTGTAGCTTAAAGTGGTAGAGAGCTACCCTTGAGCAAAAGAGCTGAGACAGTGCCCAAGCCCTGAATTCAAGCCACACAACTGACAACCCCACCCCCACCCCACCCCCAGCAAAAAAAAGAAAAAGTAAACCAACAGAGAAAATGAATACTGGGCCATGGCAAATTTCAGTATTTCCATTCCTCTGGCAACAGAAGACAGCACATCAGAGGTGCTAAATAAAGTGTACCTGTCAAGTTATGCTGTTGCAAACTCACATAGGGAACTGCCACTGCCCAAAACCTTCTAAAATCTTCTACTAGCTGTGCCATCTCTCTTTACAAATGCAAGGTGCCAAGAATGCAAGTTCCCCAATGCCAGCTGAGGTCAATGTCAGAACACCTAGGTTTTAGTTTGGCTTCATCACTAATTCCTTATCTAATCTTCATAGCATCTCTAAGTCTCCTGGAAAGTTAAGATACTCCAAGTAGCCCACCACAAGGCTCCTAGGTTCATGTTCCTTTCAGAAGTCATGCTTGACCTCTTTAGGCAGAACAGACTACTCAGAATCAATGAGTCCTCCGTCCTCTGTACTCAGTATGTACTCATTACATCCTCTCACCTCAACCACAATTATGATTGGCTCAGTGGTTAAGCACTTGCTTGGCATGTGTAAGATTCTTAGTTTAACCCCCAGCACAGCACAAAATATTTAAAAGAATAAAACAATATAGTAACAGGGGCCTCTGGAGCGAGTGATAAGGAGATCAACTGTTTTTCTCACTAAGCCTTCCACAACTATTTAACTCTTGAATCAAGGATCTGAAATTGTATTGCTGACTCCGTTCCACTCCTGCCCACAAATTCCATGTCCACAGGCACTCATCTAGGAAGTAAGCTCCCAGGCCTCTGCTCCACTCCACTGGTCCAACTGGACAGCATTAGACTATGTGAAGCAAGCTAAGTCAAAGGACCAGAGCACGCAGTAAACTAAAGGAGACGTTCTCTTCTCCACATTTCCCAAACTTTCTCACAGCTACCATCTCAAAAAAGTATAACAGAAAAATAAAATAAGAGATTCACTTAACTGGCAACTCCTTTGTACAATAAAGACATTATTTTTTTAATGGAGAAACAACAGTATTTGCAGATATTCTGGAAACACAAGCTGTGGCTGGTGTGATGGAGGAGGGGAATGTGGTGCTGCTGGCATACTGTTACAGGAACACAAAGAAGTTTGAAAATTCACTATTTCCTAATCACACATATGACTTTCTTCTAGGATTACTAGGCAATGTGAAACATTAAGGTGTGGTGCTTTGCTAACAGGTAGAAAGGACCAGAGAAGGGAAGGGCTAGCTTCAAAAGTTATAAATCAAAGGATGAAGAAATGACATCTGAAGTACACAGTTCCTGAAGTAACCAGTAATCAACTGACTTCACTTCTTTACCACAGAAATAAATGCCCTCAGATGTCTATGCATTCAGGAATCAGCTTCAAACTGCTGATCCAAAAAGAACTACTTAGTCCTCTTTATTGACACTTTTAAGGACAATAAACCAAGTGAAAGATATGTGACACCATACCTGCAGAATTCTGTCCTGCGAAGCTGGTGTTCTCGGGGTCCTAAGAGCAATGCTGTTGTTGGTGACATTGTACTCAGACAAAAGAGTGCTGGATGCAGAGTTTGTTATGCCAGACTCCTCAGCAGTCTGACGCGCCATCTCACTTGCTTGCCCTACTTTCACAACCTCCTGGAGCTCTGCATCTGAAATCTGGAAGAACACAATCATCAAAGTCCTTACTACCTGTGGTTTTAAAATGTAACAGAAAAATAAAAACATTCACCTAATTGGCAACTCCTTTGTACAACTACTTAAAGATACTTTTTGTTTAATTAACAAGGTGCTGGTGGCTCACACCTCTAATTCTAGCTACTCAGAAGGCTGAGCTCTGAGGATCTTAGTTCAAAGCCAGTCCAGGCAGAAAAATTCCCATGAGCTTCTCATCTCCAATTAATTACTCAAAACACTGGCCAATAATGATTACTTCTAACCACCACAAACTATGAGAACTCTCACAGAGGAGTGTTCTTATTTCTCAACCCATCACAATGACTGATTTTGATAGGTGGCTCATCACTGTACTGTGAATATTTTAAGAGTACTCAAGACACGCCTGTTACATAGGCCCTCAATTGCCAAATAAATGAAATACCACGTAAATCCAAACAATGAGATAAGCATATAAATTCACAAGATGAAAATACTACTTTAATCAAATTACCTGGGGGGCAGGAAGTACTAGTTTGCTTCTTTTTTTAGTAAACTCAGAAACTCCACTGGTCTGAAGAATTGCTGATGGTAAATCAGATTCCTTTTTTCTTTTCAAGTGCTGTTTGTCTTTTTTCCTATCTCTTCCTTCTTTTTCACTGCCATAAATCAGGAAGTTATGCATAAGCAATTAACATTAGATGCCATATTCATAACCTCTAAACAATCTTTGTCTTATGGGAATAACTAAGGCAACAAAAAAAGATTTTCTGGGCTGGGAACATGGTTTAGTGGTAGACTACTTGCCTAGCATGCATGAAACCTTGGGTTCGATTCCTCAGTACCACATAAACAGAAAAAGCCAAAATGGTACTGTGGCTCAAGTGGTAGAGTATTAGCTTTGAGCAGAAAAAAAAAGCTCAGGGACAGTGCCCAGTCTCTGAGTTAAGCCCCAGGACTGGCAAAGAAACAAAAAATAAATTAAAAAAAAAAAAAGATTTTCTAAAATGCACATTAAATTGCTCCCTATGAAGATTGCAAATTAGAATAATGTCTATTAAGAAACATCGAGTACAGCCAGATGCCGATGGCTCACTCCTGTAATTTTAGCTACTCAGAAGGCTGAGATCTGAGGTCATGGTTCAAAGCCATCCTGTGCTAAAAGTCCATGAGACTCTTATCTTTAATAAACTACTGATAAAAAGTCAGAAGTGGTGATATGGCTCAAGTGGCACAGTGCCAACCTTAGGCAAAAGCAGCACAGGGATGACACCTAGGCCCTGAGTTCAGGCCCCAAGACAGGCATTTAAAAAAAAGGAACCAGAATATGGTTTTGGTTTTCATTTTTCTGGTTGGCCATGAGGCTTGAATTCTGGGCCTGAGCACTGTCAGCCCTGAGCTCTTCAGCTCCAGGCCAGCGCTCTACCACTTGAGCCACAGCGCCACTTCCAGTTTTCTGGTGGTTAATTAGAGATAAGAGTCTAAACAGACTTTCCTTGCCCAGGCTGGCTTGAATTGCAATCCTCAGATCTCAGCCTCCTGAGCAGCTAGGATCAGAATATGTTTAGGAAGATTTCTTCCATTGTAAACACTTCATCTGTTCACAATGTACACATAAATGTTAAGATGTGGTCAGTGAGTAGACAGTCAACTGAGAGAACTGTGATTCAAGGGCCATACATACAGCATTCTGTGCTAAAAACATGACAGCCAGGGTCACTGGCTTTCCCACAAAATTAAGCCCATTAAAGAGACAGAAGGATAACCAGTACCCATCAGGCTAAATAATATTCTAGTTTGGACAAAGACAATACTTAGAACTTAAAAAAAAATCCTGTTATATATTTATTTCCAAAATCCAAAAGAAACTCACGATCTTAGCTCCCCATCAAGATCCTGTTGTCTTAGTTTCCTGAAATCTGCATCAAGGGCCTGGTAGTTTTCCTCAGAGGTATCATAAAAACCAAGAGCAGGCTTTTTTTCGAATGGAATCTCAGCATTATAATCAACTCCTCTCTTCTTTTTTCTTTTCTTCTGAATTTCTATACCAGCTGCTCGAAGTTCTCGTCTTTTTTGAAGAGCAGCAAGACGCCTGAATAAAGAGAATACAAAACCACCCAGAATATCACTTACTATGGGCCGACAATGATCACTCACCAAAGTTAAGAAAACTATCTGGTTTTTGGGAGAAAGAAATACTCATTTAAGCCCTCACCTCATATCATTCACCAAACCCAAGTTTTGACTTAAAGAATAGAAAAAAGCAAATGGAAAAGCCAGAGACAACCATAGAAAATTTGTAGCTTCTCTTTGGATGAGAATGTACTTACTAAGTTAAATAATTGTCAAAGGAAATCACTAGTTTTGAGATTTTTTTTTTCAGTCATGGGGCTTGAACTCTGGGCCTAAGCACTGTCCCTCTGCTCTTCAGCTCAAGTCGAGTGCTCTACTACTTAAGCCACAGTGCCACTTCCGGTTTTCTGGTGGTTAATTGGAGATAAGAGTCTCACAGACTTTCCTGCCTGGGCTGGTCTTGAACCGCATTCCTCAGATCTCAGCCTCCTGCTTAACTAGGATTATAGGCATGAGCCACCACACCCGGCTTTGAGATGTTTTTTAACTGCAGCACTATAACAAAATTGTAAAATTAAACTGAAAAGAAAAAAAGATTTGTAATAAATATGAGGTTCAGTAGTAAGACTATAAAGAACCTTAGGTAAAGATTTTCCAAAACTCATTCCAACAGGAGTTTTAAAAAAAGGTAAGTGAAAATAAGTAATAGCATAGCAGTTGCAGAGCCCTATACCCTCTCTTCTCCCCCCATCCTCCTTCCCTACTTCCTGCCCACTCCCTACCCCCACTAGGGCAGGAGGAAGAAATGCCAAGCCACATGGACCAGCAAGAACACAGGCTCTGGGAAAGAAGGACAGAGAACAGAAAGTTCCAAACTTCTTTCAACAGGAACTGACTTCATTTGCAACAGTGCACTGGGCACTCCTAATACAGTGCATGTAGTGGTAAAAGGCAAGTGGGAAGGAACTGATAGAGCCATTCATTGGAGATAAAGGCAAAACGGAAGGTGACTCATTTGCCAAAGAGAAACTGAAAGGTAGGAGGGAGGAGCCCTCTTGGAGTCAGAACAAATCTCAAATAATTCTCAAGAATTATCCCTTCATATGACCCTAACTGGATTGGATCCACTTGTGGATCCCCAGGACACTGCTGGAAAAAAATACAGAAAACAGCCCGAGGTAGTCAAGGAAAGGATGTCAAAGGTTGTTGGCAGAATACTTGCCTAGCTCCGAAAATTAACTTATTTGGTAGCAATCATGGGTTTAGCCAAAAAAAAATAAGAAAGAGATAGAGAAAATCATGGTTAAAGGCAATGACTACTTTAGCTCAATTTTTAGACAGACATTTATTTCTATGAGGCTGGGACTGTGGTTCAGTGGTAGAATGCTAGCCTAGCATGCATGAAGTCTTGGGTTCCATTCCTCAATAACACACACACAACACACACACACACACACGCCGGAATTAGCACTGTGGCTCAAGTGGTACACACACACACACACACACACACACACGCCGGAATTAGCACTGTGGCTCAAGTGGTACACACACACACACACACACACACACACACGCCGGAATTAGCACTGTGGCTCAAGTGGTACACACACACACGCCGGAATTAGCACTGTGGCTCAAGTGGTACACACACACACACACACACACACGCACACACGCCGGAATTAGCACTGTGGCTCAAGTGGTAGAGTGCTAGCCTTGACCCAAAAATGTTCAGGGACAATGCCCAGGCCCTGAATTCAAGCCCCAGGACTGACTAAAAAAAAAAAAACTAAAGTGGGTTCAAAGCTCATTAACTCCCTCTCTGTTCAGAAGTGATGGCAGTTTCCCAGCCAGTGCCTGCCCGACTAATCAAGGAGAGTAACTAGCTGGCAGCCGTGCAAAATTCACACAGCCTTGTGTGGCCAAGGTGCCACAGCAAACCAAACACCACAGAGTGGGGGAAACATAGTACGTCTGTCATGACTCACAAAATTTTCAAAATATGTATATTTTTCTATAACTAATCTAAAATGGGTAGAGGGGGCTGGGAAGGTGGCTCAGTGGTAGAGCGCTTGCCTTGCATGCATGAGGCCCTGGGTTCGATTCCTCAGCACCACATAAGCAAAAAGAAAAAAGTCGGAAGTAACTCTGTGGCTCAAGTGGTAGAGCGGTAGCTTTGAGTTGAAGAGCTGAGGGACAGTGCCCAGGCCCAGAGTTCAGGCCCCACAACCGGACCCAAAAAATAAATAAATAAATAAATAAAATGGGTAGAGAAAAAAACAAGTGAGCATGAAAATCAAAAGTCCATCCCCAGTTCCACAAAAAATATAAAGCAGCACCAGGGCTAAATATCAGAAAAACAAGAATTGGATAATTGAGATTACTATTCACCAAACAAGGTCAATTAATCATGCCTTACTGGATCTAAGGACAAGGACCATGAACATGGAAAGAGAAACCTACCTTGCTTCTTCCAACTGCTTCTCTCTTGCTTTTCTCTTGGCCTTCTTTCCCTGAGTATTTGCCAGGCGAGCTCTAGCTTCAGAAAGCATCTCGAGTTCATCTGCAAAAAGAAAAGAAAAACCATGTTCCTCTGTAACATAAACAAGCTATGTCATATAGACACTACATCATAGTGTCTAAAAGCCTAAAAAAAGAAAATTAAGCTGAACACTGGCAGCTCATGCCCGTAATCCTAGCTACTCAGGAGGCTGAGAGGATCTGTTCAAAGCCAGCTGGGGCAAGAAAGTCATGAAACTCTTATCTCCAATAAACCAACAGAAAACCGCAAGTGGCGCTGTAGCTCAAGTGGTAGAGCGCTAGCCTTGAGCTGAAGAGCTGAGGGACAGCGCCCAGGAAAAGAGTTCAAGCCCCATGATCAACAACAACCAAAAAAAAAACGGAAGTTGGAGGTGTACTGGCCAAAAGGAACAACTATTCTAGCTGGGTGTGGGGATAAAACAGCAGCAATCCTGAGGCAGAGGACCTCAAGTTCTAGGCCAGCCTGAACAATAGCATACACCGTCTCCAAAAAAAAAAGAAAGGGGAGAGAGAAACAGGGAAGAGGGGATGGGAAAGCAACTATTCCATAATAGAAAAGACTTGGAAAGATAGAGATTTGGGCCCAGTGCCTATAATCCTAGCTAATCAGGAGGCAGAGATCTGAGGATCATGGTTCAAAGCCAGTCCAGGCAAGAAATTCCCTGAGACTCTTATGTCCAATGAACCAACAGAAAACTGAAAGTAGCGCTGTAGCTCAAGTGGTAGAGCGCTAGCCTTGAGTTGAAGAGCTTGGGGACCCGCCCAGGCCCAGAGTTCAAGCCCCATGACAAAAAAAAAAGAGAGAGAGAGAGAGAGAGAGATCTAGAAAGAGTCTAAAAGTAACAACTATTAGCAGGATCAGGATTTTAAAGTCACAGTATTTCAAGAGAGAACTGAAAGGTTTAAAAAGTCTGACAAATCTTGAAAAGAAGGCATTTCCTCACAGGCACACACATACCCTCATCCATATCAATTGGATCGGGTCGTGCTGGTTTTGTCTCTGGATTTGGATCTATTTCTCCAGGTTTAAGCTTTCGTGGATCGTCTGTGGTTTCCTCTTCATTGTCCCTCTGGGCAGTTTTGTCCCTAGGAAAAAACCCAGATGAGTAAGTCATTTAATATTAGAATTACCAGATTGCCTAGCTCTAAAACTTTTTTTTTCCCAAAAAACCTTATATATAGACCTTAACAACATAAAGCATTTCTACCATTGCTTTCTCTGAAAGAAACGGTATTAAAATTCTCTCATTTCAGTATGACACTGGTGGCTCACACCTGTGATCCTAGCTCTTAGTAGCTGAGATAAAAGGACCAAAGTTCAAAGCCAACCTGGACAAAAAAAAAAAGTCTATGAAACTCCATCTCTAATTAATCAACAAAGAAAAAAAAATAGGATGAAGATGTGATACAAGTGGTAGAGCACCAGTTTTGAGCAAGCAAACCAAGCAAGAAAGCATGACACCAAGTTCAAGCCAAAATACCTGCATCACACACACACACAAAAAAAAAAAATCCTCTAATTTCAATATTTCTATTCACTATGTAACAGAATCCAAGCAGCAACTTAGTCATAAATACAGTAGATGGAAGTAGAAGTATGGTTCAAGAGCCTGGAGCAAAAAAAAAAAAATCAAGTAAGAGCACAAGGCCCCTAGTTCAAGAGTTCAAGCCCCAGTACTGGCATGCATACACACACACACACACACACACACACACACACACCAACAACCACACAAATAGAAACACAGTTACAAACAAACCATGAACTCTGGAAAAAAAAAAAATCAAGAGCACAAGGCCCCTAGTTCAAGCCCCAGTACTGGCACGCACGCACGCACACGCACGCACACACACACACACACACACACACACACACACTACAACCACACAAATAGAAACACAGTTACAAACAAACCATGAACTCTGGAGGCAGAGGTAGAGGGATCATGATCAGAGCTAGGCCTGAGCAAAAGTTCAAGACCCTATTTAAAAATAACCAAGCTGTGGTAAGAAATGTACGCATTATCCTGCCCATGTAATTGTAACCCCTCTGTACAGTATGTTCACAAATAAAATAAAATTATATTTAAAAAAAAAAATAACCAAGCTGGGCACCAGTGGCTCTCACCTATAATTTTATCTACTCAGAAGGCTGAGATCTGAGGATCATGGTTCAAAGCCAGATCAGGGAAGAAAGTCTGTGAGACTCTTATCTCCAGTTAACCACCAGAAAATCGGAAGTGGCACTGTGGCTCAAGTGGTAGAGTGCTAGCCTTGATCTCAAGAGCTCAGGGACAGTGTCCAGGCCCAAAGTTCAAGCCCCAGGACCAACAAAAAATAAATAAAATAAAATAAAATAACCAAAGCAAGCTAGGTGCTGGTGGCTTACTCCTATACTCCTAGCTACTCAGAAGGTTGAGATCTGAGGATCAAGGTTCAAAGCCAGACCGAACAGGAAAGTCCATGAGACTCCTATCTCCAATTAACCATCAGAAAACCAGAAGCCACGCTGCGGCTCCAAGTGGTGGAACGCTAGCCTTGAGCAAAAAAAGCTGGGGGGCGGGGGGAGGGGAGAGGGGAGGCTGGGAAGGTGGCTCAGTGGTAGAGCGCTTGCCTTGCATGCATGAGGCCCTGGGTTCAATTCCTCAGTACCACATAAGCAGAAAAAAGCCAGAAGTGGCGCTGTGGCTCAACTGCTAGGGTGCTAGCCTTAAGCTGAAGAGCTGAGGGACAGCGCCCAGGCCAAGTTCAGCCCCCCAACAGACAAAAAAGAAAAAAAGAAAAAAAAAAGCTCAGGGGCAGCACTCAGGCCCTGAGTTCAAGTCCCTACAACCAACAACAAAAAAAAACCTAAGTAACAGAAGATTTTGCAAGCATATGACATTTGGAATAAAGAAATGTTTCTCTGGCTTTAGTAACATTTATAGTTAAAAATTTAAAGACAGAAAATGCTAGATGTTTCTTCAGCCTCATTAACATAAACACATATTTTAATTTGCTTCTGAAGATTACTTACAGGAGAAACTCATAGTGTTCCAAGCACTGGGCTGCTGTTCTTCCAATGATGGGAGCAATGGTCCTCCACTGAGTTGGCATCAACTTGGCCAAGTGCAAAAGTTTCTCCTCTTCTTCTCTGGACCATTCTGTTTTTTTAATGCTTGGATCTAGCCACTCATACCTAATTAAAAGATACCATATTCATACTTTAATAAATTACTAGTATATCCAGTGTACATATTAGATATTCTGACTTGTACTGTTTAAAAAGATGCTCCTATCCTTTAATGACTAAAATTACTCTTTAGACAACAGAATATGCACTATAACATTAAACTGATCTCACTCTACTACACTGTAATTATGCAAGACAAAGAAAAAGGTGATTTGCCTAAAATGATCTTTTTCAATTACCTTTTTCATTTATTTTGTAAGAGGTTTGGAAACTATGTAGAAAACTATGTAGAAAAAGACACTGTCACCTCATTATTTTTTACAGTCTTCTTACTTTCTCAGTGTGATTGTCTAACAACTTGACTTCTTTCAAGCATTTGACTTACAACTATTAGATACTTTTCAATATTGTATGTATTTTTATATGCTTTTAAATTTAAGTAAAAGTACTATAGCATCCTGTCTTTCCAAATGTCCACCCCACCCACCTTTTCTGTCCAGTACTTAGCCAGATATAAGAGGCTGGCAAAATGGACCTAACTCCTCACAACTAAGCATCACTAACAGAAAGAAACAAGAACCACATATTCAGCCTTAGAATCATGAGCCTCTTTATACTCTAATCTCTGCATTCTGCCACTTTCCCACATAGGAAGTTGGGTCACTACTGTATAATCCAAAGTATATTCCTTGTAGCAGCTAGCTGGGGCTAGGGCTGGGACCAGATCATGCATGATAAGAGCATAGGTAAATAGCTGAATGTGTCATTACCCTGTGATGTAAAAGATGAGCCATAGATGGAAGTGTTTTAATGTGTTCCGATATATTTTAGTGTAGAAAGTACAAAGTGTTTTGACTCTATTAAAGGGAAACAACTATTTATTATATGGTTGCCTAAAAAAATTAATCATTATTGCTTATTTCTTTATGAAAATAAGTCCTAAAACAACCAATTCACAAACATCTGGACTGTAATCTTCTTTTAAGCTGGGACCCATCTGTCCCTGGAAGATTTTTACGCTTCACAAGGCACTCGCAAACACATGAACTCATTTAGATGGGGCTTCATATCTCCGTCAGTCAGTGCCAAAAGTTATTATGCCAAATTGGGAGAAAACTGGAGCAGGATGGAGGGGAAGGAAAAACAGCTTGTGTAAGACTACACAGGAAACAAGTAGCAGCTAAGCTGAAATCCTATCTCCTACCCCATGCTTTCTGTTATATCAGGAAGCCAGGGTTTTGGGGTGTTTTTTTGCTTTTTGTTTTTTCTTAGAAGATTCAAAGAACTGAGAGGAGCTCTCACTCATGATCAAGGTTGCTTTGTGTTTTCTACTTATTAACTGGTACATACCATCTGGCTTTGCATTGCTTGGCTGATTTTCTATGCAGCAGTGAGGCAATCCTAGACCACTGGTTTTTTCCATATTTCATTACCGCTGCTTTCAGAATTTCATCCTAAAATAATTGCCAAAGAAAGAGTACATTCAATCACAAAGCTTCAAGTAAAAAAAAGACAAAACAACTCTGATATGATTTCTCTAGAGACATGTACACACGCATGTGTACACACACAGACATGATACCCTTTCACTTTATCCACACTTACATATACATCCCTCCACAAACGGAAGAAGGAACAGTCCAATCTGAGAAACTTTATGATAGAGATTAATAAAAACTATTTTCCAATGTGTATTGTCATTATCTTCAAAAAGATATATTCATTTATGTGTTCATCCAAAAAACATTTCCCAGATACCTACCTTGAACCAGGCCTTATGCTCTTGGAAGGAAAATTAAATAGGACATATCCAAACCTCAAGAAGCAACTAGGGCCTGCTATTATGGATAGTACTTTCTCTCCACCCAGTAGCCCTCACAATGACCCAAGAATTCACATCTCAGGCCTAACCTAAAAATTAGCTCCACCTATCCCATCAGCTCACATAGTCTACTGTTTCTAAATACTAGTTTACCAAGGCACCAAACACAACACAGAATGCCTGACAAGCTGACAAAGACACCAAGGATGATAAGAGCCAGAGGTAAATGCATTTGGAACATTTTACTTTTAGGCTCTATCCATATTAGACTCGAGTTACAGGCTTTGAGTTTCAGACTCTCCACTGCAGAGATCAACAATAAAATACTGCAGAGCTTTGCCTACTGCCTTGGAATCCTGTTACTAGATTTTGTGCACATTTGTCTCTCCCTCAGAAATCATGTGTTCAGGGCTGGGAATGTGGCTTAGTGGTAGAGTGCTTGCCTAGCATCCATGAAGCCCTGGGTTCAATTCCTCAGTACCAATGTGGCTCAAGTCAAAAGAAGCTCAGACAGTGCCCAGGCCCAGAGTTCTAGTCCCAGGACTGGCAAAAAAAAAGGGGGGGAGGGGAAGGGAAGGGAAGGGAAGGGAGGGAGGGAGAGAGAAAGGGAGGGAGGGAGGGAAAGGAAGGAAGGAAGGAAGGAAGGAAGGAAGGAAGGAAGGAAGGAAGGAAGGACAGAAAGACAGAAAGACGAAAGAAATCATGTGTTCAACTTTAAACATCCTAGCTTCCTCATTGCAAGTTAAGGCCATTTTCACTGACAACATTCCTAACTTTAGTCAAGTTCTGCTTATACTTCAATACATCTTCAACCAAATATATATAATAGGTATCTACCCTATTAGCTTTATTCCCAAACATCTGCCAAGCAACCAAGAACCAGAGCTGCCAATTACTGAAAAGCATACTATATGCAGGACTGTGTTATACCTGTCAAATGTATAAACTCATTTCATCGGACAAGAGATAGGATTATCTCCTTTGGGAAAATGAGGTCTAGGCAAAGATACAATTATCTCCTTGAGAAAAGTGAGGGCTGGGCACTGGTGGCTCATGCCTGTAACCCTAGCTACTCAGCAGGCTGAGAACTGAAGATCACAGTTCAAAGCCAGCACAAGCAGGAAAGTCTGTGAGACTCTTATTTCCAATTAATCATAGGAAAAATAAGCCAGAAGAGGAGCTGTGTTTCAGATTCATGTGGTTCAGGTAGAGTGCTAGCCTTGAGCAAAAAAAAAAAGAGCTTAGGGACAGTGCCCAGGCCCACAGTTCAAGCCCCAGGAAAGGGGGGGGGGGGAGCGCTTTAAAGAGGACAAAGCAAACTCCAACAAATGGAGAAAGGAGTATGAGTGAGACCACTGAGGATATGATTCTTTGGCAAAGATTCCAAGAAGTGTTTCTGAACTAGACTTGCAGAAGGGTATAAAGGTCACCAACCAGCAAGAAGGTATTTCAAGAAGGTACAAAACATAAACGAGACAAGTGCATCTAAAGGTGTTTTGCAGAAAGAGATAAATTCAATGCACTCTAAACACAAAAGACACTGCAATCTAACTTCTACTTGGGCCGCTTTAGACTGCCCTTCAGCGGACCCAGGGCATTACCCACTGCCTTTGGACGAAAGGCAGTCTCTCTGGACTGGCTTCTGTCCAGGGTAAGGCGGACTGGCAGGAAGGTAAGAGGAGGACCTTGGAATTTATCGGGAGAAAAGACAAGTTACAGATAAGCAGAGATGCAGGCATCGGTGGGCTCCGCCAGCCTGGCACACAAGCTGTTTCCACTCTGCAAAGAAGTCAAGAGAAAAGCCTGGCTGCGGCTGGAGAGACTCCTCTGTGTTTTCATCAAAGGCAAGCACACCTTGCTTAAAGTCGAGAGCGAGCGAGGCCCCCAGAAAAACCACCCCTGGCGGATGTGCCGTCCCCCCCGCCCCAGAGCTCCTCCGGGACAGGGAGGGGGCGCGTCCCCCGTTCGCCAGTCAGCGTGGGGCCGGGCGACCCCGGCGGGCAATCGCAACGCCTGCCCGAGAAGCCCGGGCACACCATCCGGGCCCCCGTGCACCGCGGGCGGGCCCCGGGGCACGCCGCCAAGGCCCCGGACACACCCCGCGAGCCCCGGGCACGCCGTCCGGGCCCGGGACGCGCCCCGCGAGCCCCGTGTACGCCGTCCCGACCCCGGGGCTGGCCCTCGCGGTCCCCCACGCAGACCCCACAGGGCAGAGTCGGCGCCCCGACTCCGTGGCGCGCGTGCGCACAAACTACCAGACCCGGCGGAGGGCAGCGGACGGCGGGAAAAGAGAACTCACCTCGGTATTCCGCCACACGCCCCCTTTGATCATAATTCGAGGCATCTTGGCGGCGAGGGGTCCCGGCAGGCAGCCGAGAGGAGCTTCGGTGCAGTAGTAACGGCGCTCCGGTCACGGGACGGGACGCGACGCCGCCACTTCCTTCAGACGCGACCTTCGGCTTTGAAGTGATCGACGCAGGCGCGGGGAGGGGGGGGGGAGAGACGCGAAACCGTAAATCTCGCGAGATCTTTCTGTCTGAGGGAAAAGAAGTACCCGGTCCAAGCCTTCGGATGTCGGCAAAAAGCATCAGCCGCTCCCGGCCAAAACGTCCCACGCCGCGCGCATGTCCGAGACAGGTTGGAGGAAACGACGGCTCTCGCGAGATGCGTAGGCGGGGCCGGGCTGAGAAAACTGTACTGTGATTGGTGGTGACGTCACGCGGCGGGCGACGGTGGGAACGGAGCGTGGCGGTCCCGCTCGCTCGGTCTGCGGGGAGCTTCGCTGAGGAACGTCGCGCTCTCCGGAGCGGTTTAGCAAAAGTTCATTCAGAAGACACCCAGGAAAAGGCAGTCGCTTCGACAGCTCAGTTTTCCAGCCTGTGAAACAGAGACACTAGTGCCGAGCTTTGCCGCCCCGGCCCCGCCGCGGGGTTTCTCTGCGTGAACGGGCCTGGCCGGGCTGGGCTGGAATCTGACCTCTGTTCTCCGTGTTCTGTTTCCCCATGGGAAAAGGCGAGCTGAGAATACTTCGTTCATGAATGGTGACTACCCACGTCAAGTCTGAGATGCTCACCCTCTCCGCCCTGCCACCTCTCGGTTACCCACACGGCCTCCCGCGGAGATGGCCCCTGCAGTGTCCTCCTGGATGCTCCGGGTGGACCCGAAGCACCTGAATATTTTGTATTCCTCTTTATATTTTATTTCGCCATTTGTCCCTTCTGGAAGAGCCGAAGAACTTTCTGATTCATTTTGGGGTTTGGGGTTGGTTGGGTTTTTGGGGGATGGGGGGACGTGGGGGTGTTTACTTTGCAATGAGAAATGGCTTTTTGCATGTAATAGAGCCCTGTTTTCTGTTGAGCAACTGTGGTCATCTGTAATCGCATTTCACTTGTCTCTGCTGTCAGCTGATGGTGACTGGTGGTGACAGTCCTGTCTCTGGACCTGTCTGCAATGCTTTCCTTATAGGATAACCATTACCCCTACCCTTCCCCCTACTCGTCGTCAAACACACACACACACACACAGAGACCATTTGGTTGATCCCCTCCTTAAGAAATCAACGGAATTTTCAACACCAGGACCTAACAGAAACCGGTCTCTCTCTGTTGGCTGCTGAACCTCTAGCTTATACTACCCAGGAATTGTTTTTGTTTTTGTTTTGGGGTCCGGTCGTGGGGCCCGGGCGCTGTGCCTCAGCTCAAGGCTAACGCTCTACCACTTGAGCCACAGCACCACTTCCGGCTTTTTTCCTTTTGCTTATGTGATGCTGAGGAATGGAACCCAGGGCCTCAGGCATGCAAGGCAAGCGCTCTACCACTGAGCCACCTTCCCAGCCCCACTACCCAGGAATTGTATACTACCATTTTGAGACTATGGAAACTGCAATGGAAAGCAGGCAGGTTACAGATGCATTCAAAGGAGCAGAAAGTGGAGAGACATAGCAATAGATCCGAGCCACATCAGACACCTTAGGTGTGTGTTCCCAAGTCCTGGTTGCTACTTTATTCTTGCATTCTGATGATTTAGTTCCCCTTTTGGCATTTACCAATTGGAACTGACTTTATTACTGTTAAAGAGTCCTAATGAATCCAGAGCTGGACCCAGAGCCTTTTCAGATTTGAAAAGCCATGATGCCTTCTTCCCATTCAAAGAGACCATTATATAGTGGCCATAACTATAACATAAAGTGGTCACTTTTGTGGCCCCTAGAAGAAAGTACCTCTTAAGACACTTTAGTATCTACACACTACTATAAGGAATTTAGTTTCATTAATATCTACCACATGAGGCTGGGAAGGTAGCTCAGTGGTAGAGTGCTTGCCTTGCATGCATCAGGTCCTGAGTTCGATTCCTCAGCACCACATAAGCAGAAAAAAAAAGCCCGAAGTGGCGCTGTGGCTCAAGTGGTAGAGCACTAGCCTTGAGCTGAAGAGCTCAGGGAGAGCACTCAGGCCCAGAGTTCAGGGCCCACGATCAACCAAAAAAAAATATCTACCACATAAATTGAGCCCCCCCCCCCGCCCCATGCATTGCATAGCCAACACACACAGCAGCCCTATCAACTGTCCAAGGCACCTCTGAGCACACAGACTCCATTTTCAAGATGCAGAACATGCACTCTCTGAATGGTTGAAACCAAAACCCTATAGTCAACATTTACCATATCACCCTAGTTTTACCAGTCAGGATGGGGAATCCCACCAATTGAAAAATTGACCACCACCACCAAGCAACTGCTATAAAATTTCTAGCAGGGGGCTGGGAAGATGGCTCAGTGGTAGAGTGCTTGCCTTGCATGCCTGAGGCCCTGGGTTCGATTCCTCAGCACCACATAAGCAAAAAAGAAAAAAAGCCACAAGTGGCGCTGTGGCTCAAGTGGTAGAGCACTAGCCTTGAGCTGAA
>NW_012267260.1:6975699-6980386 GCF_000151885.1 Dipodomys ordii
CTAGCCTTGAGCTGAAGAGCTGAGGGACAGCGCCCAGGCCCAGAGTTCAGGCCCCACTACCGGACCCAAAAAAAAAAAAAGAAATTTCTAGCAGGACAAGTAGACTATAGACCTTGAAACCCTGAGACATTTCAGCAAAGTGAGTAGCCACTTCTAAGTAGAGAATAAACATGTTAGAAGTTCTACTTTTTCCTTTTTTTTGCTAGACATAGGGCTTGAACTCAGGCCCTGGGTCCTGTCCCTGAGCTTTTTCACTCACGGCTAGAATTCCGCCACAGCTTCCATTTCTAGCTTTTATTTCTTGGTGATGAATTAGAAATGACTCCTCAGATTTTCCTGCCTGGACTTGCTTCAAACCACAATCCTCAGATCTCAGCTTCCTCCTCAGCCTCCTTGTAACCCTAATACTAGGATTATAAGCAGTTCCTGGCAACTTTTTTTTTTGGTCTGGTCGTGGGGCCTGAACTCTGGGCCTGGGTGCTGTCCCTGAGCTCTTCAGCTCAAGGCAAGCACTCTATCACTTGAGCCACAGCACCACTTCCAGTTTTCTGGTGATTAATTGGAGATGAAAGTCTCATGGACTTTCCTGCCTGGACTGGCTTTGAACCGTGATCCTCAGATCTCAGCCTCCTGAGTAGCTAGGATTACAGGCGTGGGCCACCAGCACCCAAAACCCAAGAGAACCTTCTGAGAACAAGTCACCCTATAGAACTTTTTGTTGTACATTTGTTCGCCATTACACCCACACAGGTAGTTTGCAAGTCACATTTTTATACAGAACATACTTTTATTTATACAGCAATAGAAATGCACAAAAATTGTTTTCCAGAGTTAATGGGTTATGGAAACATTGTTGGAAAATTCCTTTGGCTTTTCTGAATTGTTTGGTTTTATTTGGATGGTCCTTGTGTCCCAGGAGGCAGAGAATTAGCACAGATACCTGCTGATATCACTTCAAGGAGTGGTCAGGCACAGCAGCTGGTGTAGGTACCCTGTTCTCTGCCAGCTAGTCTTCCAGCACAAAAGGTAGCATGAATGTACTGAGTTCTAAACCTCTTCATTCACATTGGCTGTCTGGAGACAATAAATGTTTTGACAGGGAAAGAAATCATCTCATGTATTGGGCACTTTTGGTATCAGCATGGGTCTTAAAACATCTTTTCCACAATAAGGTTTCAGGGAGACCAGATCTGCAGTCCTCAATCACCAACCAATAATCCCACCTTGTGGACAAGGCTGTAGGCTAGGAAGACGCTGAGAGGCTGGCATATGCCCATGTCACAGCCTGACTGGAGAGCAGGCTTTTCTTTTCACCTTCTCCAAATAATTGCTTCTGCAATGTGTGAGAAGCTCTAAGAATAAAGATGACCAAAATTCCCTGCTGTATTAGATAAGACAAGACTGAAATGTACTGGACAATAGTATCCATTGTCTAATTATAGCCCTTTCATTTTTCTGACATGTACAAACTTGAGTATTTGAGAAAATACCAAAAAGTATTAAATAAATGAGAATGTGCTATGGCCAATCAATGAGAATTGTTTTAGCCAAAAAGAATGAAGGTTCACTTCTATGAACCTCAAGCCATATCCTCCCTCCAAAACAATCATGTGTTGAAATCTAACTCTCAAGGTAATAGTATTAGGAGATTGAATAATTAGCAGGCAAGGCAAGTGGGAAAGAATGCAATCAGAACTCATAAAGTAGACCCCAGAGGTGGGTAAAATAGTACATGTCTATAATCCTCAGGAGACTGAGACTAGCCTAAGTAACATGGGGAGACCTCATGTCAAAAAAAAAAAGAGAGAGAAAGATCTCAGAGAGCTAACCAACACCTTCTGCCATATGAGGACACAACAATGAGGTACCACCTATGAACTGCATTAAAACTCCTAGACTCCAGAACTATGAGAAATAAATTCCTGATGTTTTTAAGCTATCCACTTTGTACAATTGTTAGACCTTACATTGAGGGTATCTTTAGAAAACTAAACCCATCTGAATAAAAGTGAATGTGGACTGAATATTAGTAATACTGTTGATCAGTATTAAATTCTTTGAAGTTGATCCAATTGTTCTTGTTAAAAAATTCATTTGGCTTTAGGGGAGCCATACTTGTAGTCATGTAGGTATACAAGATTAAGATGTCTGCCACTCCGTGTTAAGTAGCTCAACAAAGTAGTCACAGTAATAATATAAAAGAGACACAGAGGGAGGATCTGGAGAGGTGTTTACAATCACAGAATGTAGATGAAGCATATGCAAGTGTGTAAAAGTCTCACAACTTCTCTACAAGTTCTGCAAGATTTCAAAATTTAAAGCTCAACAAGGCAAAGTACAGTGATTCGTCAGAGAAGCAATGATTTAAAACAGAGACATTGTCAAAACACAGCAACTGGATGGAGCTCGCTGGAGTGCAGTCAAGTGAGTGTTTTGTGGGCGTGTTTCTGAGCGTGTTTCTGCTCAGGGTTTTCTTGGGAAGTCCAAAGCACCTGTGGATAGAGGCATGGAGTTAAAGGCTGTGCTTCCTTGCGAAACTAACTTCTATCTACCAACGCGCTCGACCCGCGAGGCCTGGCTGTGACATCTGCCCCTGGTGCCATCTCGAGGCAGGAGATATATCCACTCCAGGAGAGGGTTGGCCTTCTCTCTCCTTCTTTCTGTTGGGAGCCTCTCAAAACCCTGCTCTTCTGGACTCTTCCAGATTGTATCCTGGTTGTTTCTGAAGGTGCTTTAAACCCACCAGAAAGAAATATGCTCTGTACTAATGTAGGTGCAGGCTGCCAATATTCAAGCTCCTCAACTTCTTTTATCTCATTCTTTAAGTTGTTCGCTTTCTCCTTCTCCGAGAAAGGCAAGCTGCAGGAAGAAGAAAATTCCAAGTTTCAATTTGTCTGATGTGAAATTTCCTTACACAATCATTGCAAAAGATACTACATGCTCCAAAAGATACACATACACAGTTTTCAAATTTAGAACTCATGTCTGTAATTCTAGCTACTCACGAATCAGAGATTAGGAGGATCATAGTTCCAGGCCAGAGCAAGTAAAAAAAAAAAAGTTCAAGAGAATCCTATTGTAATCAGAAAGATTGGACATGGTGGTATGATGGTATGATCCATACCAGGAGAAAAATCCAACAGTAGAAACAGAGCTGATGGCCCATGCCAGTAATCCTAGCTACTCAGGAGGCTGAGATCTGAGGATCACAGTTAAAAAGCCAGTCCATGAGACTCTTATCTCCAATTAACCACCAGAAAACCAGAAATGGTGCTGTAGCTCAAAGTGGTAGTACATTAGGGCTGGGAATGTGGCTTAGTGGTACAGTGCTTGCCTAGCATGCATGAAGCCCTGGGTTCCATTCCTCAGTATCACAGAAACAGAAAAAGCCAGAAGTGGCACTGTGGCTCAAGTGGTAGAGTGCTAACCTTGAGCAAAAACAAGGCTCAGGGACAGTGCCCAGGGCCTGAGTTCAAGCCCCAGTACAGGCAAAAAAAAAAGTAGTAGAGCTTTAGCCTCCAACAAAAAAGCTCAAGGATACCACCCAGGCCCTGAATTCAAGCCCCACAAATGACAAGGGGAAAAAATCAAATGAGATTTCTACAGATCAAAAATACAATAGCTGGGAGCTAGTGACTCAAGCCAGTAATCCTAGCTACTCAGGAAACTGAGATCTGAGGCTTGCTATTCAAATCCAGCCCCAGAATTAGAAAGCCTTTGAGATTCTTATCCCCAATTAACCATCTAAAAACCAGAAGTGGAGCTACCTCTAAACTAGTAGAGAGCTAGCCTGGAGCAAAAAAAAAAAAAAAGTCAACGAGAACACCCAGACACTGAGTTAAAGCCCCAGCACCAACAAAAGAAAAAAAAAGTTAGGAGGGGGGGTTGGATGGGGGGGTGTAGTTGTGGAGATGGGAGGGAAAGGCTGGGAGGGGAAAAACAAAGGAGGAGGCAACAATGCTTGATAAGAAATGTACTCATTACCTTGCTCAAGGTAACCCCTCTGTACAGTATTTTCACAATAAAAAAAAAAGAAATGGAAAAACAAAAAAAACCACAAAAGTTAGCCAGTGCCAATGGCTCACGCCTGTGATCCTAGCTACTCAGGAGGCTAAGATCTGAGGATCTGTTCAAAGCCAACCTGGGCAGGAAAGTCCGTGAGACTCTCAGCTTCAATGAACCACCAGAAAATCTGAAGTGGCACTGTGGCTCAAGTGGTAGAGCACTTGCTTTGAGCTGAAAAGCTGAGGAACAGCATCCAGGCCCAGAGTTCAAGCCCCACGACTGAAAAAAAAAATAGTAGATGGAATTAGCAGAATATTAAAATACTGCAGAAGGAAACACTGAATCTAGGAAACAACCAATAGTAAATCCCACAACAGAACCTGAAACTGGAGCTTTTGTCTCTCCTGATTTGACATCAGGTGGCTACGCCCTGAAGAGGGAGCCAACTCTCCACAAATAGTGTCTGGTCACCAGACATGCTGGTGTGCAGTGCTTTGTCCTTTTAAAAAACACCTACTGCCGGGCGCTGGTGGCTCACGCCTGTAATCCTAGCTACTCAGGAGGCTGAGATCTGAGGATCGAGGTTCAAAGCCAGCCCGGGCAGGAGAGACCGTGAGACTCCTATCTCCAATAAACCACCAGAAAACCGGAAGTGGTGCTGTAGCTCAAGTGGTAGAGTGCT
>NW_012267260.1:6980436-6989659 GCF_000151885.1 Dipodomys ordii
TCAAGTGGTAGAGTGCTAGCCTTGAGCTGAAGAGCTGAGGGACAGTGCCCAGGCCCAGAGTTCAAGCCCCATGACCGACAAAAAAATAAATAAATAAATAAATAAAAATAAAAAACACCTACTTTGACCTGGGCACAGTGGCTCATGCCTATAATCGTAGCTACTCAACAGGCTGAGCTCTGAGGATCGACGTTCAAAGCCAGCCCAGGCAAGAATGTCTGTAAGACTCCAATAAACCACTAGAAAAGCAGAAGAGGTGCTGTGGCTCAAGTGGTAGAGTACTCATGTTGAGCTGAAGAACTGAGGGACAGTGCCCAGGCCAGAGTTCAAGCCCCAGGACTGAGAAAAAAAAAAAAAAAACTACTTTTTTAGCTGGGTACCAGCGGCTCAAGCCTGTATTCCTAGCTATTCAGGAGGCTGAGATCTGAGGATCATGGTTCAAAGCCAGCCCAAGCAGGAAAGTCCATGAGACTCTTATCTCCAATTAACCACCAGAAAACTGGAAGTGGAGCTGTGGCTCAACTGGTAGAGTACTAGCCCTGAACACAGAGAGGCTCAGAGACAGTGCCCAGGCCTCATCACCACCATCATTACCATCATCATCATCATCATCATCATCAAGTAAAATTAGACGAATGGCATACCCACCTAGGAATATTAGAGTGTCCCATTTACTTTAGTTTGGCCTCTAGAGGTAGTACGTCTATCTTGGCATCTGCTCCACGTACATACTCCTCTTGTGAAAGCTAGTACAACCCATGGCACCTGGCTGTTTACCAGTCCATCTGCTGAACATGTACATGTGTCCGTGCCATGCCAGATACCACATGTACTTCACTTCCCTGTTTCCAAACACCCCCTGGAATCCAAAAAGCTCCAGAAGTTGACTCCAATGTCTTCTACAGAAAAGATGTAGGTAGGTAGGTAGGTAGGTAGGTAGGTAGGTGAGTACGTAGCTGGGGAACGGGGGTGGAGAGAGAGAAATGATGTTTTTTTGTTTTTTGTTTGTTTGTTTTTGCTGGTCATGGGACCTGAACTCTGGGCCTGGGCGCTGTCCCTCAGCTCCTCAGCTCAAGGCTAGCTCCTACCACTTGAGCCACAGCGCCACTTCCGGCTTTTTCTGCTTATGTGGTGCTGAGGAATCGAACCCAGGGCCTCATGCATGCAAGACAAGCGCTCTACCACTGAGCCACCTTCCCAGCCCAGAAATGATGTTTTCATAATGAAGGAATAGCATAAAACTTGGTGAGAGAACTTACGTGGGAATTTGTGGAAGAGGCTCAAGTGGAATAAATGTATCAAATTTCTTCTCATAAGGCACTCTGAAAACAGAAGAAAAAAATCAACTATAAAGTTAGTATGGCTTTACTGGGCATGGAAGCTCACAACTGCACTCTCAGCTATGTGAGAGGCAGATATTGGAAGGAACAAGATTCAAGGCCAGGGGCTGGGAAGGTGGCTCAGTGGTAGAGCGTTTGCCTTGCATGCCTGAGGCCCTGAGTTCGATTCCTCAGCACCACATAAACAAAAAGAAAAAAGCCGGAAGTGGCACTGTGGCTCAAGTGGTAGAGTGCTAGCCTTGAGCTGAAGAGCTGAGGGACAGCGCCCAGGCCCAGAGTTCAGGCCCCACAACCAGACCCAATAATAATAATAATAATAATAATTTAGGTCTGGGAATGTGGCTTAGTGGTGCCTAGCATGCATGAAGCCCTGGGTTCAATTTCTCAGGACCACATAAACAGGAAAAATGAGATGTAGAGCTGTACCTCAAGTGGTAGAGTTCTAGCCTTGAGGAAAAGATGCTCAGGGATAGTTCAAGCCCCAGGAGTGGAAAATAATAATAATTTATAGCCAGAAACTGATGGCTCAAGCCTGTAATCCTAGCTACTCAGGAGATTTAAATCTGAGGATTGTAGTTCAAAGCCAGCCCAGGCAGGAAAACCTGTGAGACTCTTATCTCCAATTACCCCACCAGAACACTAGAAATGGTGCTGTGGCTCAACGTGGCAGAGCACTATCCTTGAGCAGAAAAGCTCATGGAAAGCATCCAGACCCTAAGTTCAAGCCCCACAACCAACAAAAATAAATAATTTATAGGAAAGTAGAGGTTTGTTTCAGATAGCAGAGCACCAACCTGGAGTAAAAAAGTCAAGTGCCCTCAATTCAAGCCCCAGTTTTGGCAACAGACACAGGTAATACACACAGTTCCTTTAGAGTATTAACAAAGTAACTTGGAAATTAACATGCTCACAATGCAAAGTTCACTGGTGGTAGGGTTGCACCTGCTTTGTAGAAGCCCTTACTCTGTTCTGGAATCATATACGGATTATCTCCTGGATTCAGTGTTGGGATCCCATTCCTGGGATCGATATCTGTGGAAAGTTTGAAAACACATCACACAGAGGACTCAAGATGATCCACAGTGTTTATCTACCCAGCTGAGTGAAATCAAAGCAGACTATTTTAGCTGAGTAAGTTACATCAAGGTATCCTAAAGTTCTCTTCATGAGTACCTTGCCTTGAGGAGAGGCAAGCAGAAGGGTAAGCCTATGTTTACAATGTTTTCTAGGAGACGTCGTCATCATATCCTTCACCCTGGGCAAAGAAAAGAGGCTTGAATTCAGAGGCTGAGATCTGAGGATCGTGTTCAAAGCCAGCCTTGGCAGATAAATCCGGAGACAAATTGGAGGCTTTTATCTCTAATTAACCAGCAAAAGGCCAGAAGTGGAGATGTGATTCAAATGATAGAATAACCAGCCTTGTTCAAAGTGCTAAACAAGAATGAGAGGCCCTGAAGCTGGGTACCTGTGGCTCAAGCCTGTAATCCTAGCTACTCAGGAGGCTGAGATTTGAGGATCTGTTCAAAGCCAGCTGGGGCAGGAAATTCTGTGAGACTCATCTCCAATAAACCACTCAGAAAACCGGAAGTAGTGCAGTGGCTCAAGTCGCTAGCCTTGTGTTCAAAGCCCAGAGTTCAAGCCCCATGACCAACCAAAAAAAAAAAAAGAATGAGAGGCCCTGAATTCAAGCTCCAGTGGCAGCACAAAAATAAATAAGTATCAGTATGTGCTTTGGGCTAAGGGTTATGGGATATTTTCCTTGTGGATAATACAAAATATACTTTAGACAACCTCTAATTGAAGCAGAAATAATTCTCTCTTTGGACTTCAATGAGGTCTCTGCTAATAACTTTCTGAGAGAGCTTATCTGTTGACTTAAATGTTGCATTAACATTTTATGAAATTCAGAGAAACAGAAAAATGTGTATCCACATACATTGAGAGTTCTTAGCCAAAATATGTCCCCTGCCAAAAATCTCTCATTTGGGTGCTGGTGATTCATCTTGTAATCCTAGCTACTCAAGAATTTGAATCCTGGTTTGAAGCCTATGAGGGGTAGTAAAGCCTGGGAGACTCTTATCTCCCATTAACCACCAGAAAAGCCATTAGTGGAGGTGAAGCTCCAGTAGTAGAGTGCTAGCCTTGAGCACAAAAGCTCAGAGGTAGTGCCCAGGCCCTGAGGTCAAGCAACAGGACTGGTGTGCTCACACATGTGCGTGCGTGTGCACGCACACACACACACACACACACACACACACACGTGTCTCTTTGCTTTCCTGTCTTCCTGGCTGCACTGTTGTAAGATGGTGACCTTGCAGAGCTGGCCCCAGCATAAGTCTCAAGATCTGCACAATTCTACTTCAGGCCCTTGCTGGCCTTGAGCAGCAAAGGTCCCGGAGAACATTACCGTATTTCTTCCTCCCAAGCATCTTGTCCACTGTCCTTTCTGCCAGAGACCTCTTGTTGCCAAGGAAAACCCCATTAAAGAGGCACTGCTTTCCAACGTGGTAGGTGTGGATATTACTGCTGGGCCTTGGGTAAAATGTCCACTCCGGACGCTGGCCATCTTCTGCAAGACATCAAAACCATCAAAACTGAGTCAGGGTCTTGCTATGCAGCCCAGCATGGCAGCAAATTGCAATCATCTTAAGGCCTATTTTTGTGTATGCTGATCTTGAGGTTTGAACTCAGGACCTGGGTGCTGTCCCTGAGCTTTTTCACTCAAGGCTAGCACTCTACCACTTTACGCTATAATGTTACTTCCAGTTTTCTGGTGGCTAATTGGAGACAAGTGTCTCATGGACTTATTCCTGCCCAAGCTGACTTCTAACTGCAATCCTCAGATCTCAACCTGCTACGTAGTTAGGATTATAGTTGTGAGCCACCAGCACCCATCTGTCTCTAAGCTTTAGTGCTCAAGCCTGGTGCTAACTCCTTCAGCCACAGCATCTGAACTTTTTGTTGGTTAACTGGAGATAAGCATCTCACAGACTTTCCTGTCTGGGAACTTTCCTGGGAACTGGGATCCTCAGATCTCAGCCTCCTAAGAAGCAAGAATTCCAGGTGTGGGCCACGGGTATCTGCCAGCACTAGCCCCTGAAAAGCATGACCATCGCTCCCCCTAGGAGAGAATTAGAAGCCTGTCAGACACCTGGCACCAGTGGCTCATAGTACCGTGATCACTGAAAGGCCCAACACACCCAGAGGAAGACACATGAGTGACTCACCTGTCAGACACTTCAGCAAGCTCAGCTCCTCTCGGAGCCTGGGGCCTTCAGGCACTGAGTTTTCAGAAGAATGATTTGAACTCGGGGAGCAGCACTTCCCACCCAGATCTGCAGCAGTCCTGGAGAGAAAGTGAAGAGATTTGAGTCTTCAGTGCACTTAAAATGGGAGTTGGAATCTGCTCTTACATGTTACAGCGTTCCATTATTCTCACTTAGAGAGCTGAGCCTATTCCTCCAGAAAAGTCCCCAGCATGTTATTTGTTTATGCACAATTTTGGAGGGGAGGGGAACTGAAACATATTCAAAATATGTATACTGTAAAACAATGTGGCAGTTCTTAAAAAGTTAAATGTAGAAGCTAGGCATGATGGCTCACACCTGTGATCCCCAGATGTTGAAATACTCAGGAGCTGAAAACTCAGAAGATGGAGGCTCAAGGCTAATGAAGGTTAAAAAAAAATTAGCGAAATTCTATCTCAACCAGCACAAAAGCTGGGCATGGCGACAGGTGCCTGCCATCTCAGCTACACAGTAAACGCAAATAGGAGGATCACTGTCCAGGCCAGGCCAGGCATACACCTGGGACGCAGGCATTTTAGTTATTAGAACAATAATTAAGCAAAAAAATGTTGAGGCTGAAATACATGGTATAGTACCTGTGCCTAGCAAAAGCAAAGGCTTAAATTCAAGCCCAAATTCATCAAATTAACATAAAAAAGTTGAACAATTACTATCTGACCTAGCAACTCCACTAACTCCTAGAGACTTCCTTGTTCCCAGCCACCATCTGTGTCCCTTCCCCCAGAGAGGCAATCAAGTCCAGTGACAAATAGGACAGTCTCCCTCTCTCTCTCTCTCTCTCTCCAACTCAGGGCCTAGACCATATATATCCCTTAGCTTTTTCACTTGAGGCTGGTGCCTGCTTAAACCACAGCTCCACTTCTGATTTTGGGGTCATTTATTAGAGATAACAGGCTCACAGAGCTTCCTGCCAGAGCTGGCTTTGAACCACAATCCTCAGATCTCAGCCTCCTGCATAGCTAGGGTTACAGGCATGACCCATGGACACCTGGCTTAATGAATAACTTCTGGATCAGAGTTCACCGTGCAATGATGGCTTCTCACTAGACCCCAGGCCCTGACTTACTTGCAGTAGGGGCCCATGCTGTCAAGGCTTAGGGGCTCATGGGCACAAGAGCCTGTCTCCACTGCCGATGGGGAGCTGGTCTTCTCATTATAGGGTGCTGTGCTGGCAACACAGCCCTCAGATTGTACAGCATAGTTATACTCAGCATCTGCAGCACATAGATATCGCCCATTATTACCTTATTGAAGTACCTGCCATCTATCTTGTTCCCTATTCTGTGTTTTTCTATTAAATAGTTGTACAAAGGAGGTTCCCAGATCGGGTTACGAATTCAATGCATCATGATCAATATCACCCCACTGTTCTCCATCTTTCCCCATCCCATTCCTACCCTCAAGTTATGTAGTTCAATTTTGGTTTTTGTTGTTGTTGTTGTTGTTGTTATTGTTTTTGGTTGGTCACAGGGCTTGAACTCTGGGCCTGGGCGCTGTCCCTCAGCTCTTCAGCTCAAGGCTAGTGCTCTAGCACTTGGCCATAGCGCCACTTCTGGCTTTTTCTGCTTATGTGGTGCTGAGGAGTTGAACCCAGGGCCTCATGCATGCAAGGCAAGCGCTCTACCACCGAGTCACCTTCCCAGCCTTCAATTTTTACATAGTATATATTGAATGCAATGACAGTATTTGCTCACCCTAAAAATAAAAAGAAAGCCGGCACTGGTGGCTCACATTGTAATCCCAGCTACTCAAGAAGCTGTGATCTGATGACTGAGTTTGAAGCCAGCCCAGGCAGACAAGTCTGGGAGTCTCTTGTCTCCAATTAACCAGCAAAAAAAAAACCAGACATAGAGCTGTGGTTCAACTGGTAGAGTGCCAGCCTTGAGTGAAAAAGTTAAGGGACAGCACCTAGACCAAGTTCAAGGCCAGTATCAGCACCAAAAAAATAAAATAAAATAAAATGAAGCACTGCCAGTGAGTTCAGGCCAACCCAGGAAAGAAGTGCTGGTATGGAACAGTGCCCAGTTGTCAGTAGCGAAGACAAAGTCAGAACCAGTGATGAGGGCAGGAACAGGATCAGGGGACAGGGACAGAAATGGCCCCAGAAGCCTAAGGGAATCACCCTTGCATGAGGCCACAAAAGAAGTGTCAACAAGTATAGTAGAGACCGCACTTTGTGCCCACAATGCAACACAATTAGAAATCGATGCTAAAAACACAGCCAATACACTCCCTACACCCGGGAACTCACACCACACATCTAAATAATTCACATAAAAGAAATCATAATGCAAGTCAGGAGTGCTTAATAATCAATGGACAGAAATACTATATATCAAAGCTTTTTGGCTTCAACTAAAGCAGTAATTAGAAACTGGGAATCTTAGGTGTTTCATAACATTATTATTTTATGTACCACGAAGAACAAAGCTGCCAATTAAAGATACCTTAGAACTGCTTAAAAAGAAAGGGAAGGAAGGAAGGAAGCAAAGAAGGGAGGGAGGAAGGGAAGGAGGGAGGGAAGGAGGGAAGAAGGAAGAATTTTTCAATTGCTTCTGGAATGTTCATACAAGCAGGTTCACCAACAAAGACTATGACAACTACTTTGTACAGCACAGGTAAGATCAACTCCAACTTCAGAGATGCAAATGAACAATGACCTCTAAGCCACTGTAAGGCTTAAGGAGGGGGGGGGGGTTGGATTCTTTGTTTAGGTTGAGAGAAGAGGGTAGTGAGCTGTACTTCCTGACCCTGAGCAGTGAGCAATGGAATAAGTATTCCCTTGCTTGAATAATAAATTGCATGCTAACAACCACACAGAAAGTGGCCTGAAGCTGCTCTAACAGAGAAGGTGCATCTGATCCAAGGATAATCAAAGCAATCTCAATTTGTTGCTACACAACACTCTGCTCATTTCAAGCTGACAACAGGACCCTTCCAGAAGTTAGAGACCCTAGGACAGAGTACCTAGGCACTTCTCTGTGCAAATCTCCTACCACACCCAACCCCCAAAGCCCTGCCCCCCTTTTGCTAGCTAGCTCACCGGAAAAGTTCATCATTCATCAGAATTGTTATTCAAATGCAATAAATATCAAGTAAGCTAAGTCAGGAAATTCATACAAGTCTCTAAAACACTAAGGGGCAAGATGATGCAATACAAAAGATGCAAAGAAGGTTCTGGCAACCAGAAAGCAAGCAAGAGGAAGGGAAAATTTGTGGAGGAGATTATTTCTTTGGTACCACCTGTCAAACTCAAGATAACACATTCTACAACACATAACAAAAACCCAAAGCACTTTCCCAGACTTGTCATCTCCACTGACACAAAAGCGCTGACAAGGAGAAAGTAACGCACCAAGTGACTTTAGTTTAGTATGGGTATCTATTTTGGGGGGGGAGGGGTGGGGGTCGGTCGTGGAGCTTGAACTCTGGGCCTGAATGCTGTCCCTCAGCTCTTCAGCTCAAAGTGCGCACTCTACCACTTGAGCCACAGCCCCACTTCCGGTTTTCTGGTGGTTCATTGGAGATCAGAGTTTCATGGCTTTACCTCCCTCGGCTGACTTTGAACTGCAATCCTCAGATCTCAGTTTTTAACCAGCCCCCTCATCCCCCCCCCGCTTATCAGCTCAACAAGCAAACTAAAATCTAGGTCAGTGACTATTGCCTTTTTTCCTTTTGTGCCAGTACTAGGGCCTTGGTGCTGTCTCTTAAGTTTGTCACTTAGGGCTGGAGCTCTATCACTTGAGCCACAGCTCCACTTCCCCAGCTCCTTTTCTTTCTTTCTCACTTCCCAGTCTGGGGATGAGCAGTTCTGCTCTGCCATAGAGCAACTGGATCCCACCCCGGAACTTCTAAAATTGGAATTGAAAAGAAAGAAGCCTTTTCTAAGTTGACTGTCTCTAGAAAAGCTTGGTAACTGAAAGCTCACTAGCTCTAGAAAAGCTTGGTAACTGAAAGCTCACTAACACTCGGGCCTGCAGACGGCCACGGGCCTCACCCAGCCCTCCTGATTTCTTAGAACTCAACTGTGTCCACTCTCCATCTTGATCCTGCCGGAGTCTTCCTTTTCTGGAATCTTCTCCAGATCTCGGCAACAGATCACTCGTCAAAGGGAGGAGCGGGAAGATGTCAGCGCCTGGGCCCACGGTCAGTGCACATGGGGCTGCCTTCGCTTTTCAACAGTCACTGCAACCTGAGGACAAAACGAAAAACAAGGGCTGGGAAGGTGGCTCAGTGGTAGAGCGCTTGCCTTGTATGCATGAGGCCCTGGGTTCGATTCCTCAGCACCACATAAGCAAAAAGAAAAAAGCCGGAAGTGGTGCAGTGGATCAAGTGGTAGAGAGCTAGCCTTGAGCTGAAGAGCTGAGGGACAGTGCCCAGGCCCAGAGTTCAGGCCCACAACGGGACCCAAAAAAAAAAAAAGAAAAACAAGAGAAAGACCCTTGTGAGCAAGGTCACCTGTCCAAACAAAGCCACAGCCCTCCCCCCACCACACACCCCACCCCATACCCCCCACCCCCACACCCCATCCCCATACACACACCCCATCCCACACCCCACCCCACACACCCCACC
>NW_012267260.1:6989880-7017466 GCF_000151885.1 Dipodomys ordii
AGGGCAGGCCTCGGATTCTCGGTCTGGAGGCCCAGCCCACCTGTTTTGGCCCTCCGGGTACTGGGTCACCCAGGAGCCTGCACCGAGGAGGAGACGACCACCGAGACCCAAGCACCAACTGCCACCAAGTCCCGAGAGCCAAGGCACCTCGCGGCCACCAGCAACCGCCACCGCAGCGGGGTTGCCAGGACACAGGTTCGCGTCCACTGAGGCGCGGCGCCGCCTTTCCTTTGTCTGCGCCCCTCCCCTCGCCCGGCCCCTCCCCGGGGGGGGGGGCGCTGGGGATCCCGCTCCCGGGGCGGGCGGAGTTGGCCTGCCTGCTGCAGCGGCGCGGTGCCCTCCCGGGCTGGGCCCGGGGGCGGGGGGGGGGGGGCTGCGATCCCCGGGAGCAGGGCTGGAGCGGGGCGGGGCCCCGTGTCCCTGGCTCCTGCTCACGGGACAGCCGGGCGCACTGCAGGCGTCCTCTAGGTCCAGACCTCATTTTTCTCTTTAAGTGGCAGGGACGTTAGAGGTTATTTTTATTTCTTGTTTTTTAACTGATCATCAAAAAAATGGCCACCGTAGAAATCTTAGAAATGTGGAAAGGAAGGCATCAACGTCCCGCAGCCAACAGCCATGAGCAGGCTTCCCGGGTCTACGGCTGAATAATGAATCACTCACAAAACTTGACGCTTGAATAACAGTGATGATGGTTATTATCATTAGTATTATTATTGTCGGTCGTGGGGCCTGAACTCTGGGCCTGGGCGCTGTCCCTCAGCTCTTCAGCTCCAGGTAAGCGCTCTACCACTTGAGCCACAGCGCCACTTCCAGCTTTTTGTGCTTATGTGGTGCTGAGGAATCGAACCCAGGACCTTCATGCAAGGCAAACACTACCACTGAGCCACTGATAGGGTAAATTAGAGCTAACAGCCACTTTCCCAGCCCCTAACTGATTATTATACCTGTATTCTTTCTCCTTTTTCAGGAGAGAGGGTTGGAAGTCTCCCCACAACGTAGCCCAGACTAACCTCCAACACACTGTGTAGTCAAGGCTGGCCTTGAATTCACCATCTTTCTGCCTCCACCTCCCAAGTGCTAAGATTACAGGAGTGTGCCACCACACTAAGCTGTTCTCTCCAGATTGGGAGGGTTGGCTAGGGTAGGCTGCTCTTGCTTGGGGTCTCTTCTGTCTCAGGAAGTAGGTGGAGGTTTTGCATTTGAGGCTGGTCACTGACACTGCCTGTGGCTGGTCAGCTGGGACGGTTTTTGTTTTTGGGGTTTTTTGTTTTGTTTTGTCAGTGGTGGAGCTTGAACTCGGTCTAGACACTGTCCCTGAGCTCTTTTGCTCAAGGCTAGCACCCCACCACTTTTGAGGCACAGCACCACTTCCGGTTTTTGAGTAGTTAATTGAAGAGTCTCACAGGGACTTTTCTACCCTTGCTGGCTTCAAACTGGGATCCTCAGATCTCAGCCTCCTGAGTAGCTAAGATTATTGGGCATGAGCCACCCGTGCCAGGCTTCCTGAGACTTTTGTCAGATCACCCACAGGTGGCTTTCCCCATGCTTCTGGTCAATGTGAGGATCCCAGAGGAATTAGGCAGAGACAGCACTGCCTCTTCCGTGGTCACAGATGGAGGAGGAGACCTCGACCCTGCCTCTCACTAGGATGACCAAGGTCACCTTGGTCACACCAAGGTGACTGAGGGTTCCCTATTTGTTTAAAGAGACAACATATGTCAATACAAAATGGAATTATATACCCAAATTTGCATCTAGCTTCTAAAAAGAAATCTAACATCATACCCTGGTCACTCCCTTTATTAAAGTTTAAGCCAGATAGGCACTGGTGGCTCACGCCTGTAAGCGTACCTACTTTGGAGGCTGAGATCTGAGGATCATTGTTCAAAGCCAGCCCAGGCAGGAAAGTCTGTTAAACTCTTATTTCTATCTAACCGACAAAAAGCCAGAAGTGAGACTATGGCTCAAGTAGCAGAGCATTAGCCTTGAGGGAAAACGCCAAATGAGAACATGAAGCCCTGAATTCAAGCCCCAACACCAGTACTAATTAACTAAGTGATTAACTAAAGCCATCTTCCCCATTCTACAATCCCAGGCCCTGGTGTGTCTTGGACCTGCCTCTCAAGGAAGCTTGGAAACTTGGGGCTACAGACCCCAATGGCACAAGCCCCTGATGGTGAACAAGAAATGTAGCACACTCAATCAGACGAAATGGTCAGCTGTCCAGTCACACAAGGTTGCATATTGGCACTTTCATGGGGTTCCATTTAACTGCAAAAGGTTGGACGTTGCCGGGCGCTGGTGGCTCACGCCTGTAATCTTAGCTACTCAGGAGGCTGAGATCTGAGGATCGAGGTTCAAAGCCAGCCCAGGCAGGAGAGACCGTGAGACTCCTATCTCCAATAAAACCACCAGAAAACCGGAAGTGGCACTGTAGCTCAAGTGGTAGAGTGCTCGCCTTGAGCTGAAGAGCTGAGGGACAGTGCCCAGGCCCAGAGTTCAAGCCCCACGGCCGACCAAAAAAAAAAAAAAAAGGTTGGACGTTTCTAGCAAGTTCCATAGCAAGGTCAGAGGAGTTGACTGGACATTAACCTCCACTCTCTGTCTTTACTCTACAGGACTCCACTGGAGTTCAATGAGTAGGAGCTTGGCTTGGGGAAGAAGGACTCACAGGAGCAGGATGGCAGATGCACACAGGGAGCAGGTGGACCAGGACACAGGACAGACAGAGACACAGACACCAGGAGGGCAGTGTACCTTCTCTCCACCTCTCACGCCTCCTGCAACTCTGACCCTGGAGGTCAACAGTAAGAATTGTGTGTCTGCCTAGCCAGGTGCTGGTGGCTCACGCCTGTAATCCTAGCTACTCAGGAGGCTGAGATCTGAGGATCTCGGTTCAAAGCCAGCCCTGGCAAGAAAGACCGCGAGACTCCTATCTCAAGTGGTAGAGCACTCGCCTTGAGCTGAAGAGCTGAGGGACAGCGCCCAGGCCCAGAGTTCAAGCCCCACGACCGACAAAAAAAAAAAAAAAGAATTGTGTGTCTGGCAATGACAGGAAACACAGGGAAAGTTATCAGATAAATCCTAGCCTATTCCACCTGCATCATGGCAGAATAAGAAAATTGAGCCCGTTAGAATGACATTTGACAGCTGAGGACTCAGAGACATTGTTTGCCTTTGTGCTTGCGTAGTTCATTTGCGTAGCTCAAGAGATACAAGCTAAATTGGGGGAGGGGGATCTTAAACACTCTCCCTTCCCCCAAAAGTACCACAAAACCCCCTACTGGGGAGTCTGACTTCCCCAATGTCAGGAAAAGGTCACCGATCACAAACTTTCATAGGACATGCATGTCCTACCAGCAAACACCAGAGGGCAGTGTAAACCCAGACACGGAGAAACAGCTCTGACCCAGACTCTCCACCTCATTCTTCAGCCTGGAGCCTTCAGCCTAGACCTTCCCCTAGGAGGCCCAGGGGCCAGCAGGTGTTGAGGGGAATAGTTGTTGACAAAACCTGCAGTGGTGAGCAGAGGGAGGCAGAAAAATGTAGCAAGAGAGTATATGCTACCCCAGAGTGGCTACCACCACCAGGCCCCCATCTTCAAAGTTTGCACCAGCAGCTCCTGTCAGGAAACAGAACCAGACACCTATGTTCCAGGCACAGTACCAGGTGCAAGGGGCTCAAAGGTGAATAAAGCACACGCCTTCTCCCAGCCGCAACAGCCTCTGGACCATCACAGAACTCACAGCACAGAAAAGCACCATCCGTTTCTTCCCCAAGTACAGAAAGAGACAGATGGGGCCGAGATGGTAGTTCAGTGGGAGAACACTGGCCTAGCACATGCCGAAGGCCCTGGGTTCAATCCCTAGCACTGTAGGACACAGACAGGCTGGGAGGAGGTAACTGGCAAGGCAACCCTGGGACACCCTGATAGGAAAGCAGTCACCATGAATTCTCATGAATTCACCGTAGTCATTCATGACCATGATAGAGCTGGAGTGGTCGCCCTCAGTATTGAGAGGATTCATCTTTGTCCCAGACTGCTCTGCAGTGATGTCTGTCCTCTCTCTAATCAGAGGAATAAAGAGACAAACACTATTCCATAGCCTCATTCCTTCCCTGTCCCTCTGCACTCACTCTCGCTGTCTGTACCTGATCCCTCCCAGCTCCTTCCCTGTGTCATCTCCTCCTGCTGGTCAAGGGGCCTCACCATCCATCTCTCTCTCTCTCTCTCTCTCTCTCTGGGATTCAGCAAATACTTCCCTCTCTGGGCCCTACAGGCCTAAAAGCAGCAGAGAGCCCTGGCTGACCCAGTGCTGTCTTCAGCCATTATTACAGAATGTTCCAAGGATATTTCCGAACAAAGTGCCCCTATGAAATCTCAAAGCTCAATCTGTTATTGAACTTATTCTAAAATGTTTTAAACATGTCCTTGACCTGTTAACCACATGCCCCGAACATAATGATAACCTTTCATAATACACTGGGGTCTATTTTCTGAACATTCTTAGAGCAACTCAGAGGTAATATTTTATGTGTGTGTGTGTGTGTGTGTGTGTGTGCCGGTTTTAGGGCTTGAACTCCGGGCCTGAGCCCTGCCAGTTCAAGGCTAGCACTCTATCACTTGAGCTACTGCCCCACTTCCGATTTATTTGGTGTTTAATTGCAGATAGGAGTCTCACAGACTTCCCTGCCCAGGCTGGTTTTAAATTGTGATCCTCAGACCTCAGTCTCCTGAGTAGTTAGGATTACAGGCCTGAACCACCAGCACCCAGCTAACATCAGAGTGATTTAAACAAAAGATTCCTCTCCTCTATTGGATACCTGAACAAAGTAGTCCAAGGTGACTCATAGCAGGTAGGGACCCAGGCTTTTCCATCCTCAGTCATTGCTAGGTGACCCCCTTCTCATTACCTTTGTCATAAGTCTCTCTTCTTCCCCCACCCCCTGGGCAGGAGATTGAACCCAGAACCATGAATTGGCTAGGCACATGATCTACCACTTGAACTATGCTTCCATTTCTTTCTTTCTTTCTCTTTCTGTCTCTTTCTTTTCTTTTCTTTTGGTTGTGGGGCTTGAACTCTGGGCTTGGGCGCTGTCCTTGAGCTCTTCAGCTAGGATTACAGGCATGAGCCACCAGTGCTGGGCTACTTTGTTTTTTAAACAAGGTCCCACTAACTTTGCCTTGGCTAGCCTCAAGGTCAATATCCTCCTGCCTCTACCTCCCAAGTAGCTAGAATTACAGGCAGGTGCCAGTACACTAGGCTCAAAAAAAGTCTCTTGAGTCAGGAGTTGGTGGCTCATGGCTGTAAACTAGAAACTCAGGAGGAGGCTGAGATCCCAAGGATGATAGCCCAAAACCAGCCCAAGTCCTTGAGACTCCATCTCCAAAATTACCAGCAAAAAGCTGGGCTTGATGCTGCGGTGGTGGCTCACACCTGTAACCCTAGCTACTCAGGAGGATGAGATCTGAGGATCACAGTTCAAAGCCAGCCAGGCCAAGAAATTCCATGAGACTCTTACTCTAATTAACCACCAGGATACTGGAAGCGGAGCTGTGCCTCAAAGTGGTAGAACATTAGCCTTGAGCAGAAAAGTTCAGGGACAGTGCCCAGGCCCCAAGTTCAAGCCCCACACAAAAAGAAAAGAGAGAGAGATTGGGCTCCACATAGTAGAGTACCAGCTGAAGAAGCAAGCAAACCAGGTGAATTCAAGGCCCTGAGTTCAAACCCCAATACCACCACACACACAAAAAGTCTATTGTAATCTTATTAGTCCTCTGAGAGCTAGAAAACCAAACATGTGAGTTTTCCAGAATTACATATATTAACACATTCACAATATACATTTTTATTTATTTATTTTTTTGGTCATGGGGCTTGAACTTTGGGCCTGGGCTCTGTCCCATAGCTCTTCAGTTCAAGGCGAGTGCTCTACCATTTGAGCCACAGTGCTACTTCCGGTTTTCTGGTGGTTTATTGGAGATGATTTTCTTTTTTTTTTTTTTTGTCGGTCGTGGGGCTTGAACTCTGGGCCTGGGCGCTGTCCCTCAGCTCTTCAGCTCAAGGCGAGCGCTCTACCACTTGAGCTACAACTCCACTTCCTGTTGGAGATGATTTTCATGGAATTTTCTGCGCAGGCTGGCTTTGAGCCTTGATCCTCAGATCTCAGCCTCCTGAGTCGCTAGGATTACAGGTGTGAGCCACAAGTGCTGGGCCCACATACAATTCTTGCTTCTACATGCTATTAAGGAAATTACTCTCAGCTTTTCCACTTGTAAAGTAGGAATAACAACTCATGTCGTTACGTAGAAAGCATGTTGTTTGGGGGATGGGCAGCTGCTCGGTGGTACAACGCTCAGGGAACATACTGCGAGGCCTTGTGTTCCAGCCCCAGCACTAGAAAAATCAAAATAAAAAGCAAGCTATGCTGGGCATTGGTAAGGCACACCTGTCATCCTAGCAACTCAGGAGGCTGAGATCTGAATATCCCGATTTTATGGCAGCCTGCGGCAGAGAAGTCTGTGCAATTCTTATCTCCAATTAAACAATATAAAGCCAGAAACAGCAGTAGGACTCGAGTGGCAGAGTGCCAGGCTAGATGGAAAAAAACAAGTGGGACCATGAGGCCCTATGTTTAAGCCCCAGTACGTGTGTATATATGTATATATATATATATATATGTATATATATACATATATATATGTGTGTGTGTGTGTGGCATGTTACAAGTCATATAGCAACTACCCAATGGGGTGTAGCTGCATTCCTTATTACTATATAAGGCAAGTCACCGGTTTACAGGTCCTGAGTCTGGGATGGAGGGCTTCGAGCCTCACTTGGCGGGCTCCGCGTCTCCACGCTCTTGTCTGGGGCTCTGTCCCCGGGGGTGTAAAGCCCTGGAAGCTGGAGGACGACTTGTCCCGCCCGGTCCCGCCCGGCGCCGCCCGCACTCTTCTCCGCGTCTCGGGCTGCGGTGGAAGCCCCGCGCCGTCGGGGGTCCTCGTGCGTGCGTGCGTGCCCCGCGTTCTGCAGGCGCCTCACAGCAGGCAGGGCGGGCCGCGGGCCGCCGCGCCTCGCCATCTCCCAGGGCCCAGGGACAGGCGGGAAGCGGCGGGAGCGGCATCGCCCCGCTGGCCCGCGGCCGCGGCGCCCGCCTCGGTAGCGTTGTCTGGGAGGCAATGCCGGCCACACCCGACGATCTGCCCTGTGCGCGCGCGCGCGTGCCCGTACCGGGGCTCGAACTCGGGTCCCGGGCGCTGTCCCTTAGCTTTTCACCCAAACCGCGGAAGGTGCCCGGATCCCCACGGTGCCCCTGCCCGGCCCGCCCCCCTCCCGGGCCTCCGCCGCCGGGCGGGCCCCCCTCCGCCCTCCCTTCCCTCACGCGCCCGCCCGCCTCCGGTCTCCCAGCAACAGAGAAGGGAGCAGGCGCATGCGCAGGATGGCCTCCGGCCCCGCCCGCCGGCCCCGCTCGCGCCTACCCGGGACCCCAAGGTTCATCCAAAACCTCTCCGGTATTGCACGTTGGTCACTCCAGACACCGTCCAGACGAGCAACACAGCACCGTCTCCTGGGAGCCTGCTACACGAGCAAGAACCTGCTAGAACCCGCCGCCCCTGCCCACCCCCAGGCGGCATTGCTAACGGGATCCGGCGTCGGCCGGCGCCGCGGGCACCGTCCGGGTGCTAGGCCGTGGGTGGCGGACGGACACATCGAACCAGAGACGTCCTCGGTGAACTTTTCAGCCATCCAGCAGAAGCAAGCTTTACGATTTGTAGAGGAAACAGGCTCCCCAGGCCCAGGCCGGGCTGAGGAAGGGGAAGTCCCTCGTGTCTGCCCCGCCCATCACTCCAAGACAGAGTGCATCGCCGACCTCTGCTCCTACCCTCTGGAGTCAAAGTGAAAATCAGAAAGGACAGTTTCCCCCAGGATGGGGGTGATGGAAACGGGAGGCGGTGGTGACAAAAAATGGGTACCTTGAACCTGCCACTATAAGTAAGTCGACTGGCAACATTTAAAAACAAAAAGTTTGGATTCCAATGCCAGTGGTTCACATCTGTAATCCTAGCAGCTCAGGTGGCTGAGATCTGAGAACCTAGGTCTGAAGTCTGCTAGGCAGGAAAGCCTGGGAGACTCTTCTGTCCAATTAACAGCAAAAAGCTGGAAGTAGAGCTGTGGCACAAGTGGTGGAGCACCATCCTTGAGTGAAAAAAACTAAGGAAGAGTGCCTTGGCCCCAAGTTCAAGCTCCAGTACCAGCATACCCAAAAAATGACAAAGTCGGATGTGGGGAAGACAAAGCATCACTCTCTTTAACCATGAAGACAGTACCTCAAATAGTATGCACAAAACCCAGCTGAAGAGCTCCAAATAGGTGCACTCCACACGTGCTTTAAACTTCTAAATGAAATTCCTGCCAATATTAAGACAGGGATCCGTTCACCTGAGAGCAGTTCCAAGTTGGTAGCTTTCCTGTCTGAAGAGTTCCATCTTGGAAAGCTGCAGAACTTAAGTTTAACTTCCTCATCAAGTAACAGAACAGACACATCCCAAGCCTAAAAGAACCACGGCGCTTTGCCAGGAAACACTAAGCAGCAGTGACTCAACAAACAGCATCACATTTTTAAAAAAGAAAAAAGAAAATGATTAATTTTTAGTGGCAAAGACAAAGTCATAAGATAGGGGGAAACCTACTTCAAACAGAAGCCACTAAAAAAAAAAATTCTAAGGAAGAGCAGTTAGTCACAAAAGATCACATGAAACTCTTATCTCTAGGTGCCAGCCTTGAGCAAAAAGCCAAGCAAGAGCTGGAAGCCCTGATTTCAAGTCCCAGTAAAGACACACACACACACTAATAATAAATAAAAATACTGAATTTGTATGGTGTATATAAATTATATACAGTATATAATTTACATCAGTAAAGCTGTTTCAATTCATGGCAGCACACTAGGTCAAAATTACTCTAAATCCATGGCAGCGCAGTAGGTCCAAGTTAATCTAAAATATAGACTTCCTACTATAACACAGAAGCTCTCGGCAAAATCTGGACCAGCTGATATGAGTACTGAATAGAAGCCCTGCTATATTTATCTGGGGGAAAAATGCTCTCACTTCAACTCAGGGAAGAATTTCATAGTCTTTCTCAAGGTCATCAGTCTTCTAGAAATCCCCATCTGGCTTTAGGTTCCTGTTCCAAAACCATTGGAAAAATCAAAACAGGCAAAAAAAAAAAAAAACACTTTCAAAACAACACCTTTAACTTATGTGGGCTAGGGGAAAGGCAGAGAATCATGGAATAGACATGGCTTCATCAGCAGACAGCTGACAGCAGACAGCTGAGAATTCACTATTTCCATAGAAACCCAAGTCCAAAATAGACTATACATTTCCTCAGGGAAAGTGCCTCAAAAGATCCCAAATAAGGGCAGGTGCTAGTGGCTCATGTCTGTAATCCTAGCTACTCAGGAAACTGAGATCTGAGGATTGCAGTTTAATGCCAGCCCAGACAGGAGACTCTCATCTCCAATTAACCAGCAAAAAGCCAGAAGTGTGGTTCAAGTGGTAGAGTGCCAGCCTTGAGCAGAAAAAGCTAAGGACAGTGCCCGGCTTGATTTCAAGCCCCAGTACACACGTACACACACACACACACACACACACACACACATTTACACACATACACACACCAAATAAAATACACCAAAAAAAAATGGTAAGGGCCTTCAACTTGGCAAACTCCCTTCTCTTTCCAATGTTTCATTTCCTAGAGACCAGAGGTCATCATGAGAAGCCCCTGCTGTGCCCACAAGGCCTGCTGGCATCAGAGTCAGAGCTGTCCCCAGGGAGAGGAAGGCAAGGGGACCTGCACTGGGAAGCTTACAGAGAACATTTCCTGCTGCTTTCAATTCACAAGACATGCCGACCTGGATTCTCTCTTATCCCTAGGCAAATTAAAAGACCAAATGTTATTAAGCAATTAATAATAGAGTAGATTGCTATTTGGCTTCTGTGTCTCTGACAGGCTCCTGTTCCAAAGGGCCTGCTTCAATCTTTAAGGACAAAATGACTATGGCAATTCCAAGAGGAAAGAAAACTGGCAAGGGCCTAAAAGTGTGCCTCTATCAGTTGATTGTCTCCTGGATGAATGCTGACTTTCCCTTGCATTCTCTGCCTTCTTCATTGGGCCTGGAAAAGCAATGCACAACACAATCCATGCCCTCACACACACAAAAGAGTCAGTCTACAGCCTCATTTTCAACCTTGCAAAAATCAGTAACCCTAACAATCTGCTAGGATATAGAATATGGAGGGCTGGAGGTTTTTATTAATGTACCATTAATGTACCTAAAGCACCCTAAGCAATGACTACTGCAAAGTAGGCTCTCCATGAATATTTCTTTTTTTTTTTCCTTTTGCCAGTCCTGGGGCTTGAGCCCAGGGCCTGGGCACTGTCCCTGAGCTTCTTTTGGGCTACACCATCACTTCCAGCTTTTTTTGTTTATGTGGTAATGAGGAATAGAATCAAGGGCTACTCTACCAGTAAACCATATTCCTAGCTCTCCGGGAATATTTCTAAGGCTAAATGAATTAAGGGCCTACTATGTGTGGGAGGCTGTGCTAGGCCAACTTCTGCCTCTTGGGCCTCAAGAGGCTGCCTCCTTGGGTCCTCCGCTCGCCAGGGGGCGCTGTAGGGAGCCGCAGGCATTCTTTCGGTTACTCTCTGACCCAGTGAAGCCGCTGCCCGGAGCCAAGATGGCGGCATCGGTGGCAGCTGTAGCCGGGCGTCTGCGGCGGGCCATTCGAAGGTCGTCCTCATGGCAAGGTCCCAGCCCTCGACCGCTCTCAGCCGAACCCCCGCCAGCCCAAGGATCGGCCGTGCGGGACACCTTCCTGAGCTTCTTTCGGGATCGCCATGGCCATCGGCTGGTGCCTTCGGCGTCAGTGCGGCCTAGGGGCGACCCCAGTCTGCTGTTCGTTAACGCCGGCATGAATCAGGTGGGGGCGGAGCCACACCGGTCAGGGGGCGGGGCTCGCGAGCCTTCTGGAGAAAGGCTGCGGGATTGGGCGAATAAAGCAAGGGGCGGAGCTTTCGGGGTAAGAGGGAGGTGCGTGGTTGGATAGAGGGATTGGAGGCGGAGCTTACGGCTTGAGGAAGGCTTGACTCAAAGGTCCAGAATTGAAGGCACAGGGTCCTTGTCTCCAGGCTTGGCCAGGCGGGGAGGGAAGATTTCATTAGTAAAATATAAATTAGGGCCGGGAGCTGGTGGTTCACGCTTGTAATCCTAGCTACTCAGGAGGCTGAGATATGAGGATCGCAGTTCAAAGCCAACCCTGGCAGGAAACTCCGTGAGACTCTAATCTCCAATAAACCACCAGAAAACCGGAAGTGGTGCTGTGGCTCAAGTGGTAGAGCGCTTGCCTTGAGCTGAAGAGCTGAGGGGACAGCGCCCAGGCCCAGAGTTCAAGACCCACGACCGACCAAAAACACACACACACACACAAACATTAAATAAGAGGTTTATTGAGCACCTGCTGTGTGCTAGGTAATGCATTTTCCCCTAAGCTTTTTGTTGTTGTGCCTGCCCTGGGCTTGAACTCAGGGACATAGGGGCTGAGCTTTTTTGCTTAAGGCTAGCAGTTTATTACATGAGCCACAGCTCCACTTTCGGCTTTTCTTTCTTCTTGGAGTACAGTCATCCCTTGCTATATCACAGTTCACTTATTGCAGCTTCGCTGTATCGGTTATTTTTTTTTAATAGATAAATAATGATTCCTCACCTGGTTTTACAAAAAATATAAATAGTGATCCCTCATGTCACAGGAGTTATATTCCAAAGACCTCCACAATATGTGAAAATCTGCAAAGTAGCTCATGCTTGTAATCCTCACTAGTCAGGAGACTGAGATCTGAGGATTGGGGTTCAAAGTCAGCCCAAGCAGGAAAGTCCTTGAGACCCATCTCCAATAAATTACAAAAAAAGACAGATATGTTTTTGCTAGGCCCTGTGAATTAATTAAAAGCCCCTCCCCCCAACTCTGTGTCCTTTGAACTAGCCTATTCTTGGCTGCAGTCCCTCACCTTGTTCCTGGGAGGAAGGAAAAGATTCTGATAACTCTCTGTGTGAAAGGCAAACTACCCCTCACACAAGCAAAGTCTTCTTATCATCTTAAAGAAAATAGCTCAAAACTCAGCCGAACACCTTGTTCCTGTTCTGTTTCAGTAATAAAGCAACAATTTCTCCAGAATTCTTCCAGAGACAAAGGCTGAGCTAATAAACACAAATCAGGCCATACCTTCAACTTGTGACTGGCTTTGGGGTTTGTTTGGTTTTTATGTGTATATGTGCCACTCCTGGCAAGTGAGCTCAGGGCCTGAGTGCTATCCTTGAGCTTCTTTTGCTCAGTTAGAGATGAGTCTCTCAGATTTATTTGGCTGGGCTGGCTTTGAACCAGAATCCTCAGATCTCAGCCTCCCCAGTGGATTACCACCTGCATCCAGCATTCTTTTTCTTTTTTTTGGGGGGGGGTCCGGTCGAGGGGCCTGAACTCTGGGCCTGGATGCTATCCCTCAGCTCTTCAGCTCAAGGCTAGTGCTCTACCACTTGAGCCACAGCACCACTTCCGGCTTTTTTCTTTTTGCTTATGTGGTGCTGAGGAATCGAACCCAGGGCCTCATGCATGCAAGGCAAGCGCTCTACCACTGAGCCACCTTTCCAGCCCTGCATCTGGCATTCTTAAAATACCTTTATGTGCTTCTAGTTCAAGCCCATCTTCCTGGGCACCGTGGATCCTCGCAGTGAAATGGCAGGCTTCCGACGCGTGGCCAACAGCCAGAAGTGTGTGCGGGCTGGAGGACGCCACAACGACCTGGAGGATGTGGGCCGAGACCTCTCCCATCATACCTTCTTTGAGATGCTTGGCAACTGGGCTTTTAGGGGTGAATATTTTAAGGTGAGTCTTCAGGGAGCTGAAGGGTTAAGAAAGACTCAGCAGCCAGGCGCTGGTGGCTCACGCCTGTAGTCCTAGCTACTCAGGATGCTGAGACCTGAGGATCGCAGTTCAAAGCCAGCCCAGGCAAGGAAAATCCGTGAGACTCTTATCTCCATTTAACTGCCAGGAAACCAGAAGTGGCGCTGTGGCTCAACTGGTAGAGCGCTTGCTTTGAGCCAAAGAGCTGAGGGACAGCGCCCAGGCCCAGAGTTCAAGCCCCACAACTGAAAAAAAAAGAAAAAGAAAAAAGAGGTCAAGATCTATCTTGTCTCCACTTTCCTGACTGCTCGTATAAAGGCTTATACTAGACACAGGTGAAGCACTAGATGATGGGTACAAAGGGAATATGTCACTTCCCTAACTGGACTGTAAGTCTGCCGAGGGCAGAGACTGGGCTTCCTGCCTAATGGCTGGTCAGAGTTGTCTGAATAAATGACCAGGCAGCAAGACTGAGAAAGCTAACTGCAGTTACAGTCACCTAAACTGAGGTGGACAGAGTTTCTGAAGAAGGTAGGACTTGTTCTAGAACGGGAAGGAAAGCTGACTAAAGAAGAGCAGGAAGCTTTCCCGGGAGGAGAATGCTCAAGGCAGAATGGTCGTGGCATGTTCTGGGAACAGCGTAGGGAGTGGGAATGATTTTGTCCTGAACTCACATGGTTGGCTGGCGCATCCGAGGGGCCTCTTTCTCACCCACATTCCTCCTCCCTCCACACTGGGGTCCACTACAGGAGGAAGCTTGCAGCATGGCCTGGGAACTGCTGACTGAGGTCTATGGCATCCCTAAGGATAGACTCTGGGTCTCCTACTTTGGTGGTGACCCCAAAGCTGGGCTGGACCCAGACCTGGAGAGCAGGGACATCTGGCTCAGCTTAGGGTAAGTCAATCCCTCATGATGCCCGTTCCTGGCAGACAGGACTGGAAGAGAGACCACCAGACCATTCCGTTCAACATATCCCAGCATGCTGTGGGTCAGCCCTGTTCTTCCTCTTGCTGCTCTGGGACCTCGAGGAGGGATGGTCATGACAGGAGTCCCCGCTTCTGAATGCGTCCATCTCTCACCATGTTCCTGGCTTGGTCCCCAGGGTGCCCACCAGCCGTGTGCTTTCCTTCGGACCCCAAGAGAACTTCTGGGAGATGGGCGACACTGGCCCCTGTGGGCCCTGTACGGAGATCCACTATGACCTGGCTGGAGGGGACGGAGCCCCACAGCTGGTGGAGCTTTGGAATCTGGTCTTCATGCAGCACAACAGGTAACCAGGGCCAGAGCAGGAGCAGCATTCCTGACCAGAAGTGGAAAAGTTGACAGTTGGAAAATGGATCCAATTAGGAAAATGAACACTGAAAAGACACCTTGAATGTGTCAGGCACGTTTGTAAACACTGCCGCTAGCGACTGACAACATCCTAGTCTTCTCTCTTGACAGATTAGTCATGCTGTCATCATACGGTGCGGTTGAACTTGGTGATCTCTTAAGATTTTCTTCTAGCCTGGATATGCCTCCCCCCCCCCTTTCTGTCAGTACTTTCTGTCAGGCTGGCACTCTGTCACTTGAGCCACAGCTCTAGTTCTAGCTTGTTTGCTGATTAAGTTGAGATAAGAGTCTCATGGACTTTCCTACCCAAGCTGGCTTCAAACCATGAAGCTCAGATCACAGCCTCCTGAGTAGCTAGGATTATAGGCTTGAGCTGCCAGAGCCTGGTGACATGTCTTTCTTTAAGGGCAAAGAATTCTGCCCCATAGGCAATGTTTGGGTCCAGGCAAGACCCCAAGTAGGCATGGGGCTAGAGTGAGAAAGGACCCACAGAGTATCATCTGTTACCTGTGGTGTTACCGCCTGTCCCTCCTCCCACCGACAGCCTCCTTGGGTTCCTCTCCCTTTCTCTACTGCACTTGGTCCTGGGTGGGCCTCACCTTGCACTTTCCCTGACCAGAGAGGCCGATGGAAGCCTGCAGCCCCTGCCCCATCGGCACGTGGACACAGGAATGGGCCTGGAGAGGCTGGTGGCTGTGCTGCAAGGCAAGAGATCCACCTACGACACCGACCTCTTCTCCCCGCTGCTCAGTGCCATACACCAGGTGAGCCGCCTCTGCCCTTCAGAGGATGTAGCAGTGCCCAGAAGTGACCATGGGGATTTCCTTTGAGTATGAGAGACAGACGATAAATAAATGTATGCAAAAGCAAGATAGCAACTTGCAGATTGAGAACAAGCAGTAAATATGATCGTAACTAGCAGGGGGCACAAAGAACTCTTAAACAAGTGTGTAAAGGAGGTCCACCAAAGTCACGCAGCCTGTAAAAACAGCCACAGACAGCTTCTACCCCCTAGAAGGCACGGCAGCTGCCGAGGTCCTGAGGCGGGAAAGGGCTTGACATGTTCCGAGGACAAAAAAGGCAATCTGCCAGCTAAAGCAGAACCACATGGGGTACGGTGGAAACCATGTCATTTCTTGGAATAATAAACACCTTAGCACTTCCTGACTTAAAATCGCCATGGAGAAAGTGGTGCTGTGCCTCAAGTGGTAGAATGCTCACCTTGAGCTGAAGAGCTGAGGAGCTGAGGGACAGCGCCCAGGCCCAGAGTTCAAGCCCCATGACCAACAAAAAAGAGTGAGTCTTATAGACTTTTGTTGTTGTTGTTGTTGGTTGTGGGACCTGTACTCTGGGCCTGGGTGCTGTCCCTCAGCTCTTCAGCTCAAGGAGAGAGCTCTACCACTTGAGCCACAGAGCCACTTCTGGCTTTTTCTGCTTATGTGGTGCTAAGGAATCGAACCCAGGGCCTGATGCATACAAGGCAAGCGCTCTACCACTGAGCCACCTTCCCAACCCTCATAGACTTTTCTTTTTTTTTTTTTTATCCAGTCGTGGGGCCTGAACTCTGGGCCTGGGCGCTGTCCCTCAGCTCTTCAGCTCAAGGCTAACACTCTACCACTTGAGCCACAGCGCCACTTCTGGCTTTTTTCTTTTTGCTTATGTGATGCTGAGGAATCGAACCCAGGGCCTCAGGCATGCAAGGCTAGCACTCTACCACTGAGCCACCTTCCCAGCCCTCATAGACTTTTCTTCACCTGACTTCAAACTGCAATCCTCAAACCTCAGCCCCCTGAGGAACGAGGATTACAGGCGTGAGCCTCTGGCCATGCTGTTAGTCTTGAGTGAGCTTACCTGTGCACCTGTGTGCAGGCACAGGCAGCTCTCCTGCTGGCCGCCAGTGTGGGACAGTGGGGTGACCGGGTCGTGTGTCTGTTGTCTCCCAGCTGGGGAGCCCAGGCTCGCTCACCTCACGGCAAAGCAAGGCTCCAAAGAGGAGAACAGAAGCACGGGCTCCCAAGCGTGTCCTTTCCACTGACTGCCTCAGTCCCAGCAAGGCGTGGGCAGACGCAGACTCAGATGGAGAAATCGATTCCATCCCTTTACGGGGAAGCGACCGTAAACACATCCAAAAGCTGCATGGGCTTAAAAAAAAAAAGAGGAGGAGCCTTTAATAACCGACCTCCCACAGCGGGGAAGGCAGGAGTCACATCTGGTGAGGCCTTGAAGTCCAGAATGACTTTCCTTCTGCCTGTGGTGAGGGGGGCTGGGAGGGGCGGTGGCAGGACTGCTGTGCGCCTGTGAAAGGACATTTCCATCACCTGCGGATGATGGGCACCAGGGAGGCTGTCACCAGTCCAGGCAAGAGGTCAGGGCGCGGCTTCCTGGGTAGCAATGGGGGAAGGAAAGCAGATGAGCTGGAGGATCCTGAGGAGAGAGAAGGAAGGGCCTGGGAAGAGAGCTGACATGGGCACCTAGGAAGAACAGGTTAGAAGTGGGGCAGATCAGTCGGGCGCCACTGGCTCATGCCTGTAATCCTACCTACACAGGAGGCTGAGATCTGAGGATCACGGTTCGAAGCCAGCCCAGGCAGGGAAGTCTGTGAGACTCTCCAATAAACACTAGAAAACCGGAAGTGGCGCTGTGGCTCAAGCGGTAGAGGGCTCGCCTTGAGCTGAAGAGCGCGAGGACATTGCCCCAGCCCAGAGTTCAAGCCTCATGAAGTGGGGCAAATCAAGTGCTATAACCACGTAGCCCTCGGCTGTGCACCCGCTTTCTGCCCATCCTCTGCTCCCCAGGCTGGGAGGCAGAGCAGCAAGTGAAGAGCACTTGGAATCAGATGTCACCTCTGAGCCAGCATGCCGCTGCGTGGCCTGTTGCCGCGCCTCTGCCCTCTCCTCCCCCAGTACTGGGGCTTGAACTCAAGGCCTGGGTTCTGTCCCTTAGTTTTTTTGCTCCAATCTGGTGCTCTACCACTTGAACCACAGTTCCACTTTTGACTTTTTGATGGTTAATTGGAAATAAGAGTCTCACAGGCTTTTTCCTGCTTGGGCTGGCTTTGAACAGCTCTCAGCCTCCCAAGTAACTAGGATTACAGGCACAAGCCATTGGCACCCAGCTCTCTTTCTCTCCTCTCTTCCTTGAAAACAAGGGTAACCATGCCTCCCAGAGGGGCTGGTTTAGAGATAGCAGGTCCTGGTAGAGTCAGTAAGCAAGTGCCATGATGGCACTATTTTTTTTTTTCCTGTCAGTCAAGGGGCTTGAACTCTGGGCCTGAGCGCTGGCCCTCAGCTTCAGCTCAAGGTGAGAGCGCTCCAATACTTGAGCCACAACACCACTTCAGTTTTCTTGTGCTTAATTGGAGCTGAGAATCTCATGGAGGGGCTGGGAAGGTGGCTCATTGGTAGAGTGCTTGCCTTGCATGCATGAGGCCCTGGGTTCGATTCCTCAACACCACATAAGCAAAAAGAAAAAAACCGGAAGTGGCGCTGTGGCTCAAGTGGTAGAGTGCTAGCCTTGAGCTGAAGAGCTGAGGGACAGCGTCCAGGCCCAGAGTTCAAGTCCCATAACTGACCAGAAAAAAAAAGTCTCATGGACTTTCCTGCCTGGGCTGGCTTTGAACCACCATCCTCAGACCTCAGCCTCCTGAGTAGCTAGGATTACAGGTGTGAGCCACTGGTGCCCAGCTCCTGATGTCACTAGTAGTGCCCAGGATGAGCCCCGGGACAGTGGCGCCTGACCCGTGTTTGCTTGGGTGTCTGTCCACAAGGCCACAGTGGAGGCGCTCAGCCCAGGGCTGAGGGCAGATGCCCTGCGGTTTATGATGAGAGCCACCGAGGCCAGGTCAGGCAGGGCCAGCGGCGATGTCTTCTTCTCTTGTGCGTTCCAGGGCTGCGGGGCACCCCCTTACTCAGGCCGAGTCGGGGAGGCAGATGAGGGGCGCATCGACACGGCGTACCGCGTGGTGGCGGATCACATGCGCACCATCAGCGTGTGCATTGCTGACGGCGTCTCTCCGGGGATGTCGGGAGCCCCGTGAGTCTGGAAGGGCTACAGGGAGGGAGGGGCTGGGGCAAGGGCCTTGGGGTGGAGGCAAACACCCCAGCGGGCATGGCTGGACCTGACCCACCTCTGGGCTCTGAACCCTTTAGGTTGGTTCTTCGCCGGATTCTCCGCCGCGCCGTGCGGTTCTCCACGGAGGTGCTGCGGGCACCCCCTGGCTTCTTAGGCAGCCTGGTGCCTGTGGTGGTGGAGACGCTGGTAAGGACCTCCTCACCTGGGCCTTTCTGGACCCTCAGGGAACCAAACACAGAGCACCCCAGCTCCCCACCCTGCTGTCCAACACGGTACCACCAGCAGGGTGCTCACAAAAAGCATGGAGAGATGTCAGGAGGCTCCTTGCCTGAAATCTGAAATCTGCAGGGATCCACTTCTGCTAACCCAACCCTAAAGCATCTCCCTAGCTGGGTCCCCGGGGGAGTGGAAGAGGGGGTGGGTGGGGTGGGGGCTCCGCAGGGCGGGCAGGGAAGGGAGGTAGCTGGGGCTGATTGTGTGTCACACTGCCAAGCTCTCTCCACCTCCCCTAGGGAGCCGCTTACCCCGAACTGCAGGAGAATTCAGCCCAGGTACAGATTCGGGTGGGGAGGGGTGGTGGGGGAGCTGGGGAGGTGGCTTCCCTCTGAGTGCGCCAGTTCCACGCCCGCCCTGCCCCGTGTCAGATAGCCAGCCTGGTGTCAGAGGACGAGGCGGCCTTTCTGGCCTCCCTGCAGCGGGGCCGCAGGATCATCGACCGCACCTTGAAGCACCTGGGGCCTTTGGATCTGTTCCCTGGTGAGGAGAGGCGAGTCCTGGCCACGGTTCGGGGGTTCCGGCCCACCCTGCACCACATACACCCTCACACACCTCCACACCAACTTCCTCCTCCGTACCCCCTTCCGACACCCAGACCTGTGCTGCCTGCCCAGCCAGCCCCCTCCCGTCCCTGCTTTCCAAGGTGGGCTCGTGAAGCCTAAAGGTGGGAGCACTCACCTGGGAGGACCCAGCGATGGGGAAGGGCCACCCGCTGGCTTCTGTGTGACTTCCCCTTTCTCCCCCCCCCCCGCCCCCCCCATCAACACTCTTCTTCCACACAGCCGAAGTGGCCTGGTCCTTGTCACTGTCCGGAAATCTGGGGCTCCCCCTGGACCTGGTAGAGCTGATGCTGGAAGAGAAGGGGGTACAGCTGGACTCCGCTGGCCTGGAAAGGCTGGCCCAGGAGGAGGCCCAGGTACAGCTGGGGACCCCACTCTGGATTCTGGTAGGTCACCTCAGCCCCTTCTCTAGAGCAACAGCTGCTGTTGCTGAGAGGAAGCCAGAGGCTGAGATGGGGCTGTTCCCTCAGTCACGGGTGACAGGAGGAGCCTCCAGCCCCACACATGACTCTAGAGAGGGACACTGACCTCGGTGAAGGAAACAAAGGACCAGAAAAGAAGCCAGCGTGGCATCCCAGAGGGTCAAGTGAGGCAGCAGCAGGTCTGGCTGATCCAAGGGAGCTTGACAGCGGACTCACCAGGAAGCTGAGAGGGGGTCTCCAGCAGCCAGCCGAGATCTGGGGTCCGATTCTAGAGGGACTTTAGGATCCACAGGGACATGGCTGTACAAGACTCCGGTCCCATGGCATTCTCCATAGACATGTTCTTTTTTCTCTTTCTTGTTCTTTTTGTTGGTGTGCGGCTTGAACTCTGGACCTGGGCGCTGTCCCTCAGCTCTTCAGCTCAAGGCTAGCGCTGTACCACTTGAGCCACAGCGCCACTTCCTATGTTTTGCTGGTTATTTGAAGATGAGCACCTTGTAGACTTTCCTTGACTGGACTGGCATTGAATCCCATTCCTCAGATCTCAGCCTCCTGAGTAGCTAGTATTACAGGCATGCCACCATGCCCAGAGTAGACATGTTCTTATTCATGTCCTTTCTGCAGCACCGGGCCCAACAAGCTGAGCCAGCTCAGGAGCAGAGATTGCACCTTGACGTCCATGCACTGGGGGAGCTACAGCGTCAGGGGGTGCCCCCAACAGATGACAGCCCCAAGTACCGCTACACCCTGCAGCCCGGTGGAGGTTATGGTGAGAGTCTGGGCCCACAGATGGCCTGTGTTGTGTCCAAGATGATGGCTAGAAACCCCTGTGGATTCCTCAGGGCAGCCACCAGGGGCCGCTATGGCCACAGTTGGAGGTACCCAGCCAGGTGCCTGTTGGCCTCAAGTCCCAGCCCCACCAGCCCAGTCCAGCCCAGATTGAGTACTAATAAGCATTCCGTGTCCCACCAGAGTTTGACCCCTGTGAGGCCCAGGTTCTACAGCTGTACACGGAGAACGGGACAGCGGTGGCCTCTGTGGGGGCAGGCCAGCGCTGTGGCCTCCTCCTGGACAGGACCAACTTCTACGCTGAACAGGGGGGTCAGGCTTCAGACCGGGGCTACCTGGTCCCGGCAGGGCAGCCGGTAAGCACCTCCCTCCCTGAGCGAATGAGGCGGAAGGCAGATCTGAGCCTGGATGGGAGCCAAGGAGAAGGGACAGCTGCAAGCAGGCGCTTTGGGGTCTTGGTCCCTCCCTCTCTCAGGATGTGTTATTTCCTGTATCCCGGGCCCACATTTGTGGGGGCTTCATCCTGCATGAGGTGGTGGCCCCGGCGTGTCTGCAGGTGGGGGACCAAGTACAGCTACACGTGGACGAGGTAAGGCCCACCAGCTTTCCTTGGTAGCCTATAGTCCCTTCGTCTCCCCGCTCTCACCCTCACCCAGACCCCTGGGTGACAAAAGTGTTCTAGGCCTGGCGACTGGGATGCATGGAGAAGCACACGGCCACTCACCTGCTGAACTGGGCGCTGCGGCAGACGCTGGGCCCCGGCACAGAGCCTCGGGGCTCCCATCTCAACCCCGAGCGGCTGCGCTTTGACCTGGCCACCCAGGTGAGCTGACAGTGATGACAGGGTTGCTAGCGGAGGGCCTGAGCTCCAGGCACAGCGCTGCAGCTCTGCCTGTCCCAGGGGTGGGACAGGTGAAGCAGTGAGGCCGTGCCCTCGCCCGGCTCTGAGTTAGTATTCAGGACCACCCTCCCCTGTGTAAATATTTGTGTGTGCATGCGTGCACGTGCACGTGCACGCGTGTGCTGGTACTAGAGCTTGAACTCAGATGTCACTTGGCATTTTTTTTTTTTTTTTTGGCTGTGGGGCTTGAACTCAGGACCTGGGCTCTGTCCCTAAGCTCTTTTTCTCAAGGCTAGCATCCACCACTTTGAACCACAGCACCATTTCCAGTTTTCTGGTGGTTAACTGGAGACAAGAGTCCTACGGACTTTTCCTGCCCATGCTGGCTTTGAACCATCTAGGATTACAGGTGTGAGCCACCAGTGTCCAGGTCACTTGGCTTTTTTGTCTCAAAGGCTGCTATTCTACCACTTGAGCCACAGATCTGTTCTGGCTTTTTGCTGGTTAGCTAGGAATAACTCCATGGCCACTGACTGCTCATAAGTGCATCAATAACAAGCATGTCATGTGGAGACATGTCCCATGATGCCTGTGGCTCTGTGTTCCCCACCTCCCACTCTCCAGACAGCACTGACCCCCGAGCAGCTCTGGAAAGTGGAGGGCGCCGTGCAGGAGGCCGTGGGGCGGGATGAAGCTGTGTACATGGAGGAGGTGCCCCTGGCGCTCACCGCTCACATCCCTGGTCTGCGCTCTCTGGACGAGGTGGATTGGTGGCCCTGGCCTGCCCGCTTCCGGCACACCCACCAGGCAGCCTGCAGTGGCTCACAGGCTCTCCCCTCTCCCCTCAGGCGTACCCGGACCCCGTGCGGGTGGTGTCGGTGGGTGTGCCCGTGGCCCAGGCATTGGAGCCAGCTTCCCAGGCTGCCCTGCACACCTCCATGGAGCTCTGCTGTGGCACGTGAGCCATCTCCACTGCCCTAGCCCCAGGCCTGGGCCACACCCTTCCCCTGGTCTGTGGGACCTCCAGACCTCAGTTTGGGGCTTAGCCTTCTTCCATCTTTCCCATCATCCCCTCTGACTTTCTCCTTCCTCCCGCCCATAGGCACCTGCTGCGCACAGGGGCGGTGAGGGACCTGGTCATTATCGGGGAGCGCCAGCTTGCCAAGGGGACCACCCGCCTTCTGGCTGTCACTGGGGAGCAGGCCCAGCAGGTCAGCATGCCTTAGCTCCAGAGACTTCTGGGTAGAGATGAGGGTCCGGGGACACACACCGCGACACTGGCATGCCAGGGTGCCCTGGTACGGCTGTCCTTAGAGCTGGTCGCTTTATTATTTGGTGGCAGCCATGAACTGCAAGCCCCTGTCCTGGCCACTGAGTGTCACCAGCCACCCCTCACGGTCCTGCCGCTCCCTTGCAGGCCCGGGACGTGGGCCAGGCTCTGGCCCACGAGGTGGAAGCAGCTTCAGAGAGGCTGAGTCGAGGCACCCGTGACCTGACCGAGGCTCAGCGACTGTCCAAGGACATGGGGCGACTCACAGAAGTGAGAGCCACTCCCCCCACCCCCAAGCTGGGTCTTTCCCGTCTTCCCCAAGCACCCCAAATGCTTGGGCTCTGGCTGGCCTGGGGGTGGGGGTGGCGTTGGCCCCTTGGGGAAGGGCAGGGCGACACACGGCTCTGGCCGTAGGCCGTGGACACCGCGGTGATGCCCCAGTGGCAGCGGCGGGAGCTGCAGGCCACGCTGAAGGCCCTGCAGCGCCGTGCCAACACAGCCGTCCGGAAGCTGGAGATGGGCCAGGTGAGAGCAGGTGCACCCATGCGCTCAGGCACTGCGGCACCAACCCCGGGAACCCTGGGAGGCTGTGTGGGGACAGGCAGGTGGGAGTAGGCGTCAGCTTCAACGCCCCTCCCCCCCACCCCGCGCCCCACCAGGAGCCATTGCAAGGCTGCGTCCTCAGCTCTCCGCCAGGCTGCGGCTCTGCCTAAACCCTTCCCTCCAGGAAGCCTTCTGACTTGACCACCATTCAGCAACCTTCATTGTTCCTTGACTACTAAGCCCCTCCAGCCACGTCCTCGCACATTCAGCGACCTCGGCACAGGGGCCTGAAGCTGTGGTGACAGTCAGGGGGAGGAAGGGGCCATGCTAGGCAGCCTGATGACCTGTGTCATCACACCTGTAATCCTAACCACTCATGAGGCCCAGATCTGAAAAATCAAAGTCCTAAGCCAGCCCAGGCAGGCAAATCCAAGAAACTCTTCCATCCAATTAACCATCACAAAGCCAGGGAGGAGCTGTGGCTCAAGTAGTAGAATACCTGCCTTGAGGGGGGAAAAGCTAAGAGCATGAGACCCTGAGTTCAAGTCCCAGTCCCAGCGCCCCTCAGCCGGCCTCTGGGCTGTCCCTCCCGCCTACAGGCTGCAGAGAAGTCCCAGGAGCTGCTGAAGCGGCACACGAAGGGGCGTCTGATCGTGGACACCGTCTCTGCGGAGTCCCTCTCTGTGAGTCTGTCTGAAGTCTCCCCAGGCCTGGGGAGGGCCGAGTCCTGCCGTGGAGACAGCGGGGTATCTGGGAAACTGCTCACCCCGTTCCCCCCCCCCCCCGCCAGGTGCTGGTGAAGGTGGTGCGGCAGCTGTGTGCGCAGGCCCCCGGCACGTCCGTGCTCCTGCTCAGCCCCCAGGGCTCGGGCAGTGTGCTCTGTGCCTGCCAGGTGGCCCAGGTGAGCAAGCAGCCCCAGCCCCACCGAGCTCTGAGCCTGGAGGGGGGCCATGGGGGGCACCTGCGAGGACACCCATGATGACAGGGAGGGGCGATCTCCTAGTCCCTGTGGACAGCCCCTCCCACCCAGAAAGCACCCTGAGATTTCCCAGTTCCACCCCCACACACACACACACACACTCATCCTGTCCAGCCCTTCTCCCTCACCTCACTAGCTGCTGCCTAGCAGCGGGGCGGGGGCGGGGGAGGGAGGGGCTGATCTCTTGGACCCCACTTCCCCTTGCCTCTGCTTCTGATTCTCCTCAGGGTACTACACCTGCCTTCACAGCAGCAGCCTGGGCCCTGGCCGTGTGCAACCACATGGGGGGGAAGTCCTGGGGCTCTCGACTGGTGGCCCAGGGCACCGGAAGCACTGCTGACCTGGAAGCCGCCCTCAGCACCGCCCGAGCCTATGCCCTCAACCAGATTCACTGAGCAACCTACCAGCACACAGGAACTAAAGACAAGCACCTGGCACCCGGCCGGAGCTGGCACAGCCTCCCCAGAGGCTGAAACAGAAGACAAGAGGCTGGAGGACCAGCAGCTGAGCCAAAGGAGGCCACCTGGGCCTCATGGTACAAAGAGACAGGGACACAAGGAAGTGAGCCGAGATGCACGACCCCCACCCAATGTGAACTCCTGGCCACCGAGCTGAGACCGCTCATTAAAAGCATCTCACACAGGGCAGGTCGCTCTGGAAGATGTTTTTCTAAATTTGTTTATTATTTTTGGTCGGTCATGGGGCTTGAACTCTGGGCCTGAGCGCTGTCCCTCAGCTCTTCAGCTCAAGGTTGCACTCTACCACTTGAACCACAGCGCCACATCCAGCTTTTTCTGCTTATGTGGTGCTGAGGAATCAAACTCAGGGCCTCCTGCATGCGAGGTAAGCACTCTACCACTGAGCCACCTTCCAGCCCCTGAAGATTTATTTTTAGAAGAGGGGGACATTCCTCTCCCAGCATGGCCCCCCACTGCTGGTTTACTGATTGGAAAGACTCCTCAGGACCCAAATCCTGGCTACCGAGTTCCAGACGTGTCATTTGAAATCAATGATGGAATGATAGCAAGGCAGACTCCCCCTTCAGGCTCCCAATGTCATATGATGATCTCTCATTTGAATTAGGGCCTTGTTGACTTGTTGATATACTGAGCAACAGGCCTGATCAGAGACTGAGATGGTAGAAAAGCACCAGACAGGCAGCAAGTCTGCCCAGGTGGAACTCACTTCAGAAGAGTGTCAAGCTGGGTACTGGTGGCTCATACCTATAATTCTAGCTACTCGGAAGGCTGACCTTTGAGGGTTGTAGTTCAGAGACGACCCAGGGAAAAAAGTCCTTAAGACTTATCTCCAGTTAACCACCAGTAAGCCAGAAACGAGGTGTGGCTCAAATAGTAGAGCACCAGCCTTGAATGAAGAAACGCAAGGAGGCACAAGGTCCTGAGCACAAGCCCCAGTACTAGCAAAAAGGCGTGTGAAACAGTGATAGAAAAAGCTAGAAGTGATCAGGGAGGCAGGGGTAGCATTACGGTCTCCCTGTGAAGTGGCACTGAGCTGGGAACCAGGAAGAGAGGATGTGAGTCTCACAGAGATCTGAGGGAAAGTGTTCTGGGCTGAGGAGACAGTCAGTGCACAGGCCCTGAGGGAGGCTGAGACTAGTGTCATTAGGCAATGAGCTAGGACAGTGGCAAGTTACAGGGTCTGCCCAGTGCTGTGCTTTTGATCTGTTCTTTTTGGTGGCTCTGAGGTGACACTTGCTAGGGTGACACTACCACTTGAGCCATGCATCCAGTCCTGCTTTTTTGCTGTTTTAGAGACAGAATGTAGCTTCCAAAATCCTCTAAAGTCACAGCCTCCTGGGGGGTAGGATTACAGGTGTGAACCACATGTACCCAGAAAATGCTGTCTTTTAAAACAAGCGACACACGTGTCCAAAGCCAGGGCAGGAGGTGGAAACAGCTGGAGCTGAAAACTTGCCCAGAGCAGGATGAAGACATGGGTGAAGGCCTTCTGGCAGAGTGAAGCCCCCTGGCTCTGATTCAGGTACTAGAGCTCTGCCTCTGTCTCTACTTCTTGTTACTAGCTGAAGAGTCCATCTTCAAGGCAAAGGCGTCCTGGCTAGGAAACACATTAGATGGCTGGGAATGTGGCTTAGTGGTAGAGTGCTTGACTAGCAATGATGAAGCCCCGGGTTTGATTCCTCTAAAGTACCACATACACAGAAAAAGCTGAAAGTGGTGCTATGGCTCCAGTGGTAGGGCACTAGCCTTGAACAAAAGAAGCTCAGGGATAGTGACCAGGCACTGAGTTCAAGCCCCAGAACTAGTTAAAACACACACACACACACACACACATTAGCGCTGAGTCTAATGTCATCCCTACTCCCTGCGTGGTGTCAGCTTAAGATGAGGATTTGCTGGGAAGTCACTGGTAAGTTTGAGGATCTAGACCTTCAGGGCCAGTTTGTGTGTGTGTGTGTGTGTGTGCATTTTCCCTTGGCTTTTTTGCTCAAAACTGGTGCTCTACCACTAGAGCCATGCCACACTTGCAGCTTTTTGGTAGTTAGTTGGAGATAAAAATCCCAAGCTTGGGCTGGGAAGGTGGCTCAGTGGTAGAGCGCTTGCCTTGCATGCCTGAGGCCCTGGGTTCGATTCCTCAGCACCACATAAGCAAAAATAGCCAGAAGTGGCGCTGTGGCTCAAGTGGTAGAGCGCTAGCCTTGAGCTGAAGAGCTGAGGGACAGTGCCCAGGCCCAGAGTTCAGGCCCAACGACCCGACCCCAAAAAAAAAAGTCTCAAACTTTCCTGCCCAGGCTGGCTTCTAATTACAATTCTCAATTCTCAGCCTCCAGGGTAACTACATTACGGGCATGGGCCACAGGTGCCCAGCTGGTACCCTTACTTTATTCACGCGTCACCTGGGCATCACCTGGGCATCTGAGATGCTAACTTACCCAAGATGCCTTCTGGGAGTCCTGGAGGGAGCAGCAATGAAAGCTAAATTCTGCCATGATGGGAACCCCTTCCTGCCCAGCACCTCCTCCCTGTCCAGCTCCTCCTCCCCTCCACCCAGCTCCTCCTCCCCTCCACCCAGCTCCTCCTCCTCCACCCAGCTCCTCCTCCCCTGCCCAGCTCCTCCTCCCCTCCACCCAGCTCCTCCTCCCCAGCCCAGCTCCTCCTCCACCCAGCTCCTCCTCCCCAGCCCAGCTCCTCCTCCACCCAGCTCCTCCTCCCCAGCCCAGCTCCTCCTCCACCCAGCTCCTCCTCCCCTGCCCAGCTCCTCCCCTGCCCAGCTCCTCCCCGCTGGAGGACAGCCCGACTCGCCCGGAGGTTCAGGGACACCAGCCCCATCCATCCCGCCAGGCTAGGAGTGGAGAGGCCTGGGGCTGTGAAGGGGCCCAGGCGGCCTGGTCCAGTCTCGGCCGTCCTCCTGCAGGTCTGGGGTCGGCCGGGCCGGGCCGGGCCCGGGGAGATCCTCTCCGCCCCAGCCCTTTCCATACAGTGCTCCGCGCTGCGGCCGGGGCCTGCGGGGTCCCAGCCGCCTCCCCGCGGGAGCCACGCGCCCGGACCGCTCCGCA
>NW_012267260.1:7021226-7039255 GCF_000151885.1 Dipodomys ordii
AAAAAAAAAACAAAAAACAAAAAAAAAGCGCCTCACAAGACTTTCTAGTCCCAGCTGGCTTTGAACCACCATCCTCATATCTCAGCCTCCTGAGTAGCTAGGGTTACAGGCACCTGTAACTGGCACCTGGCCCCAATCTTTTCTTTTTTTTTTTTTTTGGTCGGTTGTGGGGCCTGAACTCTGGGCCTAGTGCTCTTAGGAAGAAGTGCCTAAGAGGCTGAGAGGCAGAAGCAGAGAGCCGCAGGTGATCTCTTTCAGAGGACACCCATCTGGTACCGGGCGCAGTTTCCTAAAGCATTGCTTCCCAGGAGGAAGGCAGAGCCCACCTGCCAGGATGGTGAGAGGCCAGTGCATTGTGGGTGATGCCCTCGCTCTGGTGCAGCCCACAGGTGTCCCAAAATGCTTCAGGTTCAGAACCTTCGGAGGACTCCAGGCATAGGCCCAGCAGCGCAGGCGGGTTGTTGCCTCTGACCCCGTCCTGCCTCAGCGATGGTGGCACTTGGAAGAAGAGAAGAGCCTCAGAAACCTGGAAGTCAAAAATGCCAGCTCAGCACCCAAGAAACAGGTTTTAGGGGACAGTTCCCACCCCAAGACCCCTGCCCTTGAGAACCTGCAGCCTCCACCCCTGCTCCAGTGCTCAACCTGCATCAAACGCTGCTCCCAACAATCTCCACACTAGTGCATAGTGAAGATGTTACCAGCCTGTTTTACAGAGAAGGAAACTGAACTTCAGCCCAGTGAAGTCACACGACCAAGGTCACACTAGTCATTGAGGAAGCAGCAGCACAGCCTGCTTCCAGCTCTTCCCTCTGAGCCACCATTAGTTAACGCTGGACACAAGCCGTGGATTTGCATTCGATTTGCATAAAGGGAGTCACAATACACAAATATACACAAATATCTCCCCCTATACTGTCCCTCGCCACCCTCCCCTCCCCTCCCATCCAGGCTCTTCCTCCTCGAGCTGCCTGGCAGGCTAGGCAGTGCCATCTGGTCCCTCCCTCTGCCAAGCACGCTTTTGCTGGATCTGGGTGTTCCTTCTTAGCACTGCAGTGTGCTGAATCGGGGTATTGCCCCATTGCTACCTGCAAGGCTTAGACCAGGGTACCCGCAGCAAGGGCATGGGGTGGGCACGTGGGATGGTCCCCGGACCCAGACCTCCGGCCTCAGCTGTCCATCTTCAGCCCCAGATTTAGCTAGCTTCCCACCTCCCACGCCGCCTGCTGCCATCTGGGATGCCAGAGGAAGGGGGGGAGAAAGACATCCTAGCAGGCTGAGAGTGAAGGACAGGCTGGGCACAGAGAGGTAGGCAGGGCAGCAGCCTCGGTGACCCCTGGCAGCCCACACTGCTCCAAACGGCAGCCACAGGCTCCGTGTGACCATTGAGTCATCAGACTTTTAAATTTTGGTATAAAAATATCTATCTATACATCTTACCAGTAACTTTTTTTTTCCTGGTCCTACGGCTTGAACTCAAGGCCTAGGCACTGTCCCTGAGCCTCGTTGTGCTCAAGCTAGTGCCCTAGCACTTGACCCACAGCGCCACTTCCGGCTTTTTCTGAGTGGTTAATTGGAGATAAGGGTCTCATGGATTTTCCTGCCCCAACTGGCTTTGAACTGTGATCCTCAGATCTCAGCCTCCTGAGTAGCTAGGATTACAGGTGTGAGCCACTGATGCCTAGCGTTATTTACTCTTAATAATTCTCTTGGTAGTTATTACCCTCATTTCACAGAGATAATGTCAGAAATTCAGAGGTTCTGTAACCTGCCCAAGGTCACACACTAGGTGCTGGGATTGGCATCTGAATCTGCTTTAAGCACTACTCAATGCTACTAAAGTAACATGTGCCCCCTTCCTCTTCCTCAGACCCGCCATTCTGAACAGCGCCCTGTTGTCACTAGTTTCCTGTGGGCCTGGCTGCTCCTGTATCTCCAGGTCCCAGCATGCAGAACTCTTCAGCACAAAACCTGGTCTCCACCCAGTCTGGAAACTTGGCCTCAGGCCGGGCCTCAATTTCAAACCAAAGTGCAGTCACAGCCCAACGGCTCTCCAAGACCCCCGCAGTGTCCTCAGGCCCACTTGATTCAAAGTCCAAACTGTCAAATGTCCATCGCATGCGCCGGCTCATCGCCGAGGACCCTGAGTGGTCTCTGGCCATCGTGCCCCTCCTCACAGAGCTGTGCATTCAGCACATCGTGACGAACTTCGAAAGTGAGTCTACCCAGTTTGGGGTGGGAAGGAACAGACCAAGAGGGCAGAGAGGGCAAAGCTGGGTCCTTGGTCCTCTGCTCTGGACAGCGCCCCCTGTTGACCTTCCCATGCTGTGCCCTCCTTGTCCACTTACATACAGGAAACTCAGCCTGAGCTGCATCTACTTCCTCCAGGAAATCCTCCAGTCATCAGTCTCTACTTCACGGTCTTCTATGAATGAATGGGCTCCTGGGCTGTTCTATACTTCGTGGTAATTGGCCAGCTTCTCTGACCTGATGAGAAGTTTACTGAGGACAGGCATCGTTTTGCCTGTCATTTGGCCTCCTGACCTTGCATATATTCCTGTCATATATATCCTGTTATATTCCTAGATTATATAGTCCTGCTCACTGTTGGCTCCCCCAAACCTCCTGATTGTAAATTTCAGGACAGGGCTTCCACCGCCTTTATTCATTTATGCATCTCTTCGCACTTCAGCACACAGTAGGTATCCAAGCAATAGATTTGTTTTTATGTTTTATTTTTCAGTGCCAGGAATGGGGCTTGAACTCAGGACACAGACACTGTCCTTGAGCTTATTTTGCTCAATCTTGGCACTTTACTGCTTGAGTCACAGTTCCACTTCTGTTTTTTTTGGTAGTTAATTAGAGATGAGAATCCCATGGACATTCCTACCTGGGCTAGCTTCAAACCACAAACCTCAGATTTCATATTCCTGAGTAGCTAGGATTACAGGCATTGGCACCAGTGCTGGACCACACACACACACACACACACACACACACACACACACACCATACACACACACACCATACACACACACACACACCATAGAGTCAGTTGTGAGGCTTGAACTTAGGGCCTGGGCACTGTCCCTGAGCTCTTTTGCTCAAGGCTAGTGTGCTACCACTTTGAGCCACAACTCCACCTCCAGTTTTCTGGTGATTAATTGGAGGTAAGAGTCTCAAGCACTTTTCTGCCGATGCTGACTTTGAACTATGATCCTCAGATCTCAGCCTCCTGGGTAGCTAGAGAGATACCAGCACCTGGCTATACTTGTTTTTATATTTGTTTGTTTAATTATGGTAATCCTGGGGCTTGAACTCTAGGCCCAGGTGCTATCCTTTGCCTTTTGTGCTCAAGGAAATCACACTACCACTTGAGCCTCAGCTCAACTTTCAGCCTTTTTTGTGGTTAATTGGAGATAAGAGTATCACAAACTTACCTTCCTATCCTAGCTTCCGACTATGATCCTCAGATCTCCGTCTCTTGAGTAGTTAGAATTACAGGTGTGAGCCACCGATGCTGGACCCTGTATTTGCTTTTTTTTTGATCAGTCACGTGGCTTGAACTGAGGTGCTGGGCGCTGTCCCTCAGCTCTTTTGCTCAAGGCTAGCACTCTAGCACTTTGAGCCACAGCTTCACTTCGGGTTTTCTGGTGTTTAATTGGAGATAAGAGTTTCTCGGCCTTTCCTGCCTGGGCTGGCTTCGAACTGTGATCTTCATATCTCAGCCTCCTGAGTAGCTAGAATTACAGGCATGAGCGCCCAGCACCCAGTTTATATTTGCATTTAAATTCATGAATCAAGTCAGACCCACCCGGAACCTCTGGATCAGGGACTGCCTCTTCTATCAATCAGATGACGCAATGACTGGGATTGGACCCGACAGTCCTTTCTTACCGAGGGCTCCCTGAGATCCGGTGTGCCACCTGGCTGCAGTCAGGGAAGCCCCCTTAAGGCCACAACTGGCTCAGGAAAGCAGAGTCTGTTTCCACTGGGTGCCCTCAGCACCCGGGGCAGGCCCCGACACCGTATCATCTTGTCCCCAACACTGACTTCTCTCTTCCCCCTCTGCTCCCAAAGAGAACCCTATCCTGACCGAGCTGCTCCCGGAGCACCAGCAGAAGGTCCTGAGCCGCCTGTCACCTGACCTGCCCCTGACGGTGACCGCCAACCTGATCGAGGATGAAAGTTACTGGCGCCGCTGCTCCACCAAGCGCTGGGCCGTGTGCCACGTGGCCAAGCACGGAGGCAGCTGGAAGCGCATGTTCTTCGAGAGACACCTGGAAAACGTGCTCCGACTCTTCATCCCAGGCACCACAGACCCCAGCGTGATCCTCGACCTCATTCCCCTCTGCAGGAACTACATCCGACGGATCCAGATGCATCAGTTCCTTCCCCCCGTGCGCCTGCCAGTGCCTCCCCGGGCTGGGGAACAGTCCGACTCCGGCAGTGAGGGAGAGCTAGAAGAGCCTGCCATGGACCACTACCAGCTGGGGAGCCTGGTGGCTGGCCTGTTGCACTTGGAGGAGCTGGACCTGGTGTATGGAGTTAAGGATTGCGGCATGAACTTCGAGTGGAACCTCTTCCTCTTCACCTATCGCGACTGCCACGCGCTGGCGGCCACCATCAAAGCGTGCCACACCCTCAAGGTACCGTCCACCGCCAGGTCACCCCTGGCTCCCCTCCTCAGCAGGTCCTGGATTCTTCCTCCCTTCCCCTTCCTCCTCTATCACCATCCTCTTCTTCACATTTCCTTTCCATTTAATGCAGGTAGGGGTGGATGTAAATGGTTTGTTTTGGGGTAATGTTTTTGAGGGGGTACTGGGGTTTGAACCAGGGCCCCATGCATGCTAAACATAGGCTCAGGGTGTGGGGTGGGTTATTTTTGGTTGGTTGCTGGTGTTTTCTGGCAGTGCTGGGGTTTGGGCTCAGGACCTGGCCACTTGCTTAGCAGACTGTCTGTCATTTGAGCTGCTTGACCAGCCCCTTTTTGTATTAGTTACATTTTTTTTTCAATATTGGCACTGGGGCTTGAACATAGGGCCTAGGCAGTATCCATTATATTTTTGCTCATACCTCTACTTTGGGCTTTTTGGTGGTTAACTGGAGATAAAAAGTCTCATGGGTTTTCTTGCCTGGGCTGGTTTGGAACCTTAGTCCTCAGCTTTCAACATCTTGCATTAAGTAGGATTAGTGTGAACCCCTGGCATCCAGTTGTATTAGTTATTTTTAAAGATAGTATCTCACTTTATGCCTGGTCCACCCTGAACTGTAATCTCCCTTAGTGCCTCTCTTTGTGGCTGGGCAGGCCAATGACAGGGTCTGGCCACTGTGCTTCCTCTGTTCCTTAGAATGACAGCCTTTGGTTGAGATGGAGTCTGTCAAGCTCCAATGCTTGGGCTGGCCTCAACACCTAATCTCCCTCATCTGTGCCTCCCCATGTAGCTAAGATTGCAGGTTTGAGCCACCATGCCTGGTCCAGAGGAGTATTTTTTTTATGCACCCTGCAACCAAGCTAGTGGGTTCTGTGAGTACAGAACTGAAAGAGGCCTGGTGTCCCCAGCTCACCAGCTAAGTAGCAATCCAACAAACATCTGCACCCCAGGCCCTGTCCCAGGTGCTGAAGATGCAGAAATGAGCAAAATTACTGTTTGAGCCCTTTGGAGCTGCAGCCTGGTGGGATGAAAGGCACTAACGAGCAATCACATAAATGGAAAGCTGCAATGAGGCTAGGGTTGCCAGATTTAGCCCATGGAAAGTTTGAAGTTCAGATGAATAACTTTTTAGCAATATATTCCACAGGGCATAGTTGTTTATCTGATATAAGCCTTCCCAGGCATCTTGTTTTAACAAGGCTCTTATTTCTCAGTGCTGTGGATGAGACCCAGGCCCTCACACGTGCTGAACATGCACTGGGCTGTTGAGCTTCCTCTCTCCCAGGTCAGTCCAGCATCCTAAACCTGAATGAATGCTATGAAGAAATGACATTCTGGGGCTGGGAAGGGGACTCAGTGGTAGAGTGCTTGCCTTGCATGCATGAGGCCCTGGGTTCCATTCCTCAGCACCACATAAGTAGTATAAGCCGGAAGTGGCGTTGTGGCTCAAGTGGTAGAGCGCTAGCCTTGAACTGAAGAGCTGAGGGACAGCGCCCAGGCCCAGAGTTCAGGCCCCACAACCAACCAAAAAGAAAAAAGAAATAGAAATGACATTCTTTTGTGTGTATGTGTATGTCAATGCTGGAGCGATAACTCAGGGCCTAGGTGCTGTCCCTTGCCTTTTTTTTTCCTCAAGGCTAGGACTGTACCACTTGAGCCACAGCTCCACTTCTGGCTTTTTAGTGCTTAATTGAAGATAAGAGTCTCACAGACTTTTCTGTCCCAGCTGGCTTTGAACCACGATCCTCAGATCTCAGCCCCCTGAGTAGCTAAGATGACAGGCGTGAAACACTAATGCTTGGCAGAAACAACACTTTTATAAAAGAGTTAAAAAGGGCACTTGACCTTGCTAGAGCAAGTGTCATCTCCATAGAGAGGAGGAGGAGGAAGAAGAGAATGATCAGAGGAATTATTCAAGGGAGATAGGGACCACATTCCAAGCAGGAGAGAACTCTGCACACACTGGCCCAGGCGGGCAGCTAGGAACATGAGTGCCAGATGAGCAGAAATGGGATGAAAATTGTCAAGGACCCTACACTCACCAGGGGAAGAAGACCTCAGTTTAGGAGTCTACCTTTATCCTGAAAAACTTTGGCACACCATCATTGTTATTATGTTTGCCGTTACTATAACAAAATACCCAAGACTGGGTATTTTATAAAGAAGAGATGTGTATTTGGCTTACAATTTTGGTGTCTAGAGAATCCACACAGCCTGGCACCAGCCCCTTCATTTTCTCCTCTGAAGCATGACAGAGAAACAGGAAGGGAAATGGAGGCACACAGAGGAGATCAAGTGGGTACGGTAGCCTCTGCTTATAACCATCTGCTCTTGTCATGAACTATCTGGGGGTCCAAAGAGTACTACATTTAGTCTCCTCCAAGGTCCTGACAACCTTGCACCAACATATAAAAGTTCTACCACCTGTGAAGCTGCCAGTGCATGGGCCGTAGGGAGATGGGACAAATCACAGGAAAACTTTAGTGTATCCAAGGGCATTAGGCAAAAGGGAGGTGGCACTGGGTTGTACGTGTGAAAAGGTCACTGTTTGTGAAGGACAATAATCTAGGTTGAGTGACAGGTACAAGAGGTCCCCTGGAAAACCATTGTCAAATACACATAAAGATGGTGGTATTTTTTGTTGTTGTTGTTGGTCGTGGGGCTTGAACTCTGGGCCTGGGTGCTGTCCCTCAGCTCTTCAGCTCAAGGCTAGCGCTCTACCACTTGAGCTACAGTGCCACTTCCGGTTTTCTGGTGGTTTATTGGAGATAGGAGTCTCACGGTCTCTCCTGCCTGGGCTGGCTTTGAACCGTGATCCTCAGATCTCAGCCTCCTGAGTAGCTAGGATTACAGGCGTGAGCCACCAGTGCCCGGCAAAGATGGTGGTATTATACAGAGATGGAGTAGAAAGAGATAGGCAGTTCGCTGACTGAACTCACTGTAACAGGAAGGCATAGAAGAGAAAGAAGGAGTCGGGGCTGGAGGCTCATGCTTGTAATCCTAACTACTCAGGAGGCTGCGATCTGAGGATCACAGTTCAAAGACAACCTGGGCAGACAAACCCAAGAGAGTCTTATCTCCAAATTAATCACCAAAAAGCTGTGACTCAAGTGGTGGAATGCTAGTCTTGCGCACAAAACCTGAGGGACAATACCTAGGCCCTGAGTTCAAGCCCCAGGATTGGCACAAAACAAAAAACAAAACCCCAGGAGCAGGAAGTAGCAGGCTTCTCACTCATGAGAGCAGATGGCTGGAAGGGCCATTGGCAGAAACAGGGGAGATGGGCGGGGGGCAGATTTTGAGGGGAAGAGCAGTCTAAGGCAGCCTAGACAAGAGATCATCGCTTCAGTAGTTAGGATGAGAGGCTGGTGAGGCTGGGATGAGAGGCCTGAATTGAACATGGGAACACGTGCGTCTTCATGAGCGCGGCCAAGGAAGCATGTATTTGGAAGGAGCTTTGCAAGGTAGAGCCAAATGCCAGGCAAGAGGAATACAGCAGGCGGTGTGGGAAAGAGAGCTTGCCAGGACAGCAAGGAAGAGGAAAGGGCCACATGGCATTGTGTCACAGAGTGTGTGGCTGGCAGGCGTGAGCCACAGGGAAGGATAGCAGCCCTGGAGGTCCTGAGGGAGGATTTCGGTGCAACACCAGAAGCAGAGGGTGGGCAGCAGAGGCTGGGGGCACGCGTGGGAAGTGAGGACGCAGGTGGTGGGACCACTATGTCAAGAACTTCCCTGTGACGGGGGAGCATGACACTGAAATAATGAGCACTTCGGATTTTCTTCAGAAGAAACATAGGTAGCCAGGCATCAGTATAGGCACCCACACCTGTAATTCTCACTACTCAGAAGAGCTGAGGGTTGCTATTCAAAGCCAGCCCAGGAAGGAAAATCTGTAAGACTCCTATTTCCAGTTAACCACCTCTCCCCCTAAAAAGCCAGACAACTGGCAGAGCATCAGCCTTCAGTGTTAAAGCCACAAGACAATGAGTTCAAGCAAGACCCTGAGTTCAAGCCCCAGTATTAACAAAAACAAAGAGAGAGAGAGAGAGAAAGAGGAGAGAGAGGAAGAGAAAGAAAGAAAAAGAAAGAAAAAAGAAAGAAAGAAAGGAGAGAAAGAAATTAGATCTTGTCTTTGTCTTTTAGAACTGGAAGTGCAGCTCAGGGTAGGGTACTTACCATGCCCCATACACCAGGAAAAGAGTTCGTGCTCTTGGCATAGTAGGCCTTGGCCAGCTGAGGCATCAGGCACTGGGTGTGCAGAGCCTCGGGCCTCTCCATGGCTCCCTTCTCTACCTGGCGAGTTATGCGTGACTGGAGGTGTAGTAGAACCTCTCTCTGCCCACAGATCTTCAGGCTGACCCGGAGCAAGGTGGATGATGAAAAGGCTCGCATTCTAATCCGCAGCCTGCTGGACCATCCAGCGCTCGAGGAGCTCGACCTGGCCCACAACCTCATTGGAGACCGTGGGGCCCGGGCTGCCGCCAAGCTACTCAGCCACAGCCGCCTCCGTGTGCTCAACCTGGCCAACAACCAAGTGCGTGCTCCCGGCGCCCAATCGCTGGCTCACGCCCTGGCACACAACACCAATCTCATTTCTCTCAACCTACGCCTCAACTGCATCGAAGATGAGGGTGGCCAGGCCGTGGCCCACGCCTTACACTCCAACAAGTGTCTCACCACGCTGCATCTAGGTGGCAATGAGCTGTCCGAGCCCACGGCCACGCTGCTCGCCCAAGTGCTGTCTGTCAACACCACACTCACCAGTATCAACCTGTCCTGCAACCACATCGGGCTGGTGAGCCATCGCTTTGGGGCAGGCGGGGTGTGACGTGGGCTGCCTGCAGTCTTTGCATACTAGCCCAGTAAGAGCTTTTTTAGGCAAATGCTTCACCCCTTGAGCCACACTTCCGTTTCCAGCATTTTGCTGCCTAATTGGAGGTAAGAGTCTCACAGACTTTTCTACCTGGGTTAGCTTTGAACAACAATCCGTAGATCTTAGCCTCCTGAGTAGCTAGGGTTACAGGCCTGTGCCACCTGTGCTCAGCTTTTCAAAATGTTTCTTTTAGTTACATCTGTGTGTGAATGAACCTGCCTGTGTTCCCAGATAGGGAGGTAAAATGGCCTCTTCCTGACCCCCTCCTCCCTTCCCCAGGACGGCGGGAAGCAGCTTCTGGAAGGCATTTCTGACAACAAGACCCTCCTGGAATTTGACTTGCGCCTGTCGGATATAGCCCAGGAGAGCGAGTACCTCATTGGCCAGGCCCTCCATGCCAATCGAGAAGCTGCCCGCCAGCGGGCCTCGAATCCTGGCCATTTCATATCGCCCATGACAGCCAGCGGCGCTGAGAACTCCATGGGATAAGATGGGACACAGGACGTGGGCAGTAACCTGACGTGGGTCACTGCCCCAGCCACATTCTCATTTCACAATCCTGCTGCGTGTCACCGACTCTGAGGAAGGGGACTGGGAGCCCACAAGTCTACTTGGAGTCAGTGATCAAGGAATATACCAGGGAAGATGTACAGTGAACAGGGGAGAAGAGGTAGGACACAGACATTTTGCTCTTGGGCCCAGTAATGGGGTAATGCCAGCTCCTGCCAGAAATCAGCAACGCAGAGAGGACCCAGCCTTGCCCATGGGGACCACCCAACCCAGCTCCTCTACTCATCCCTACCCTCATGTTCCTCTACTGAGTAATCTTGACCTTCAAACACACTCATTCTCTCTACAGAAGAGCTATGCTTGACTCTTTAAACTCACCCCTGCAGATGCCACCCCACCCAGAAATTTGACTGTGCTTTATGTGACCTAATTTGGGGGCTGCAGCACCCCTTGGCAGTCCCACACGCAAGCTAGACGAGAGACAATGGGTGACTGAACGGCCTAGGCCCAGGGGCCACAAAGCCTCTCGTGGGAAGGAGGGGGAGGAAAGGAGCGCCACGCAGGGACCGGGCGTCAGTGAGTCACCCGCAACTTTATTACCCACCATTTGATTTGTACAATCTTTGCGCTTGGAAATCCACGACAGAAAGGCCACAGTGTGATGCACCCGATTGACAGAGACCTGTCTTCTCCTCAGCCAGGCCCAGCCTTCCCACAAGCCCTTGTGTCCTTGCTCCACATGCAACTTCCCAGGTGCCCTGCACAAGTCCCTGTCACTCCATGGCTGCCCACCCTGGGGCCACACCTGCGCAAACCCCATCAGGCCATAGGGCCACGAAAGGACCTTCACCGATAGATTCAGGCTGAGCCTCATCCCCATTCTCCTAGGCTGAATGGCCCAGAGCCTCTGGACCCATGTCCCCAAAGGGTGGACCATGGCTTGCAATCACAGTCCCAGAGTGGCTGGCTGCTCTCCAGGGACTCCTTCCACCCAGCAGGCGCCGAGCTGAGCACCAGAGGGGGCTCGTGACTGCGATTATGTGCCTGTCCGGGAAACCTACAGTCATCTGTGCCTGACACCCTCTGACAATTCTGGAGTGCAAATGCGTAGGTGTGAGGGTGTATGTGCGCGCGTGTGTGTGTGTATGTGTGTGTGTGTAGCAACAGCTGCTAGCAGAGGTTCTAATTAGAGAAACAAGAACATTCAGTGTAAAGTTTAATTTTAGAGATTAATTTTCTGGTTTTTGTTGTCCCTGGCAATCAATAAAGCTACCAAGAAAATAGACCAAAGACTTGGTTTCTCTCTAAGTCTGTGCGTTGTGTGGGAGGTGAGGCTGTCTGAGACCTAGGTAGAAATGGTCGACAGGCAAAAATAACGGGGGCTGCCCTTCCCCTCTTCCTCAGGCCAGGCTCTGTCTCAGGACCAGGCCTGGAAGAGGAGCGGCCGGGTTCCTCGGTCCTTGGAGCCATGGGGTGGCCTGGCTTCCAAATGAAGACAGGACATTCAGGCACCAGCTGACAAAGAACTGTGGCCTGAGGCCCAGCTCACCACCTGTACCCCACAGATGTCCACTCAGGAAAAGAGGGGTACTCCAACTGCCAGGCTCCCCAGGAGCACAGACTCAGGGTCCAGTGCTGGCAGGTGGGCAGGCACAGCTGCCCAGGTAAACCAGGGAGGCAGCTATGTCCTTGGCCCAACCCCCTTGCTCTCTGGCCTTCCCTTCCCTCCTCACTTAGCCTCCTCCATGTGATCAGAAAACTCAACCCCCCTATAAGCCGTAAGACGTGGTATCCCCACAAGTTGGGCTCCCCATGACCCCCTGGGAAGGCGGGAAGGGGAGCCAGAGGAGATGTTGCATAGGTGGGGGCCACCCCTGTTGGCAGGTACAGGACTGTCAGGGCCAGTGGAAGATGAGAGAGGGGCCGAAGGCCAGGAAGGTGGAGCTGGGATGGCTGAGGCAAAGCACGAGGCATCAGGATCACGGTACCAGGCTAGCCCAAGGGTAGGATCTCCTCTCTAGGCTGAGATGTGGACTCGACCCCTGGGTGCTAAATCTGCTGGGAAAATTTTAGCCAGGGCTACTAATAGGGAGGGCAGAGATTGTACACGGACATGCACACTGAAGTACATCAGAGCAGAAGAGAGGCACAGGGGAGGAGGTGGGTGTCAGAGTTTGGGGGGAACAGGACAGGGGCTGGTGCCCCCGGTGGTGGCAAGACGTCCCTCTGAAGACCCTTGTGTACACAGGGCTTCAAGCGGGCTACAGGAAGATGAAGGGCCAGGCAAGATTTAGAGACCTGCCTCTGACCCTCCCACGGGAACTGCGTATTTCTCCGCTTGGAGCTAGTGACATCGTTAGCCCCAAAGACACACGTGCAAGCAACAAGCATGCTCCACTTCTCCCTCACGCCTGGGGGGGAGGCAAGGCTGCCCTCTGACCCCCCCCCCACGCAGGGGTTAGAGGTCCTGCCCTCTGCTCTTACTCCCATCCGGTTCAAGTTCTCCACACCAGTCCTGTCCCTTGTGCTCTCCGTTCAGTTGCTGGTCCTGGCCAGCTCTAAGGGGTACCACCTGGGTGACATCCGAGCCTCTCTCCAGGGCGCTCCTGATCAGAACCCAGGTGGAGTCTGCTGCGAGGCTGTGGGTGCCCGTCCTCCAGGCTCCCCTCCTCCCACACCCTGGCAACAGCGTTACAAGCACAAGTGTGCCCAGTGCAGCAGTCCCTCCTGGGCCACGACTCCTGGGGCCCAGTAAGATAAACAACAGGGAAGGGAGTGGCAGAGAGGAACCCCCCCCACACACACCAGCACTAACTAGGGCCAGAGCCAAGGAGAGACACCTCCATGGTGTGGGTTGGGTAGGAGCTGCTGCCTGGCCCCCAACACCAGCCCTGCTGTCCATATCTGGCCCCTCCACAGAGGCCCTTACATGGGGAGGCGAGAGGAGCGCCTTCCAGTGTCCTCTCTTCCCCGCAGCCCCTACACCTCCCCACTGCGCTATGGCGACTCCTTCTAGGAGGCCCAAGGCAGATCCGGCAGCCCAGGTTGCCTAATAACAGTCAGAGACGGGTAGGACAGGAATCCTCCGCGTGCCCCATGCGGGAGGCCGCGTCCCCTGGGGGGTCTAGGCGGTACTGGGAGGATGGGTGACGACCCGCCCCCCTCCTGCTCCAGTGCACAGGGAAGTGGGGGTCTCGGCTGATGGGGGTCTACCTGGGCGATCTCCCCTGTCCCGCCCCTGCAGTGCCCGGCCCCGTCCTGCCCTCCCCGTCCCCCGCTATCCACAGGACCGTCCCGGGCTCAGGCAGCAGTCTGGAGGCGCGGGCCCGTCCAGCGGCCCCGAGGTCACAGTGAGGTCTCCACGCAGGAGCCGTGGCGGTGCAGGGGCCGGTGGCTGTGGCCGAGACACCCCTCCTGCCGGTGGACGATGAGGACAGGGAAGTAGAGGGCGTCGTGGTAGGGCGGCGGCGGCCCGGCCTCCTCCTCCTCCTCGTCGTCGTCGTCCCCCATGCTGGCCTGGCTGGACAGCCGCGTCTGCTCGGTGGGACAGCTGGCCTCGTGACGCTCCCGCTCCGGCTCCGCCACAAAGCAGCTGCGCCGGGATCCGTAGAACCCGGCCGAGGGAGAAGCGGCTGCCCCGCGCAGCCCGCGCCGCCGCCGGGCCCCGAGCCGGGCCGCGGGGCTGGCGCAGATGCTCAGCGCGCTGCGCGAGAAGATGGAGGAGCTGCTGGCCGCGCGCTGGCAGTGCTCGCAGCTGCGGCGGAACGGGGCCACGCCCGCCGCGCCCGGGCCGCCCACCCTGCCGTAGCGGCACGAGGGCGCGTAGCCCCCGCCGCCGCCGCCCGCGCCCGCGCAGCGCGCGCCCAGCCCCGCCAGGTCCATGAGCACCGCCTCCGAGTAGCTGGGCACCAGCTGCTGGTTGGAGCGGATGTGCCACTCGAGCTCCGTGCTGTCCACCGTGTTGACGCGGGGCAGGCGGTGCGTGAGCGGGGGCAGCAGCTCGTCGCTGGGGCTGAGGCCGCCCCCCGCGCTGCTGGCCGCCGAGCCCGGGCCCTCCAGGCCGAAGAGCTTCTCCACGTGGTAGTGCGCGTAGGCCGTGCGGTACTCGGCCAGCACGCGCAGCGGCCACGACAGCGTCAGCAGCGCCGCCGCCCAGAAGGCCGAGGAGCAGGCGTACCAGGGCGGCCGCGCGGGGTCCGGGAAGGCCACCATAAACTCCCGGAAGTCCACGTTCTTCAGGTGCATGCCCTCGCGCGCCTCCATGTAGTCGTCCAGGCCCTCGTTCTCGGCGAAGAAGCGTGCGCGCTGGCACAGGTAGGCGTTCTCCGCCTCCACGCTGGCGAAGCTGAAGCACTTGGTGAAGCGCAGCCGCGTGGCCGGCGCCCCCTCCAGCCCCACCAGCGCCTTGGACACATCCCGGACGCCGCAGCGCGCGTAGTCGAACTCCGCCTCGGCCACGTGCGTGTTGACGCGCTCGTGGTAGACCTGTGGGCCCCAGGGGGGGGGGCGAGGTGGAGGTGGCATGGGGGGGAACCAGGGGTGGGTGCCTGCCTCTCACGGCGGACATCCCCCCCTTTGCTCTCCCCCACCCCAAGCCTGGCCCGCCCTGGGTACTGGCTGGAGTTGGATGCTATCTTGCAGTCAAACGTGGAGTAATCAAAACCCCCTCCGAGTCAGAGATGAGAGAGGGACTAGAACCCTGGCCTACCTGGGAGCATCCAGGAAACTCTGCTTCCTGTGGGTCCTGCCCTGGCGACCAACTACGCACCCCCTGGCTTGCCTGTTTCTGCTGTCGCTTGGTCTGGTCCCATCCACCCCCTCACCATGCAAACAGCCTCTTCTCCCCTGAGCCCTCAATGAAGATCCCGAAAGCCCCTGACTCTAGGCTCCCATTCTGGATGTCATCCCTCAGCCTTCTTGCTTCTGCAGCCATATTAGACCCCAGTGGGTCTAATCCTGGAATCGAGGATGGATTGCCCTGCGACTCTCCATATGTCCGTCACCCCCTCTGTGCTATAAGAGCCTGGATTTGAGACTAGCACTGCCACCCAGGAACTGCCAACCTGGGGCAAGTCTGCACTTACCAAGGAAGGACCTCAGAAGCAATCTGCCTCAGTGACTCCAGCCCCTGCCAGAGACTGTGTGAAGCCATCTACAGCCATTAAGTATTAAACAGGCTTACACCCTGGAGCCCCATGGCTTCGGGTTTTTCATCTCCTCCACATACTAGCTCTTTGGCCTTGAGTAAGTTACTTAATTGTTGTGTGCCTCAATTTCTTCATCTGTAAGGTAAGGCTACACCCATTTCAGAGCCTTAGAATGATGTTACGTAAATGTCTTCATATTTGCAAATACTTAGAGCCTGGCTGTCAGTGTTTGCTGTTACTGTAGCTGCTAGTATAAGCTCCGGTAGCTCCTGGCTGCCTTAGGCTCCCTCTACAGGCAGGGCCCAAACAATCTTTTTGTTGTTACTGTTTGTGTGTGTGTGTGTGTGTGTGTGTGTGCTGGTGGTGGGGCTTCAACTCAGTACCTGAGCACTGTCCCTTAGCTTTTTCACTCAAGGCCAGTGCTCTACCACTTGAGCCACAACTCCACTTTCAGCTTTTTGCTGGTTAATTGGAAATAAAGAGTCTTACAGACTGTCTGGGCTGGCTTCAAGTCACAATTCTCAGATCTCAACCTCCTAAGTAGCGAGAATTACAGGTGCCACAAGCACCCAACTAACCTTCCTCATCTTGAATAGCCTGCACCCCAGCTCAGCCTCTCACCTGGGTGGTGGTGTAGGCATCTCCATTGCGGTATCGGGTGACCTGCCGAGTGCGTCGGACATAATGGTAGCTGATGGCCTTCCACCAGATGCAGGGTGTAGCCTGCTGCATGCGGCCCACGCGCTCCCGCACACTGCTCACGTCCACGCGGTGCTGCAGCTCATGGCGGGCCTGGCAGTGCCAACACTCCACCAGGTAGACGGCGTACAGCATGAGCAGGAAGGCCAGGGGGATGTAGACGTAGCCATTGGAGCAGGGGCTGTCGTGGTACATGAGGCTGTTGCCTTGGTAGGCGCTGCTGAAGGTGAGGCGGGTCACCGTGGTGACGTGGCACCAGGCCACTGCCCCCAGGCAGCCGTACATGAGCAGCGAAAGCAGGAGGCACTTCCAGTGGGACTCACGGCAGAGGGACTTGGTGAAAGAGGGCTGGATGGGACGCTGCTGCTCGGACAGGGTGGGGATGTGAGACAGCGGCGGGAGACAGATGCAGGTGTGGAGGGGCGGAGGCCCGAGGCAGAGACACAGGATGTGGAAAGGAAGGGTAAGACCAGAGAAACACAGAAGTGATCCCGATGGGGGAAAGAGCAGAATGCCAGTGCGGGAAAGAAGAGAGGGAGACACCCCAGGGGGCAGAGAGGGATCAGCATGCCAGAAGTGGAAGCCCAGGAAGCAAGGAAGATACAAATGTGTAAGGTGGCACCCAGAAAGAGTCCAAAGACAGACACAACAATGGCAATGAAACAGAAGGTGTGGACAGGGAGGAAGGGAGGACAGACAAACAGGCATCAGCAAAGGTAGGTCCCGGCCCAGACCCCTTCCAAGTGCCCCAGTAAAGGGGGAGGGACCCCGATATCATTCCCCCCTTTAGCAGGTGAGGGCCTAACTTCTGGCTGATGTTTTCTGTAGTAGAGTCTAGAGAAACCATTCCCCTTTGACCCACCCATCTTGGCAACCCTCACAGTGCCTAACACTTCCTTTGGAGCTGGGAGCCCCCAAGGAAGCCTAGGCTCATATTTTCTCTTCCACCCCCCCTCCAGTTCTTAGCCCCATTCTCCTCTGAATCTTCCTGCTACCCCAGCATCCTGCCTCTCGGTTCCAGGATGGAGGGAGGGGCTGGGATCCCTGAGCAGAAGGCAGTCCAGGAGGAGCTCTCCAAAAGGACACAGACATGTGACTGGGGAGAAGATGGGACAGAGGCAGGGGGTGGGGTGAGGAGGAAGACACTTGAAGCCCTGCTGTTTGTCACAGAAAATGGTCTTTGATACTCTCCCTGGGCCTGTGTGTTAAAGCACTCGGCATATTCTGTCCCATCTTTGCCCAGTGAGTTGTTTACTTGTCTGCTGCTCCAACACACCCAGTGCTCCTGAGGGCAGGCCCCGTGCCTCTCTGTCTGCATCCCAGATGCCACCAGTAGCCACCACATTAACCAGGCTTGAGGTTGACTTCTCACAGTAGCCTCAGCTTTCCCACCCCTCCCCACACACAACCTCCTCCCGATTTCTCCCTTCAAGTTAGCTCTGCAGCCTGGCCTGGAGGCCGGCCAGGGAAAGGAAGGAAGAGATGGAAGGAGGCCCACAGTAACCTTACCAGCAGCAGGCCTGGATTCCCTGTGCATAGGTAGGTGGGACAGGAAATAGCTCACAGCCTATACCTACTCGGAGAGGAAAGGCGCTGTGCCTTCCAGGGCCCTGTCCTTGGGAGATGCGTGCACCCGTGGGTCCACTCGGGTGTATGCTGGCCCCAAGCTGGGCGCGCTGATAGGGGTCTCCCTGCAGTAACCCCTGCCGGCGTGCTCCCGCCCTGTGCCCAAGTGTGCAAAGCAGACGGGCTGGGGGGGGGGTAGCAAATCTGGTACTTTCCTTAGTCTCTTTGTCTCCAGTTTCGGAGGACTAGAGTAAGGATATGCTTAGTACCTAGACTTAAAAGAATCTGTGGACTCGGGGCCCCCTAGGGGGAGCGGCAGGGAGTGGCGGGGAGGGTGCACCCCACCCACACCCACCCTGGCACTCCTGGGACCCCAGGGGGTCCTGGCCCTGTGCACTCTGACATGTCCTGGGCTGGGGGCTCCACCTCCCCAGGTCCTGTCCCCTAGGCTCCAAAGCCCATGCAGGCGCCCTTGCTGCCTCCCCGGGCAGCACCCCGTGTCCGGGTCGGATCCGTCACCCGCCGCCCGCTCTCAGCCGCCCGGGGTCCGCGAGGCTCCGCCCCAGGCCCCTCCCCCGGCCG
>NW_012267260.1:7045649-7053399 GCF_000151885.1 Dipodomys ordii
CAGCCCCGGACCCCTCCCCCCGGGACCGACGGGGAGCCACCGGAGAAGGGGGACGCGGAGCGGGCCGACTCCACCTACGGCTCCTCCTCGCTCACCGAGCCCTTGCCTTTGCTGGGGGGCCCCGGGACCGACGACCCGGCCCCCGGCTCGGCGCTGCCCCCCGCGGGGACCCTGAGCCCTCAGCAGCTCGAAGCCCTCACTTACATCTCGGAGGACGGAGACACGTGAGTCAGGTGGCGAGGCCGGGTGGGAGGCGGGGAAGGAGGCTCCGCGGCTCAGGAGACTGACCCCCCCACCCCCCACCCCCATCCCGCCAAGCGCTCGCCCCAGGCGGGACAGCACCTTCTGTCTTCCAAACTTCAAACTCAGCTCTCAACTACGCGTTTGAGCGCTGAGGAGGGGCCAGACCAAAGGACCTGGCCTCACCTCTCTGCCCGTCTCCCTTTTCAGAGCTACCACGACCCCTTGCCTAGGCCCCTGGATGGAATCCCAGCAGGCATCCTGGAAACCTACCAATAAGCCGCCCCTGGGAAGGGAAAATTCCCTGTTTGGTGTTGTTTTGTTTTTCCCGTGCTGGGGGAAGGGACATCCTTGCTTGCTCAATCTCTGGGATTCCCAGCTCCTGACCTCAGAAGGTCCTGTCTCAAGGAACAAGAGTCACCAGGTTACAGGTTGTCCTTCTGAGGCCAGGAAGCAGGGAGTTGGGGGGAGTCCTGCCAGGATTCCTAGATGCTGCTGGGAGCTAGACCTGGGTCAAGTGACTGAGCTGGTGCACCTTTGCCCCCAACTACAGACAGAGGTCTGTCTGCAGCAGCATACTTCCTCCTCTGCTGAGAAAGGGGAAGTGAGGGCTGGAGTCACCTCCCCTCCACCCTGAGCCTGCCCAGTCATTTGGACTAGCCAGCCTTAGCCCCTCATCTTACCTGTCCTTCTCCAGGCCCCGAGGGAGTTTGAGTTTGGCCTGGTGGCAGCAGAAATAAGAGACAGTTGTGTGGGATGGGTTAGCCAGCTGAGGACTTACCCCCAGGAAGAAGAAAACAACAGCAGAGGGGGAGTGGCTGAGATTTGGGGGTGAGAAATAAGATGGGGGTAGGGGGCTGGAATCCCCTACTCAGGGATGCTAGACTGAATAAGGCATAGGAGAGGTAGGAGATGCTTTTTTGGCCATGCAAGGGTCCTACCTGGGTGGGCATTGGCACTGGTGATGATTAAGTAGAAGAGGAGAGAGACCCTTAGGCCTTGTGTACTTTTTACCTAGATCACCAGCCCCCAGGCTCAGAACTCCAGGGTTTGGGGCACTCCAAGGAACTATCCCTTTGGCTGACCTTTGATCCAGGGATCAGGGATATGTGACACTACCCTGTTTTGCAGGCCTCAGCCCCAGCCTTTGCCTGTACTAGTTCTAGAAACAGGTGTGTGTGTGTCTGTCTGTCTGTGTGCGTGTTTAAGGAATCCTCAATGGGTCCCCCAGAAAGATGGAGGTGGAGCTACTTTTCCTCCCTTGGAGGTGGCTGGCTGAGCTGTGGGAGGTGTGGAAGTAGGAAGAGGAAGTGGGAGGAGGGGAGACTGAGGGAAAGAGGGAGGTGGCTGCAGGAATGTGACCCAGAGAGCAGGCACTGGCCTAGGGGATTTCCAGAGCTGTTCCTCCCTCTTCACTCTCTTCTGGGCCTCTCCTGGCCAAAGCTTGCCCACCTCCTGCTTGAGCAGCCCACTCCCCAGCCCAGACAGGCCTTTGAGTGAAGCTGCCCTGTCACTAGTGCCCCAAGGCCTAGACCCTCCAGCTCCTGTGATCCCCACCTGATGTGGGGGAAACCCCGTGACTGGAACTTTCCCTCTCAGCTGTCCCCCTCACTCTTAGATTAAGACCTTTGTCCCCCTCCACCAAACACCTCCAACGGGAAGTGTGTATCAAAAAAGGGCCTCAAGCCAGACCCATCTGGCCAGTACCATCTGAGGAGTGGCCTTCCCACCTCCCCTGAGCAACAGGCCGGGATGTGTGCTGTCTCCTTGTTCCTCTTCCGGGACCTTGTTTCCCTCCCTTGGAATGTGTGACACTGAGTTGCTGGGGGAACCCCACATCTGCCTCCTCCCATCCTCCGTGTTGTGGGGAGGTGGGGAGCTCAGCCCTGGAAACCCCCTCTGCCCTCCTCCAGCAGTTTTCAGTTTGGCTTTGAGCGGTGGCCGGCCTGGCAGGGCCCTGGGGACACAGGGGATCTGGGTGTGGGCAGGCTGGACAGGAAGCCCCCTGACCCATCAACACTCTGCCTACACATGGGAGCTTTGTGCCTTAGCCCTCAGAATCCTGCCTTCCCTTACCAGCCCTCCCTTCCTGATCCAAACTCACTTCCTCCACCCACTCTGTCACTAGTTAAAGGCTGACACATTCCTTCTGACCTCAAGACCCCAAACGTCTGGCCTGGCTGGACCCTCACCCCAAGCCCTCCCTTGCCCTCCAGGCTGCTCCACCTGGCAGTGATTCATGAGGCCCCAACTGTGCTGCTCTGCTGCCTGGCTTTGCTGCCCCAAGAGGTCCTGGACATTCAGAACAACCTGTATCAGGTAGGTAGCAAGAGCAAGCTATGCCCAGGTGCCTACCTGTTTGTGTCCTGGCAGCCATCCCAGGCTTCCACACCAGGCTCCTTAGGTTGCTGTCTCCGGAAACCATCTGGCAGATTTGGGGCCAGAAGCTGAGGATGTGGCGATGAGTAACAGCCTCTGCCACAAGGCTTGCCGAGCTGGGGAGGGTACCATCTAATTGCCCAGTTGTGATAAAGACTCAAAGCCTCAATGTAGCTGCTGTGGGGTCCAGCATCTTTGTACAGCAGGCAGGGAAGCCTAAACGGAGGAATTTGCCAGGGACACTGCCTGACACCCTGTGTTTTCCAACCTGACAGCCCAACTTGCTGGGTATCTCAGCCCTCCCCAGAGGGTAAGCGACTACTGTCTTCCCCCACATGTCCTTTCTCGAGGGGCTGAGGAACCTACAAGAAGAATAGAGGGGCCAGGCTGAGATCTGAGGATCAAGGTTCAAAGCCAGCCTGGGCAATAAAGTTCATGAGACTCTTATACCAATAAACCACTTAGAAAAGGCCAGATATGGTGCTGTGGTGCAAATGGTAGAGCCCTATCCTTGAATAAAGCTCAGGGACAGTGGCTACGCTGTGTTCAAGCCCCAGAACTGGCAAAAAAACAAAAACAGGTGGCCATTTCCGGAATTGGGGTCCTAAGAACTAGGTGAAGGTTGACAGAGAGAAGGTTTTGGAAAACCAGGACTCTAACAGAAGGTGCTAGTCACTAGATTGCTAGTGCTACCCAGGGTGTTCTCAGCGGTGGGAGCATGCTCTAACAGCCCTGCCGCCCTCTCTCTGCCCACAGACAGCACTCCACCTGGCTGTTCACCTGGACCAGCCAGGGGCAGTTCAGGCACTGGTGCTGAAGGGGGCCAGCCGAGTGCTACAAGACAGACACGGAGACACAGCGCTACATGTGGCCTGTAGGCGCCAGCATCTGGCCTGTGCTCGCTGCCTGCTGCAGGGGCAACCAGAACCAGGCCGAGAACCACCGCACTCCCTGGACCTCCAGCTGCAAAACTGGCAAGGTGCGGGCATCCCCAGAGCCTGCGGGATTCACAGGGGACAAGAGACAGGGACCTCACCAGGGCGGGCACATCCCAGCTGTCCCATGATACTTCCCGAGCTTTAAGCACATGGACATAGTACATCCTGATGAAGGAATGAGTGAATGAATGATTTGACACACCTACTGTGTGTATTTAGTCAGATATAATGGCTTATGTGTATAATCCCAGCTACTCAGGAGGGAAGCCAGCCAGGACAGAAAGCTAGCAAGACTCTAGCCAAAAAAACCCCAACAAAGCAAAAGAGGGTCAGAGGAAGCAGAGGAAGGCATGGCCCAAGTGATACAGTTCCTGCCAAAGAAGCATGATGTCCCGAGTTCAAACCCCAGTACCGAAAAACAATAATAATTTAATAGACATAGGATGAACTCTCATTCATCTAGCAGAAAACTACCGAGGGTCTTCCATGTGCCAGATAGTATCTTAAGAGCTGGGCTTATATTTGAACAAAGCCAAGAAAGACCAGACACTCAGTACACAAAGTGGGTTATTTAATATGTTAAGAGGAAGCGAGTGCTATGGTAGAGTAGAGCAGGATGGGGAGGGCTGGGATGTGGGGGTGGGAGAGCTGTGATTTTTTTAAACTGGGGTGGGGGATGGTCAGAGAAGGTCTCATGGAGCCAGGGACCCTTGAACCCACACTTGACAGGAAACATGTAAATTTGAATCTAAATCTCAGTACAAGCAGGGATCGGGGAAGGAGGGAAATCCACACTAGAAAGGAGATAGCACGATGGGGCTTGAAGGCAGGTAACAGTCTAGAGTGGAAAGAGGGGTGATGAGTGGGGTTGTTGCTAAGTAGCTGACCCCTGAAGCATGAAAGTTTCAATAACATGACCTGAAAAGGTCATATTGGGTTCCTTTCCTTGTAGACTTTTGAGGGGGGATTTTGGGGTTCCATTTTAATATTCCTGTGATCAGAGGCATTGAGTGGGCAGAGGTCCCTTGAGGCTGTGAGGGCAGACAGCCCCTGAAAGGGGGGGAACCACTGGGTGCTGATCAGTAGCCCCTACCCCACCCAGGTCTGGCCTGTCTCCACATCGCCACCCTACAGAAGAACCAGCCACTCATGGAACTGCTGCTTCAGAGTGGAGCTGACATTGATGCCCAGGTAAGTCCACTTGGGCACTACCCCACCTGCCCTCCCCACCCAGTAAACCCCAGGTTACCTGCCAGCACCAGAAGTGGCACTGGCTGGGCACCAGTGGCTCACGCCTGCAATCCTAGCTACTCGGGAGGCTGAGATCTGAGGATCGCAGTTAAAAGCCAGCCTGGGTAGTGATGTCTGTGAGACTCTTATCTCCAGTAAACTACCAAAAAAAAAAAGGTGAAGTGGGGCTGTGGCTCAAGTGGTAGAGCTTTAGCCTTGAGCAAAAGAAGCTCAGGGACAGCACCCAGGCCTGAGTTCAAGCCCCAGGACCAGCCAATAACATAAAAAAGAAGTGGTGGCACTCACTTCCTTCTTCTGAGCTCAGCCCAGCTCACTGCCTCAGGGCAATGGCTGACTTCCCTCTTCTTCTCCAGGAGGGCACCAGTGGGAAGACTGCCCTGCACCTGGCTGTGGAAACCCAGGAGCGCAGCCTGGTGCAGTATTTGCTGCAGGCTGGTGCCCGGGTCGATGCTCGCATGCTCAATGGATGCACACCTCTGCACCTGGCAGCTGGCCGGGGCCTCAGGGCCATCTCATCCACACTGTGTGAGGCTGGTGCTGACTCCCTGCTGCTCAATGTGGAAGATGAGACGCCCCAGGACCTGGCTGATGTAAGACACTCGTGCTCTGTCCCACTCCACTCTGCTCTTGGGGCCCCCACCTCCACAGCAGATAGGCACTGCCATCAGCTAGAAGGGTCTGGAAGTTGGTTGTTTGGGGTATGTTAGTTACTGACTTTGGCTCCCTAAGCTGCCCTCTGCTCCAACCTGAGCCTGTTTCTTAGTGGTCAGGGCCAGGAGGCCCAAACATGGACTCATACAAGGTTTCTTGCAGTTACAGTGAATCAGCTGATTTCAGCTGTAGGCAGATATATGACAACCCAAAGGTATTGAGGCCTGTGAGAAGCCCGAGCCACGCCCCAGGATCACCACTTAACTTCAGCAAAGGCTTGCATAAACGCAGAGTGTGGCAGACCCAGGAAACTTTTGAGAGGTGAAAGAGATTATTCTGTACAGTCCTTTCAGTTTTCAAATGTTCAGTGTTAAGTTTTAAAAAAGTTAAAAAACAACAACAAAAAAAACCCCTGAGACCTAGGGAGAAAAATGTTTATAAGTACTTTTCCCCCAACACCTGCAAATACAGCAAATAGGCCCATAGACTGGATTGCCTCCAATCTCCCTTTTAGCTTGGATATCCTGCATTATTTTATTTATTGTGCTGGTACTGGAGCTTAAAACTCAGGAGTTGGGCACTGTCCCTTAGCTTTTTCACTCATGGCTAGCACTCTGCCACTTGAGCCACAGCTCTGCTTTCAATTTTTTGGTCATTAATTGGAAGTCCAGAGTCTCATGGACTTTTCTACCTGGTCTGGAAAGTCGAACCATGATCCTGAGACCTCAGCTTCCCAAGTAGTGATGGTTACAGGCATGAGCTACTGGTGTCCACCAGCTGCTGCATCATTTTGAAGAATGAGAGCTTGAGTAAGGCCTTGGAGCTGTGCCATGCCCAGATCAGCCACATCTGGGGAATCCGTAAGAAAATACATTTCTGATGTTTTTCAACTCTAGTGGGAAGCCAGTTTCCCCACCTCTCTCCTGTGACTAACCTTCTTTTCCTTCTTTCTCAGCCCCTGACACTTCTGCCCTTCGATGACCTGAAGATCTCAGGAAAGCCACTGCTGTGTGTTGACTGAACCCAGTGTCCTGAGGATTCTGCCTCTCCCCATATGGAGACTGCAGTTTAGAAACAAGCAATTCTGGTGTCCTAGGGACTGCTGAGGCCAGAGCCTGGGGCCTGGACAGTCCAGAGCTGAGAGCGAGGATTGCAAGTGAGAAAAGGCTGTTCTGGATGGAAGGAAGAACTTCTGGGATGGACTGGATGAAGAGTTTTGGAGGACCCTCTCAAAGCCCCAGCTATCCTGGGTGAAGCCCACTAGCATCTGTTGAAGATGGCAGGGGGTGGGTCCCGTATTTCTACACATGTTGGATCAGGCTGAAATGCCAAGCAGCAGGAAAACATGGATCCCTCTGAATAAGAGACTGCAAGAGGATAAAGGGAGAGGCCTCAAGGGTCTCATCTAAAACACTGATGTTGAAGACTTCTTACAGAAGCCCTGAACTTTGGGAAGGGATATTTCAGTAACATGACACTAAAATGGCAGACTTAAAAAAAAAAAACAAACAAAAAGTTTTTCTTCTAGAGCTGTTTCTGTAATTAGGCCTTCCCTGCAATCTTGTGGCCAAGGTAGAGGCAAAGAAGGAAATTGTCCCCTGAGCAAGGCTGAATCTTGCTAGAGCCAGGTAGGGATCTGAGAATTCCCAGGTCTGTTTCTGACCAGCACAGCTTCTATCTTTCCTGTGGAAATGCAGAAGGATGGAGAGGGAGGAGGACTGAGAAGATACAAGCCCTGGGGCTGCCATCTGTTGGAGCACGGGGAGGCTGAGCGGGGAAACAGCCCTCCAGTTCCCTCCCATTCCACAGGCTGAGGGCCATACTGGGTCAGCCTATGACTGGCAACAAGAACATGGAGCGGTAAACCACACGGCTTCTGACTGAAAGCTTCTAGTCTAGCAAGACTGACCACCATTAAAGTCATCAGCACCACGTTTGTCCTCACAAGTGGAGGTGGGAGCTGGGCAGGGAGGACCAGTGAGGCGGGTGGAGGACCAGGACCGGATTGGGTGGCCGGGACGCCTGACGGCTGGGAAGGGGGCAGAGCCCTGGGGAGGCCTTTGGTGACAGCGGAACTGAGCGGCCGCGGAGCTCTGCCGGAGAGTGGGCAAGAGCGGTGGGCCAGGTCATGTTCAGCCCGGAAGGTCGCGGGGTCGGGGGACGGTGGCCGGGCTTAGCAAAAACGGGAAGAGGACATCCCCCAGGCCGGAGCCGGAGCCGGAGCTGGGGGGCGCGGGGCCTCGCTGCCCCCGCCCACGGGGCGGGGTTGTTGGCCCCAGGCCCGCGCGTGG
>NW_012267260.1:7054024-7064172 GCF_000151885.1 Dipodomys ordii
CCCGGCCCCGCAGGTGGTGCGCCCTGCTGGTGCTGGCCGCGCTGCCCTCCCCCGGGGCCGGGGGGGACGCGCCCGAAGCCCCTCCGGAGGCGTGGACCCAGCTGTGGCTCTTCCGCTTTTTGGTGAATGCCGCCGGCTATGGCAGCATCATGGTGCCCGGCTACCTCCTGGTGCAGTACTTCAGGCGGAAGAACTACCTGGAGACAGGTGTGTGGAAACGACAGGGTGGGGAAGCCTCTAGGTCCGGCTTTAGGACTTGGCAATAACTTGGAGTGGGACGGGGCGGGGCGGGGAAGGGCGGGGGAGGCTGGCCGCTGGCGGTTCTGGGGCGCTGGAGGTGGTCGGGGACTTGATTTCGTGTGTCTTCCTTAGGCAGAGGTCTCTGCTTCCCTCTGGTGAAAGCCTGTGTGTTTGGCAATGAGCCCAAGGCCTCTGATGAGGCTCCCCTGGCTCCCCGGACAGAAACAGTAGAGACCACCCCCTCTTGGCAGGCCCTGAAGCTGGTCTTCTGTGCCTCAGGGCTCCAGGTAGGTAGGCTGACTCCACTTCTCTTCCTGGGTTGGGTACCCATGGGCAGGGACTCAAAAGTTTTCAACCTGTTCATCCCAAAGGTTTGCTGGTGTGTTTTCTACACAGCCCTCTGCCTCTTCCCTCCCCTAGCATTGGTCTTGAAAGTTAGGGTACACTGTTGCTTAACATTGAGTGCAGAAGAACACCCGTCTTACTATCTGATAATTTCTGCTTTGCTGTTACACTTTCCTCTGCACTGCCCTATCATAGACGTCGTAAGTCGTTAAAGTTTGGGGAGTGAATTCAGTACTGCAGGTGAGGTGCGAGGGTGGGGCATTTCACACAGGTTCGCTCATACTGTGTTCAGTTTAGGAGTCCACCCCTCCCTGATAGGAAAACGCTTGGAATGGAGCCAGCTGGAACATGCCAACTGCAGGGACAGTCGGGGTCTGGGCAGCCCTAAAGCTGGGTTACTGTTGTTTTTTCACACACTTGATTCCTTACAAATGAATCTGGCCTTGGGAGGAGGAAGAGGAAGCAGCTACAGAGCAACCAGATCACATACCCACACTGTCCATGAAATCACTTAGAATCTTCCCCCAGAATGGGTGAGAGAAGCGGTTGAGAGCTTTTCCTCCTCTTGTTTACTGTCTCCACCCTCCCTCACCCAGGTGTCCTACCTGACTTGGGGCGTGTTGCAGGAAAGAGTCATGACCCGCAGCTATGGGGCCACCGCCACATCACCAGGTGAACGCTTCACAGACTCGCAGTTCCTGGTGCTAATGAACCGCGTGCTGGCATTGGTTGTGGCTGGCCTCTACTGTGTCCTCTGCAAGCAGCCCCGCCACGGGGCACCCATGTACCGGTACTCCTTTGCCAGCTTGACCAATGTGCTTAGCAGCTGGTGCCAGTACGAAGCTCTCAAGTTCATTAGCTTCCCCACGCAGGTGCTGGCCAAGGCCTCCAAGGTGATTCCCGTCATGCTGATGGGAAAGCTGGTGTCTCGGCGAAGCTACGAGCATTGGGAGTACCTGACGGCTGGCCTCATCTCCATTGGTGTCAGCATGTTCCTGCTGTCCAGTGGACCAGAGCCCCGCAGCTCCCGGGCCACCACACTCTCAGGCCTCATCTTACTGGCCGGCTACATTGCCTTTGACAGCTTCACCTCAAACTGGCAGGATGCCCTTTTCGCCTATAAGATGTCCTCGGTGCAGATGATGTTTGGTGTCAATTTCTTCTCCTGCCTCTTCACGGTGGTCTCCCTGCTCCAGCAGGGCGCCCTGCTGGAGGGGACCCGCTTCATGGGGCGGCACGGCGAGTTTGCTGCGCACGCCCTTCTGCTCTCAGTCTGCTCTGCGTGTGGCCAGGTCTTCATCTTCTACACCATCGGGCAGTTTGGGGCTGCCGTCTTCACCATCATCATGACCCTCCGCCAGGCCATTGCCATCCTGCTCTCCTGCCTGCTTTATGGGCACACCATCACCGTGGTAGGGGGACTTGGGGTGGCTGTGGTCTTTGCTGCCCTCCTACTCAGAGTCTATGCCCGGGGACGGCTAAAACAGCGGGGGAAGAAGGCTGTCCCCACGGAACCTCCTGTACAAGTCTGAGGGGACAGTGCCTGAGGCAAGCCAGAGGACCTCACCACACCAGTGTTCTCTGCCTCTGGCAGGGTCTTCTCAGTATCACAGACCAGCTGTTTGGAAAAGCTGTGGGGTGAGGAGGCAGCCTTCCTTTTGCCTTAAGACCCCATCCATTTGCCAGTAGTCCCAGGGTGGAGTTGAGGTGGGGGGGGGATGCCATTTGTCAGCCCAAGGTACTTAAGGGGTTCTTACCCCAAGTTCCCTGTCATCATCCCCTCCTGTTCACTCCAGGGAAGAGAAGCCTCAAGCTTCGCCCAGTCCTGTCCCTAGCACTGTCGGGGGTCCTGGAGCCACTTGCAGGTTTTAGTATTTGGGAAGTGTTACTTCTTTTAACTTTATTAAAAGAGCTGCAATGGAAGTGGTCTGGTGTTTTGGCCTAGTTTAGGGGACTGATTTGAGAACACCACGTGGGCTTGCTGTAGCAAAAAGCAGCAATATCCACTTTACAAGGGAGAGAATTGTATAAAACTCCATCTTTTATTTTGCATACTTTTAATCTCATAACACAAAAAAAAACCACAATACACAACACCCAACCCTGCTGGCAGAGGGAAGGAGGGGGTTAGGGCTTGAATCCCTTGTTTCCTGCCTGGGACTTGGGACAGGAGAGAAGATAATCATCAGCAGAGGGAGGGGAGGTGGGACAGGGCCAGTCTAGGCTGCGTGGGGACACTATACAGAGGAGGGCGCAGGCTTCCTTCCACTGGGAGTTTCTAATCTACTTCTTCCATGCGAGAAGCATCCTCATCGCCCTCCAGTGGGGGAATCTCATCAGGAACAGCAGCACTGGGCTCCTCTGCTGCCACTTCATCCTCATCAATGCCTAAAATTAAAAGGGAAAAAAAGTAAGTCTCACAAGAAGAACAGGTTAGAAATTGAGATCAGCCCCACAACTAGCCACAAGCTCACTAGACTCCAGCTTACCCAGGCCAAGTTTGATCATGCGGTAGATGCGGTTGGAGTGGGTCTGGGGGTCTTCCAGGGAAAAGCCAGAAGAAAGCAGTGCAGTTTCAAACAGCAGCACGACCAGGTCCTTGACAGCCTTGTCATTTTTGTCTGCTTCCGCCTTCTGTCGCAGCGTCTCCACAATGGGGTGGTCGGGGTTCATCTCCAGATGCTTTTTGGCCATCATGTAGCCCATGGTGGAGTTGTCTCGAAGCGCCTGGGCCTTCATGATCCTTTCCATGTTGGCTGTCCAGCCGTATGTGCTGGTCACAATGCAGCAGGGGGAAGACACAAGCCTATTGGAGATTGTCACCTGTGGACAGTTAAAGAGTTCAGCAGGGTAGGGTGGCAGCATCTGTAGTCAGGAGGCTCATGGCTACTCTAGGCTAGTTGAGACATTTGAGAAAAAGGCAAGGGCAAAGCCCAGCCAAGAACAGCATCCAGTCCCTGAATTCAGGCCCCAGGACTGACACATAAAATCTCACGACATAATTAAGGAGGAATCAATAGTATTGACAAGATTTGAGTTATACCAAGCAAGACATAAAATTAAGATTTAACAGTAAACTCCCTGGGATCTCCACTAGCATAAGTCTGACCCACAGATGCAGGTGGTTACAAGTAGTACATTTCGTCCCTAAATGGCTCACCTTCTCAACCTTTTTATCCAAGATCTCTTTCATGAGCTTGCAAAGGTTCTCAAACTTGGCTTTGCTCTCCTCCATCTTCTTTTTCTCCTCTTCATCCTCTGGCAGCTCCAGACCCTCCTTGGTCACAGAGACCAGGCTCTTCCCGTCAAACTCCTTGAGTTGCTGCACGCAGTACTCATCAATGGGCTCCGTCATGTACACTACCTCAAAGCCCCGCTTACGCACTCGCTCCACGAAGGCAGAGTTGGCAACCTGCTCTTTGCTCTCACCTGCAAGTTGAATTATTAAGTGTAACCTCTTCCTAGCGCCAGTTCCCAGGAAGCAGGGATATGTCCCTCTACCTGTCCTTACCCACAGAACCCCTTTGGATCAAGACCCGGGTCCAACGCACCAGTGATGTAGTAGATGGACTTCTGTGTCTCCTTCATGCGAGAGACATACTCTGACAGAGAAGTCATCTCATCTCCAGACTGGGAAGTGTGATAGCGCAGCAGTTCAGAAAGGCGCCGCCTGTTAGTAGAGTCCTCATGGATGCCAAGCTTTTGGAATAGGAGAGAATAAATAATCCAACTGGAACCTGGTACTCTGAATGGGGAAGCACCCTACTTGCTAAGTGTGATATCAGCAGAATTAAACATCAGCCTCACCTTTAGGTTCTTTGAGAATGCCTCATAGAATTTCTTATAGTTCTCTTTGTCTTCTGCCAGCTCAGAAAAGAGTTCAAGGCATTTCTTCACAATATTTTTACGGATGACTTTCAAGATTTTGCTCTGCTGTAGCATTTCCCGGGAGATGTTCAGGGGTAGGTCCTCAGAGTCAACCACACCACGGATAAAGTCTGCAATCAGACATAAAAGTTCAGCACAGCTGGACCAGACCTGGCTGCCCACAAAGCAGAGAAAGTTCTACTCTTCCCACAAACCTCTGCTACCTAGCAGGCTGCCACCTAAAGTGCTGCAAAGGACCACTGCAATAGACTGGAGATCTGTAACAGTGCTCTACCCAACCAAAAAAAGACACTCACTCCCAGGTAACAGGTCTCAGAGATACTCACTGAGATATTCAGGTATTAACTCATCACAGCTATCCATGATGAACACACGACGGACATAGAGTTTGATGTTGTTCTTCTTCTTCTTGTTCTCGAAGAGGTCAAAGGGAGCCCGGCGAGGGATGAAGAGCAATGCTCTGAACTCCAATTGACCTTCTACAGAAAAGTGCTGAAATAACCCAAAATTATGAGCTAGCAGTAATTTGAACACACTTCTTAGTCACATACACTAAAGCATTTAAATAAAACTAAACGGGTATCCCAAGGATCACTGAGAAACTTCCTTTGAGCCAACACCAAGTAAGTCTACAATGGTACTGGTTATACCAGTTGTGTATACACAATCCTTGCAGAACATTAAGCCTGTGGGGTACATCAGAACCAATGGTCTGTTTCTCCATTTTGGCCAACTGCTTTCTCTGTTCCTAGCTACAATCAATTAGGCCACTTCTGTGCCACATTCCCTGTCAATAGTTTGCACCTGCTCTCGTTTAGTCCACACAAGGAAAATGAGAATAAACCTTACCTTGACTGCCAAATGATCTTCCCAGTCATTGGTAAGGCTCTTATAGAATTCTCCATATTCCTCCTGGGTGATGTCATCAGGATTTCTGGTCCAAATGGGCTTGGTCTTGTTCAGTTCTTCGTGATCAATGTACTTCTCCTTAATCTTCTTAGTCTTCTTTTTCTTCTCCTTACCACTGTCATCTTCCTCATCTGATCCCACATCTTCAATCTTAGGCTTTTCCTCATCATCCTTTTCTTCTTCTTTCTCACCTTTCTCTTCCTCTGCCTCATCATCACTGATTTCCTTCTCTCGTTCCTTCTCCAACTAAAATGCCAGATTTAACAGTTAAAATTTTGGAGAATGCAACACCAGGAAAGCAAAGTCAGAGGACATGAGCTCCCAAAACAGCAGACAGGTTCCAGCCCACACTTACATAGAGGGTGATGGGATAGCCTATGAACTGAGAGTGCTTCTTCACAACTTCCTTGACCCGCCTCTCCTCCAAATACTCTGTCTGATCTTCTTTGAGGTGGAGGATCACTTTGGTACCCCGGCCAATGGGCTCACCTAGAAAAGAATTGACTTTAAGTTTGGAAGATGTCATGTTGAACATTGATTATAGTGAAAATAAACTGCTTTACAAATACTAACCAGCAAAAAATAAGCACAAGTATGGCTCAAATTGTCAACCACCAGCCTCCAGGTAAAAAACTAATGCTGCAGCACCCTGGGCCTGATTCCAAGGCCCCATATCAGCACAGGAGGGCACACAGAAAGAGTGGCGTTTGCTTACCTAGAGAACCCACCCCAGGCGCTAGTAAGGTGGCTCAGTGTTTGAGTGCTTGCCTCGCATACATGTGGCCCTGGGTTCGATTCCTCAGCACCACATAAGCAGAATAAGCCAAAAGTAGTACTGTAACTCAAAAGGTAGAGTGCTAACCTCGAGCTAAGGGACAGCACCCAGGCCTAGAGTTCAGGCCCCATGAAAAAAAAAGAGAACCCACCCCAAGCTGCGCACTCACCATGGTCTGCTCGGACAGTGAAGGAGCCCCCAGCAGAGGACTCCCAAGCATACTGCTCATCATCATTGTGCTTTGTGATCACCACTACTTTTTCTGCCACCAGATAAGCAGAATAAAATCCAACACCAAACTGCCCAATCATGGAGATGTCTGCACCAGCCTATAAAAAAGATTCCAATCCAAACAAGTTTAGAGAAAGTAACAGGCAGCAACAGTGCTAAGTGGTGATGTGAACATGAGACATGCCATACCTGAAGAGCCTCCATAAATGCCTTAGTACCGGACTTGGCAATGGTCCCCAAGTTATTTATGAGGTCAGCCTTGGTCATGCCAATGCCTGTGTCCACCAGAGTCAGGGTCCGTTCCTGAGGGTTTGGGATGATGTCAATTTTCAGCTCTTTGCCGCTGTCCAATTTGGAAGGGTCTGTCAGACTCTCATAGCGAATCTTGTCCAAGGCCTGCAAATACAAGTCATTTAATTCCATTTTTTAATATTTTTATCGTAAAGATACTGTACAGAGGTTATAGTTCCTACCAAGCACTGTTAGCCCTTTTGTTTTTCCCCTACCATTCCTTCCCCTCCCCCACATTGTAAAGTCCATGTCTTTTTTATATTTAAAGAAAAAAAATCAAGAAAAAAGCCGGAAGTGGCGCTGTGGCTCAAGTGGTAGAGCGCTAGCCTTGAGCTGAAGAACTGAGGGGCAGCGCCCAGGCTCAGAGTTCAGGCCCACGATCGGACCCCCCCCCAAAAAAAAAAACAAGAAAGAAAAATCAAGCCGGGTGCCAGTGCTCACGCCTGTAATCCTAGCTACTCAGGAGGCTGAGATCTGAGGACCAAGGTTCAACGCCAGCCTGGGCAGGAAAGTCCGTGAGACTCTTACCACCAGAAAACCGGAAGTGGCGCTGTAGCTCAAGTGGTAGAGCGCTCACCTTGAGCTGAAGAGCACAGGGACAGTGCCCAGACCCAGAGTTCAAGCACCACAACCGACAAAAAAAAATCTCGGGGCTGGGAAGGTGGCTCAGTGGTAGAGTGCTTGCCTTGCATGCATGAGGCCCTGGGTTTGATTCTTCAGCACCACATAAGGAAAAAGAAAAAAGCCGGAAGTGGCGCTGTGGCTCAAGTGGTAGAGTGCTAGCCTTGAGCTGAAGAGCTGAGGGACAGCCCCCAGGCCCAGAGTTCAAGCCCCACGACCGACCAAAAAAAAAAAAAAGAAAATTATACAAAATGCTTTCCTAGCACTCATGAAGCCCTGTGTTAAATTCCTCAGTACCACATAAGTAAAAGCTAGAAGTGGTGCTGTGGCTCAAATGGTAAGAGTGCTAGTCTTGAGCAAACGAACCTCAGGGACAGTGCCTAGGCCCTGAGTTCAAGCCTCAGGACTAGCAAACAAAAGTATTACACAGAGGAATTAGTATTTCATATAATAGGTTATTAAGCATAACCTGTTTTGGGACACTATCACCCATTCCTTCGCTTCCCCCTAGATTCCAATTAGGGCCCCTGACCCCAAGTAGCATAGTTGATTTTCCACATACTGAACACCAGGACTGCCATTTGTTTACCTTTACTCCAACTTTCATGCCCCCACCCAAAAGACCCCTCCCACAGTTCTATTTCCTGAAATTTGATAAACAGGGCTTTGGGTGTAGATACCCTCAAATTTTACTGGCCTTTAATATTTAAATGTCAGTTTACATTAGTTTTTCCTGTGATCCAGGACACCTTGCCTTTCAAATAAGGGCAAATTCTTTTTATTAGTGATGGTTTATTCCTCTTCAGAAATAGTCCTCAAATACTACACTACCCTTGCCTCTTGTGGTTAGAAACCACACTGCTATACTCACATCAGAAGCATTGGAAATCAACTCTCGAAGGAAAATCTCCTTGTTGGAATAAAAGGTATTGATGATGAGAGACATAAGCTGGGCAATTTCTGCCTGAAAGGCAAAAGTCTCCACCTCCTCCTCTCCATGGTGCACTTCCTCAGGCATCTAAAAATAAGAGTAACCACCATTACTAAAGAAGCTGATGATCCTATCAATCACTAAACCTCCCTCAAGTCCACCTGAGTTTCAAACCCTTTCACACCCAAGTCTTGAGGTAGGTACTGTATCTTCCATTCCTTCGACTGAAAAGTGACTTCTTTGTAACCGTACAGGAACCCATTTGGAGTGAAAATGTAACATTTCTCCACTAAATGCAAAGCCACACTTTGAACAGCGTGAGATCTGAGGCCAAGGTTCTCAGCATGGCTTGGTCTGCTTGAATGCCAACCCTACTCTAGGTTTTCCGTTCAGATCACCAGGTCACTCGCACAGGGACTGGTCGTAGTCATCAGCCACAATCTCTTCTTTAATTTGGGGCAGGACCAAGTTTAATGACCGCCCCTGCAAGGCCTCTGGTCTGCTGAAGGATTGGATTGTGCAGTTGCCTCTGGCCAGGCAAGGTAACCCGACTCGGTCACACGGCCACTAAGGCTCAACCACATCAGGACAAAGGGGCGCTGGGGAAAGGCCTCACCGGGACCCCACACAAGGCGGACTAGTTAAAGACCTAACACCGAAAAGATGGTGGCCGAGGTTGTCGGCAGGGGCCACGCGAGGAGGGGGCGCCACTGTGCACCTTCCCATCGCCCTAGCATCCGGGCATTGGGGCGGGGCGCCAGGCTCCAGAAGCTTCCAGAACAATCTCGGCTATCAGGGAGGGGCGGGGGAAAGACCCACGAATCTTCCCAGACCTGCCCTCCCCAGCCCCGCCCCCCAGCCTCTGCAGGAAAGATCTGGAAGCATAGCCGGCCGGAAGCGTGCCTCCCCACGCCGCGAGCCCCACGGAAACAAAGCAGGGAGCAGACACGCGGGTCCGGGCGCGCTGAGTCACTGCGGCCTGGGCGCCCCGAGGCCGCGCCGGCCTCCCGCAGGCGCGTCCGGAAGTGGGGGGCCAACACGGCCCCACGCCGACGGGGCCGCCACGTGCGGGCGACCCCCCCGCCCGGGGCCCCGCACCCCGCCCGTCGGGCCGCCGCTCAGCCCCCGGAGGCGAGCGCTGTGCGGGCGGACTTCTCCAATGTTGCCCGAACACCCCGAGCCGGCGCCCCCACCGCCACCCCGACCTGCGCCAGGCGCGTCGCCCCGCACGCCGGCCCGGCCCGGGCAGCCCGGCCTGCAAAGGGCCGGGCGGAAGGAAGCAGCCCGCGAAGCGGCCCCGAGGGGGACGCCGAGGAGGGAGGCCGCGGCTTTACCGTGCAGGGAAAAGAGCTGCGGTGCTGGACGGCGAGATGGGCCCGGACGGCGTCGGACTCACACGCGAGGAGCGCTGCGCGGGGCTGACTCGAGAGAGCGGCCGGCGCCCTCCGACCGGCCTATATAAGGCGGAGCACCCACCGCGGGCCCCGCCCCAGATCCCTCCGCCTGAAGGAGCGTGCGCGTCCGCGCCGCACCTGCCGCCGCCGCCCGCCGTGACGTCATCGTGAGGAGCGGGCGGGGGAGGGGAGGCCGGAGAAGCGGGGAGCAGCGAGCGATGGGGGGCGAGAGATGGAGGAGAGGGAGGCCGGGGCCGCCGCGGCCTCCGGGACGGAAGCCTCCCTCCAGTTCGCAGCCCCGCCAGTCACGTCAGGACGTGGCCTCGTCAAACCGGGACGCTGGAGTGCTGTGTGGTGTGCGGGGTGGGCGACGGCGCGGCCCTATTGTTCCCCCGAGTCCTGCGCAGTCAGAGCCGGCCCTGGGGAGCACCGCCACTGCCGCTCCCAGATCCCGAGGCCTGCCGTGCACACCCGCATCCGGCCCCAGCCCGGCTCCCGGGGCGCACACGGCCCCAGCCGGGGG
>NW_012267260.1:7064917-7087612 GCF_000151885.1 Dipodomys ordii
CGGGGCGCGCGGCCGGCCCTCGTCCGTGTCTCAGCCGCTGTGGGCACCATTGTTAGCGAGCGGGGACGGGGTCGCTCCCGGGGAGAAGCGCCCCGCACCCGCCCGTGCGGCTGGCTCTTCCGCGGGGTTCATTTCCCCACCCGCGTGCTTCTCCGCGCTTGGACCTGGGGAAGGGGCAGGGCCCCCAGGATCTGAGCAGCATGCCGGAGCTTCACCGGCTCCTGGAGACGCGGGCCTCGCCGCCCTCCGGCGGGCGAGCCGTCCTGGCCCGCCCGAGGCCCCCGGAAGGCCCGCGGGGGAGAACGGCCGCTCCCAGCCCGGGGCCTGGGAATGCCCGGCCGCCTTCCTCGCCCGTGCGCACGGCCGCGGCGCTCCTCTCCCTCCTCCTCCCCGGCGCCGCCCCTGGCTCTCCTGGATCTGGGTCATTGTGGCCCGGGGGACGCCCGTGGACGTGGAAAGGGACGCTGGGTGCTGCTTCCAGGAAGACCCCCAAGCAGGAGCAGCCTTGGAGCCCAGGGGGTCTCACGAGCTGACCCTGTTCCCCGACTGGAGACGTAGCTCAGGGGTGCTTGTGCTTTCAGGCCGGGCACCAGCGAGTGGCCCAAGCCTGTAATTTTAGCTCCTGGGGGCTGAGATCTGAGGATTGATGCCAGCCCAGGGCAGAAAAATCCTGAGACTTATTGCCAGTCCATCACTGGGGAGCAGGAAGTGGGGCTGTGGCTCATGTGGTAGACATCAACCTTGAGCAGTAAAGCTGGGGGACAGTGCGCAAAAATAACTATATTCTCAGGAATCCAAGACAAAGGCTAGGGATCTGTTCTGCCTTGCTCGTGGTTAAAAGCAGTTGGGTGAGTAGGTCTGTAGCCAAGGCTGGCCTAGAACTCACTGCAGCTCAGTCCCTGTGTTCTACACCAGCACTGTCCTGTGGAGGCAGGCCCAGCCCCTCCCCAGTTCTCAGATGGATGATCAAATGAATGTCAGTAGACTTGGTCCTGTGTTTGTTTTGTTTTACCAGTTCTGAGGCTTGAACTCTGGGCCTGGGCACTGTCCCTGAGCTGCTTTTGGTCAAGGTGAACACTCTACTACTTCAGCCACAGTGCCTCTTCTGGCTTTTTCTGTGTATGTGTTACTAAGGAATCAAACCTGAGCTTTATGCATTCTAGGCAAGCATTCTACCACTAAGCCACATTCCCAGCCCTCTTGGTGTTTTCTAGATGCAACTGTATCATCTGAGAACAATTTTCTCCCATACTATTTCCCATCTTTTTTTTTTTTTGGTCGGTCATCGGGCCTGAACTCTGGGCCTGGATGCTGATCCTCAGCTCTTCAGCTCAAGGCTAGTGCTCTGCCACTTAAGCCACAGCGCCACTTCTGGCTTTTTCTGCTTATGTGGTGCTGAGGAATCGAACCCAGGGCCTCATGCATGCAAGGCAAACACTCTACCATTGAGCCATCTTCCCAGGGCCCCCCCCCCCTTTTTTTGGTAGGTGTGTGTACTAGTGGTTGAACGTAGGTCCTTGCACTTGCTATGCCAAAATTCTGAGCCATGCCCTCAGCTATGGTTGGAGAGTTTGTTAGGTTGTATGTGTGTGTGTGTGTTGGTACCCAGTGACTCAAGTTCTCAGGACTGCCACTGTACCATTTGAACTATGCCTTCGGTCTGGTTAACTGAAGATGGAATCTCACAGCCTTTTCTGCCTGAGCATGATCTTCTAGGTCTCCTGTGTAGCGTGAGCAACTAGCACTTAAGTGAAATTCAACTTACTTTGATTTGGGGGCAGGGTTGTTTTTGGAACAGTGTCTGGCTATATAGGTTTGTCTAGCCTTGAACTTGCTTTGTAGTCCAGGCTGGCTTTGATTCACTATGCAGACCAAACAGTGGTGTAAAACTCAAAATCCTCTTACCAGCCAGGAGCTGGTGGCTTACACCTGTAATCCTACCCACTCAGGAGGATGAGATCTGAGGCTCTTGGTTTGGAGCCAGCCCAGCAAGAAAGTCTATGAGACTCTTTTTTTTTTTTTTTTTGTGGGTCGTGGGGGCTTGAACTCTGGTCCTGGGCGCTGTCTCTCAGCTCTTCAGCTCAAGGCGAGCGCTCTACCACTTGAGCCACAACGCCACTTCTGGTTTTCTGGTGGTTTATTGGAAATATCACGGTCTTTCCTGCCCGGGCTGGCTTTGAACCGCGATCCTCAGATCTCAGCCTCCTGAGTAGCTAGGATTACAGGCGTGAGCCACCAGCGCCCGGCTTCTATGAGACTCTTATCTCCAATTAACCACCAGAAAACCAGAAGTGCAGGTATGGCTCAAAGTGGTAGAGCACTAGCCTTGAGCACAAAAGCTCAGGGACAGCACCCAGGCCCTGTTTTCAAACACCATAACTGACAGAAAAATAATAATAAATTCTCCAAGTGTGCTTAAGAAAAAAAATAACCTAATGTTAGATTAAATTATTAGAACTGTAAATTGTGTTGTTAAAAATATCAGACAAAATCTCCAACCCCTGTGGGGGGAAATAAAGAAAAAGTGGCTTGGAGGCTGTGCAGGACATGTCTGGGAGAAGGGTGAGGCTGGGGCAGGGAGGCCGGGCAGGGGAGGAGAGCAGAGGCCAGCCCTTGCTGGGAAAGAGGATAGAATGTGGAGGCTGAAAGCCAAGGATGATAGCATATAGCATGTCCCTGTAGTGCCAGCACTCACGAGGTAGAAACAGGATCACAAGTTCCAGGCCAGTCTCCACTGCATAGTGAGGCCCTGACTAAGAAACAGAAAGTGGGTTCTGAGGGAGGGGAGGGCCAGACACACCTCTCTATGCTTGGAGGGATAAGCCTGCTGTGCGTACCAGGAGAGTGAGGGAGAGGCCTGGGTGAGTACTGGATCTGACAGCTGACAGGCCCCCGTGCTCACACCTGTAATCCTAGCTGCCCAGGAGGCTGAGATCTGAGGTAGTCCTTGAAAGTCAAAACTTGGGCAGACAAATCTAAGAGACACCTAACCCCAGTTAACCAGCAAAGAGCCAGAAGGGAAGCTGTGGCTCAAGTAATAGAGTATCAGCCTTCAGTGAAAAAAAAAAAGCCAAGTTGAGGGGTCCTGCTACATGCATGCACCACACACAAAGAAGGAATGCAGGCAGGCAAGCTGACAGCTGAATCACTGAATCCTTGGCAAGAAGAAAACCCCCAGGCTGTGTGGTGGAGAGAGCCAGGACTTGTGATCTAAGTCATCCTCAGTTTATAAACTGGCATCTTTGGTAATCTGCGCTATTAATATGCATGTGAAGTGACTGGCCTTTCCAAGCATGTAGGATCAGGGGAGTGCCTACATTCTGCTTGCTTTGTCACTGCTCAGCCCCAAATGTCTGTTGTCCTTCTCTGCGCCTTCACCTACCAGGTCAGGTTTTTGACTTCAGCTTTCTTCATGCTCCAGGTCCCTTTGAATAAGCAGGTAAAATTCAGTAACCTGGAATCATTCATCCCAGAGTAGGTGATGGGCGGGCAGGGCTGGGGGCGAGGGGGTGAACAACTAACCTGTTCTACTTTGTGTTGTGCCTCTCTCCTCTTCCTGGGCAGGCGCCAGCCTGTAATCCCAGCTATTCAGGAGGTTGAGAACTGAAGATTGTAGTCTAAAGCCAGTCTCCCCCCACCTCCTACCCTCACATACCCAGTCCTGGGACTTGAATTCAAGGCCTGGGCACTGTCCCTGGGCTTCTTTTTGTTCAAGGTTAGCACTCTTAACAGTTAAGCCACAATGCCAGTTCTGGTTTTTTTCTTTTTCCTTTTTTTGTCAGTCATGGGGCTTGAACTCAGGGCCTAGGCGCTGTCCCTGAGCTTTTTGTTCAAGGCCAGTGCTCTACTTTGAGCCAAAGCACCACTGTCTAGTTCTGTTTTTTTCTGTTTATGTGGTACTGAGGAATCGAACCCAGGGAGTAATATGTGAGAGGCAAGCACTCCACCACTAAGCCGCCTTCCCAGCTCCTAAAGCCAGTCTTAGCAAGAAAATCTGGAAGCAAAGCTGTGGCTCAAGTGATAGGAGCACCATTAGCCTTGAGCAAAAAAAAAAAAAAAGGGACAGCGCCTGGCCAGGGTTCAAGTCCTAGTAGCAACATAGGCAAACACACACGTAAGAACTTTGCTGCCTTTACTTGGCAGGCTGGGGTGCCGGAGCCTCCGGTATTTTGGAGTCGGGTTGAAGATGGCGACTGTCTCATAATACTCTTTTATCTTTCTGTCCCCTTCCCTGCCTGCAAACTCTTCCATGTGTGATGGACTGGGTGAGTGGGTTATCTTTTTCCATCCTGTAGCCTTTTGGCCTTAAGTTTTCTGGAGTAAAACGGGCAGTTGGCACTGCAGGTTGAGAGGGAGCTGCGTGCCAGGTGGTACGGAGGTGCTGGGGCACGACTGATCATTCTGCATCGCGATGGAGTCACAAATGGTATTACCCCGCTTTACAGTGGCTCTGAGGGAAAGGCCTGGTTCAACATGGCGGGGGATGTAGGGGGGAACCCCAGGTCCAGACATGGCAGTCTGGTCTTGTATGCATAGGGGGGGCCTCACCCCCCTCACCCTCCCAAGTCCCCACCATCTGGGCTCCTGCTGCCCCTTCCCCCATGTCTCCTTTCCCTGGCTGTGGAGAGGATGGAAGTGGGGCTGGCAATGGAAATGGCTGAAGTAGCTGGCGGTTGGAGGCTGGGGATAAGGACCTTACCTGGAGGAGACATGGTCATGCTAGTCCTGGTGACCGCGGTACCATCCACCCTGTACCCAGTTCTACAGAGCTGTCCTTAATTCCCTAACCAGCCCACACTCCTGTCATCATCCTTTTCCTTTTCGGTGGTACTGGGCTTTGAACTGAGGGCCTCATGTTTGTTAAGCAGGTATTCTGCCACCTGAGAAAGCCCTCAGCCTTTTTTTTAAAAAAATTTTTTTTTTTTGTTGGTTGTGGGGTTTGAACTCTAGGCCTGGGCATGTCTTTCAGCTCTTCAGCTCAAGGCGAGCGCTCTAACACTTGAGCTACAGCGCCACTCCCAGTTTTCTGGTGATTTATTGGAGATAAGAGTTTCACAGACTTTCCTGCCCTGGGCTGGCTTTGAACCAAGATCCTCAGATCTCAACCTCCTGAGTAGCTAGGATGACAGGCGTGAGCCACCAGCGCCTGGCTTTAACTTTTGAGTTGGGTGTTGCTTTGTCCAGACTGGTCGTGACGTAATCCTATTTATACCCCTTTCATAGGCATGCCACTATGCCTGGCTTACTGAAATAGTGGGTCTCCCTAATTTTTTTTGGTGGGGAGGTGCCTGGGCTGGCCTCAAAGCTTGATCTTCCCAATCATTGCCTCCAGAGTAGGTAGAATTATAGGTATGGGCCATCCCTTTCACAGGAGCCAGAGCCACGCCAGACTGCATGCACATAGCAGGCTCTAGAAAGAATCAAAGGTTCTCCCCAGCAAAGCCCTGGGAGAGCAACTGTCCTGGGCAGGGGCTTCGGCCGGGTTGTGCCGGCCCCCGCTGGGCACTGTCCTGCAGACTGGAGCTGGAATGCCACCTGTTGTTTGCAGGGAGCACCAAGCCAGCCCTAGCTGCAGAGGGAGCTGAGTGAGCCTGGCTGGCACAGACCACCGATGGGTGGCAGGGGTTGGAACTCTGCCATCTCCACAGTGCCAGTTTGTCCAGGACCAAGATGGGCCTTGAAGGACCTGCATGGCTGCTGCCAAACCAGCCTCTGCCCGGGATCTGCGGGCTGGCCTCTGGCCCACAGCAGTCTTCTGATGTGTGGACTTAGGCTTCAGGCAGGGCTGGCGGGCCAACAGCGCCACTATCTCTTTAAAGTGACTCTGCACTTCCCTGCTCACATCCATTTTGAGTTGCTATGGGTTTAATACTGAGAAGCACTTAGGCTTTGTTTTTTTAGAATTGGGGACCTCTCTCACACTATACATTACACCTGCCACTACCATGCTCTTTCCATAGTCTCATCAAATAATAAAACTAATACACTCCAACCCATAGATTCAAACTGAGGCTTCACGTCTATGTGCAAGGAAAGCTGATTCTCCTGGAGAAGGAAGGGCTCAGCATTTCACCTGAAAAGAGGGGCATTGCTGTGACAGTGGCAGCCACGCCAGCCAGCGCCGCGGTGGGCAGGCTGCTCTGAGCAGCGATCCCAGGCGCATCCAGCCTGAAGTCTCAGCTGCCTGGGGACAAAAGCAGCTTTTTCTTTTTTCCTTTGGTTGGTTGTGGGGCTTGAACTTGGGCCTGAGCGCTGTCCCTGTGCTCTTTCACTCAAAGCTAGCACTCACTTGAGCAACAGCGCCACTTCTGGTTTTCTGATAATTAATTGAAGGTAGAGTCTCATGAACTTTCAGACTTTGCTGCCCGGGCTGGCTTTGAACTGCAGTCCTCATATCTCAGCCTCCCAAGTAGCTAGGATTACAGGCGTGAGCCACTAGCACCTGGTTTGTCAGATTTTTTTTTTTTTTTTGGTCAGTTGTGGGGCTTGAAATCTGGGCCTAGACACTGCCCCTCAGCTCTTCAGCTCAAGGTGAGTGCTCTACCACTTGAGCCACAGCACCACTTCCGGTTTTTTGTTGGTTAACTGGAGCTAAGAGTCTCATGGACTTTCCTTCCTGGGCTAGCTTCAAACTGAGATCCTCAGATCTCAGTAGCTAGGATTACAGTGTCCAGCTTGGCAGATTGTCTTAACCAGCCCTTCTGAGCAATGCTTCCCCTTTCCAGTCATGCTGCCTAAACAGCGCTCCCTTGTGTCATGAACAATCACTGCAGCTACACAGGAGCCGGCCAGTTTGGGGAACTACCTCAGTGGTTTTCTTCAGCATTAAGTACAAAAAAGAAGCTGATTATATCTCAAGTTTGCCTTTTCCTCCTTTGAGTCACTGCTGGAACAGTCTGGGAGTGAGGCACAGAGGTATGTGTGTGTGTGCATGTGTATGCACGTGCTCATGCACGCATGCTGCAGGTGAGGTTGCCACTCAAGCGGATGCACTGCGGCATGCATTTTCTGAGGGCTCCTGGGAGCCAGGTGCAGCACTTCAAGTTCAAAAAGACAAAGCTGGGGCTGGGAAGGCGGCTCAGTGGTAGAGCGCTTGCCTTGCATGCCTGAGGTCCTGGGTTCGATTCCTCAGCACCACATAAGCAAAATGAAAAAAGCTGGAAGTGGCGCTGTGGCTCAAGTGGTAGAGCGCTAGCCTTGAGCTGAAGAGCTGAGGGACAGTGCCCAGGCCCAGACTTCAGGCTCCACGACCAGACCCCCCCCCCAAAAAAAAAAAGACAAAGCTGGAGTAAAATATAGACCTTAGCCTCATCCCAGAGTTGGACAAAGATAAAGAGGCTTGGGAGAAGGTAAGTCACTTTTCAAAAGTTCTGGGCAGAAGAGGAAGAAATGACACCGCTGGCCGGGGTTGGTGGAGCATCAGGAATGTTCAGGGAGACAGAAACGTGTTCTAGGAAGATGGAGTGACATACCCTAAATTGGTTCCCAGCCCATCCATGTGTGGGATGGACTGGAAACCTGGAAGTCAGTCCCCAAGGCCAAGGCAGGAGGTAATGGGAGGGCCTTGGGAAGAAATTCATGGCCTACTGGTGCATCTAAGATGCCTTGCCAAGGCTCCAGTGTTTGTGAGAGATGAGGCAGGACAAGGAGAAAGAACTCTGGTTTGTACTCACCTTGCCTCAGCCACACAGAGGGTACAGATCACTCAGGGACCCACAGTGATTTTGTTTTGCTAGTAAATGATTTGAACTCAGGGCCTTGAGTTTATTCAGCTTGCTTGCCAAACTGGAACTGACTCTTGAGCCACACCTCTAGCCAGACTTGTCACTGGTTATTTTGGAGATAAAGTTTTGTGGACTTTTCTACCCAGCTTAGTTTCAAACCATGATACTATAGACCTCAGTGGCTTGAAGAATCACAATTATAGGCATGAATGAGCCAGTGGCAGCTGGCAACCCACAGCTTCTGAAGCTGGTAGGAAAAAAAGAATATTTCCCACTAGCTTGGACATGTATTCTAGCTTGATGAACTAGCGCTGATTCAGTGCCAAGCACAATGGTATACTTAACTGTCCTAAAACCTTGACTTCTGCTTAAGCCAGGTTGCTGGTGGCTCATGCCTGTCATCCTAGCTACTCAAGGGGCTGGAATCTCAAGATTAGAATTCAGAGCCAGCCCAGAATGAAAGTCTCTGAGACTCTTATCTCCAATAAAGTACACACACACACACACACACACACACACACACACGGCCAGGCGCGGGTGGCTCAGGCCTATAATCCTAGCTACTCAGAAGGCTGAGATCTGAGGATCATGGTTCAAAGCCAGCCTGGGCAGATAAGTCTGTGAGACTCTTATCTCCAATAAACCACCAGAAAACTGCAAGTGGTGCTGTGACTGAAGTGGTAGGGCGCTTGCCTTGAGCTGAAGAGCTCAAAAAAAAAAAAAAAAGGAAAAATAAATGCCAACAGGACTTGACATCCCCAGTGAAAGCACTTCCTGTGAGAAAGGGCATCTTCACGGAGCAAGGCTGCAGCAGTCTGCTGGTCCGGGCCCAGGGTGTGAGCAGCCCGGCAGTTCTGGGAAGAACCTGAGTTCCATACCCGAGGGCCAGTTCTGGGGAGCACTGTGACCAGAGCTCTGGCAACACCTCCAGTGAAATAGTACCACAGGCCAGGGGGACTGGGGGTTAGTCCCTCATGGCTCCAAATTAAACCACCCCTTCCCAGGCCAGAGTTTGGGAAGAGAAAGGGGAGGTCCAAGTTCAAGGAGGACACACAGGCCCCTTGTTCAGGGAGGCTGGTGGGCTGGGCTGTGTGAGGGATGGGTGCCAGGTAAAGGAGAACCCCTCGGGCCTCAGACTCTTCCTGCCCAGGGACGTGGGAGTCCAGCCAGGAGCTGTGGGAGGAGCTGGCCAGTTCTGCCAAGCTCATTCCAGGGACTGAGGATGGAGTGGAGGCAGGGCGGGCACCAATGCAGACAACACAGGGTCGTCTCCATCCGGGGTCCTAGGAACGAAGGAATGAGCAGCAGAGAAAAACTTGGCCTTTCTTGGTCTGGTCTGATCCGCAATCCGGGTGTCCTGGCTCTGGGTCTGTCCTCCCACACAGCGCCAGCAGGGGGCACTGGAGCCCTCTGAAGCCAAGAGCCTAGACCCTCCCCTCAGGCCCAGGCCTAGCTGGGGCATGCTCACATGGACGCCCACTGCCCACAACTGCTAACCTCTCCATCCCCGCCAAGGCGTTAAGCCGTGGCTCAAGAACACAGGAAGCCATGGAGGAAAAAAAAAAAAGATTTATTTACTCAGCCTCAGAAGGCACCTGGTTTTTGTTGAGTATAAAAAAGGCAGTAAAACGGCGACTGTACAAGGCGTGTGACAGTGGACAAGGCACCGGAAGCAGGGGGAGGGGACACGGGAAGGGGGGGAGGAGGCACACACACACGGAGCGATGGCCAGCCCAGCTCCTTGATAGAGGCACGCTTCCCTGTCTCTACCTCAGTCTCTCTCTGCCAAGGTAGCTCCCGAGCCATTAGGCAGAGGTGGTGTGTGTCCCCTCCCAACTCTGCCCCTCAGGCCACCAATGTGCTCCCTCCCCAGGGCCTGGACACCCGGCCGGCCCAGTACGAGCCTTCAGAAAGCAGAAGTCAGCTAGAAGAGCAAACCTCCAGATCAGCCCCGCTCGTCTCTGGCAGAAGGAAGTGGGCGAGCACGCGGGCAGTGCAGTCCTTTTGTCCCCCTCAGTCACACAATTGCCCGGAAGAGGAAGGAGACGATGGCCCCCAGTGCCAGGCCCAGACAGAGGAAGAAGGCCATGATGGTGCCTGCCGTCCCGGCCTCCGACGGTTTCACTTTCCTAAGGGAGGGAGGGTGGGCAGGACTATGGCAGGGTGGCCTGGCCCTGCCCCAGCCCTGAGGATCTGGGGTTGGGGAGCTAGCTGTGTGAGCAACCCCGCCCCGGGCCACCTCCTACTGCTCTGCTGTGCAAGCTCAGGGCCCCTCCACTGCCCGGCTACTGCTCGGATTAGGGGTCCTGCCAGCCAGCCCCCCCCCCAGCTCTGGCACTAGCGGTTTCCTCCTGCCCTTGCTCCCTCTACCAAGCGTCCCCACACCCAGTGGTAAACCCAGCCTCCTGCCACCAAGTTCCTCCCTCCCAGGCCGCTCACTTGGGCCCGAAGCACATGCAGAGGCTGGCGAGGTAGCCGTTGGAGAAGGCGAAGGCAGCCATGAAGAGGATGAACCAGGCGTCGTGCTGGAAGACCACAGGGAGGTAGTGGCGCGGCTTCACATTGCACAGCAGCAGCAGGGGCACGAACACCAGGCGGGCCACCACGAGGCTCGGCAGCCAGCGGCTGTCCTTTCCGGGCTGTGGGGAACCGGCGGCAGCTCAGCCCCGCTGGCGGACCACTGGGGTCTGGACTGAACCAGATTACGGGGACTTTGGGGGTGGGGGTGGGAAAGATACCAGGCAGGAGGACAGTAGAGCCTTCTGGAGTGCTGGAATGTTCTGTATCTTAATCTGGGTAGGTATTCTATATCTTAACTTGTAGGCTGAAGATTGGCAGACCTAGTTCTATGTAAACTCTATATGGACTTAAAAGAACATCCCTAAACTGGACGCTGGTGACTCAGGCCTGTAATCCTAGCTACACAGGAGGCTAAGGCCTGAGGATGGTGGTGTGAAGGCAGCCTCCTCTCAAAAAACAAACACAGGGGCTGGGAAGGTGGCTCAGCGGTAGAGTGCATGGCTTGCAAGCATGAGGCCCTGGGTTCGATTCCTCAGCACCACATAAACAGAAAAAGCCGGAAGTGGTGCTGTGGCTCAAGTGGTAGAGCGCTAGCCTTGAGCTGAAGAGCTGAGGGACAGAGCCCTGACCCAGAGTTCAGGCCCCATGACTGGCAAAAAAAAAGCACAATAAATCAGCCTGAGATTCTTATCATAGTCTAACCAGCAAAAAGAAAGCTGAAAGGAGAGGTATGGCTCAAGTGGTAGAGTGTTAGCCTTGAGTGGAAAAATGCAACCAAGAGCTCAAGGCTCTGAGTTCAAGCCCCAATACCAGCACAAAAAAAAAAAACAAGCCAAACCAAACATTAAAATAAACATGGCCCCCCGTAACACAGTGCTGTCTTGGGGTTTCCTTTCGGGATCGTGTCTATACTCTTCCTCCCTTCCCCCGTGAGCCCTGGGGCCCTTCTTCCACGTACCCACATGAAAACAGCTGTGAGACTCCGGCCCAGCCAGTCAAAAATATTGAAAGTCAAGAAACAGGACACAGGAATGAAGTACTTTCCTGGAAGAGAATGAGGCAAGGGGGGAGACAGAGACGTGACCCCCTTTCCCACTGTCCTCCTGAACAATGGAGAGATGCTTTCAGTACAGGGAAAGGGAAAAGGGAAGAGGGGAGGGGGGCAGCTGGGCAGAGGGAAACCCTGCTCCACACTGCTCGCAGACCTGCCCAGGACCCTCTGTCCCCAGCCTGGCAAGGGTGGCTTACTCACCCCAGTCACTGTTGCCTGCAATGCTGGATTTGACCTCAGAGGTCACAGCAGGGAACAAGCCGATGGTGATGGTGAAGATGAAGCAGACGGAGAAAGCCAAGACTGAGATCTGGAGAGAGGGGAGGGGATTCACCCAGCTCCCTGTGTGCTCATGGTGGCTGACAGGATAGATCACCAATTCCCACCTGAGACTCCTGTGCGCATGCGCATACATGCACACACGTGCACACACATGCACACACACGTGCACACACACACACACTCTCTCTCTCTCTAAAGGAGGACCAGTCTCAAAAGGAAAATGGGGCAGGTGGGAGGGTACACCCCATCTCACATTCTTGAGGATGGCTTTGATGGAGTGGCTGGTAGACTGGGAGGTGGGGACCGTCACCCTAGACTCCTCTTTGATAGCTCTTGCCTCCTCTCCTGGGGGCTGACAGGCTGTGGAAGGATCTTGAAGGCATGGAGAGGACAGAGAAACCAGCTTAACTGGAGGTAGACAGCCCTTAACAGGTCCATGGCTATACCCTCACACTGCCCAGATCTCCCCTCCAAATCCTCTTAGCCTGAGCCTCCTCTGCTCGTATTACCACGGGTGTCTCCCCCTCCCCCAGCCAGGGCCTCAAGTCCACGTGCCTGGCGCTCAGGACCAGCCAGGGGCTCCCAGTGATTCCTGCTGCCCCTCCCAGCTTCCTCCGGCCACTGACACCTTTACTGATGAGGTCCAGCTTGGTCTCCTGCTCCCCGGGCCCCTCCAGCCTGAGCTGCTGGTAGTAGCGGTAGAATTCCTGTCACGTGGGGGGACAGGTAGTTAGGGAAAAGCCTGTGTTTCCCCCAGGTTCTGCCCCACAACCCCTCCTGCCCCCAAACTTTCTCCCTTCCCTCACCAGCTGGGGCAGGGCCAGGTAACAGATGATGGTCAAGATGACGACCACGCAGGCTGTGATGAAGTACCCAAAGGCACTGTCCGACAGCTCCGACTTGCCTGGGAGAGGCAGCGCTGTGAGCAGAGGCAGGCCCCGCCCCCCACCCCCCCCCAGCCCCGTGAGCACTCACTGGCGATGGCACAGATCATGGCCACGGAGGCGAAGAAGCCGGCCAGGCCCTGGCCACTCATGATGGGAGTTGTGTAGCTGGTGGGCAGGAGGCCGGCCAGACCGAACAGGCTGCCCTGGAGGATGGCGCCAAACGCTGGGGAAGACAGCAGGCCTCAGCAGGGATGGGGGGCAGGGGAAGGAGCCGGGGTGCAGGGGCCACAGGAAAGCAGGTCCTGTGGTTCCCATGTGTGCCCAGTGAGTCAGGAGGCTAGGCTGCCCTCCTCACTGCCCCCCCCAACCAAAGGCCACGCTGCTCAGGCTCGACTCCAGGTGCCATGGCGTCCTCCCCCCCTCCCCACTTACAATTAATGAATACTATCTTGACCATGGTGATGACAAAGAAGGGGAGAGGGTCCATCTGCACCTTGACCAGGATAGCAGTGACCAGGAACACCAGCAGGATGGCCACCAGGCTGCCCAGGATCCGCACAGACTGGGAGACCCTGAGGGAAAGGCCAGGGGGGTGGGCTGGGGCTCAGGCGGGGTGGGACAGGCTGGGGCTCAGGCTGGGGGGGGGTGGCAAGCTGGGGCTGAGGTGGGGGAGGGTATGCTGGGGCTAGGGGAGGGGGGAGGCCGAGGCTCAGGCAGGGGGTGGGGGGCAGGCCAGGGCTGGGGAGAGGCGGTGGGGGGGCAGACTGGGGCTCAGGTGGGGGGGCAGCAGGCAGCAGGGGCGGGCGGTGCTCACTTCTGGTGCAGGAAGGAGTTGAGGCAGGCAAACACCAGCAGTGGCAGCATGGCACACAAGGTCATGACATTGTTGAAGATGGCACTGAGGGAACCCCTCTCTGGCAGAGGCGGTGCGGGGGTGGCCTCAGCCTGGGCGTCCTTGCTCAGTTGAGCAGTGACCAAGGACACATTGCTGGGGACATCCAGGCGGGTGGTGAAGTACTGCAGGGGAAGGGGGAAGGGAGGGTTGCAGACCATTTTTTCCGGCGCCCTGGGCACGGACCTGAGCCCTGCAGGTCCGGGGCCCAGCCCCATCCTGGCTCAGTTCTTCCCCAGACTCACCCTAGTGGCCGTCATGAAAAAGTTCCAGGGGAGCAGCGTCCCCAGGCCCAGCATGAAGAAGATAAGCCAAACAGCTTTGTATCTGGGAGAAGAGGAAACAGGGACCACGTGACACAACACTGGACGCTCCTCAACCTCATCTCCCTGCTGGCCCAGGTCCATGCACGTGTGTGCGCCAATGTGAGTGTGTGGGGGTCAGGTGGGAGGGGTAAGTGGGAGGGGTGGGTGGGAGGGTGTGTCCTAGGCCTGGGAATGGGGTAAAGATGAGCTAAGGGAAGGCAGCCAGTGACTGGATGGCATGGCTCCTTTGGTGCCAGTCCTGGAGCACTCAAGGACCCCTCAGGCTGGGCACGGGGCCGTGTGACCCACATGGTGGAGATGGTTTTGGAACTGAGGGGCTGGGGCGGGTGGCTGAGAGAGTGAACAAACGTCCTTCCCCCCACCGGGCAGGCAGGCTATGAGCAGGCTGCCTGGCCCGGAGCCGTGTGGTTCCCTGAAGAGGGTTCTGAGGTCAAGAACCTCCCAGGTCATTCTGGCCCTGGAGGAGTGGACGGAGTGCCTGGGAAGGGAGCGCGCTCCAGACAGAGCTGGCTTTGTAGGTCACACCGCCTAGGGCAGCAGGTCTGAGGCACTGGACGTCATCTGGGTCTGAGGATAAATAAGGGCCATCCAGACTTGGCCGGTCTCCGTCCTCTAAGTAGGCCTTGCCTGCAACCTTAGTGACCCACCATGGTCACCAGATGTCTGCCACAGCCAACACCCTGTGCTGACAGCACACAGGCCTGGCCAGGACTCAGGAAGCTGGACTACCACAGGCCTCCTGTGGGCAACCCTAACCGACAGTCTAAGCTATTCCCATCAGCCCTCAATGCCTTCATATGCCACCTTTGTGTGGGGGAGGGAGGTGTTAGTTCTGGGACTTGAACTCAGGGCCTGGACACTGTCCCTGGAGCTTCACACTCAAGGCTGGTGCTCTAGCACTTTTTTTTTTTTTTGCCAGTCCTGGGGCTTGAACTAGGGCCTTGGCAATATCCCTGAGCTTCCTTTATTCAAGACTAGCACTCTACTACTTGAGCCACAGTGCTACTTCCAGCTTTTTCTGTTGTGATTCTGAGGAATTGAACCCAGGGCTCCTCTAGGCAAGCACTCTACCACTAAGCCACATTCCCAGTCCTCTACTTCTTTTTTTTTTGTAGTTAATTGGAGATAAAGAGTCTCATGGAACCATGATCTTCAGATCTCAGACTCTTTTTTTTTTTTTTTTGGTGGTTGTGGGGCTTGAACTCTGGGCCTGAGCGCTGTCCCTCAGCTCTTCAGCTCAAGGCGAGTGCTCTACCACTTGAGCTACAGCACCACTTCCGGTCTCCATGGACTTTTCTGCCCAGGCTGGCTTTGAACTGCGATCCTCAGATCTCAGCCTCCTGAGTTGCTATGATTACAGGCGAGAGCCACCAGCACCCGGCTCTCAAACTCTTGAGTAGCTAGGATTATAGGCATGTGAACCACCAACACCAACTCCTCATCAGCTACCTTTAAAGCAAACACTAAAGGCCTGGTTCAGAGGCCCAGATGCAGAGAAAAACTCCAAGGCAAGGTCAAACAAGGCAGAGACAGAAGAGGGGTCAGGAAACCAGGGCAGCACAGCAAGGTGGGTGAGTGGGAAGAGGGCTTCAGGGAACAGCCAAGAAGGAGGGGCTGACTAGGGCACCACACCTGGCCAGGCCCAGCCCAGGTCTGTCGGTACATGATTTCCCTTCCCTGTGAAGCGAACAGCCCCATCTCTATTTCACAAGTGGGGAGATGGTCTCAGTGTTGGAGCTAAGTGTTCACTTTGGCCTAGGAGGAGACATAGAGGACAGGGAGAGGTGAGCGCTTGAGGGCCTGACGTAAAGCACAGGTTGGAGATCTACAAGGAATGCTGGCACTACTTCATCGTTTTTTTCCCTTTCCTTTTTTTCTTACTATGCCAGTACTGTGGCTTGAACTCAGGGCCTGGACGCTGACCCTAGGCTTTTTCACGCATGGCTGATACTCTACCACTTGAGCTACAGCTCTACTTCCATTTTTTGGTGGTTAATTGGACTAAATCTCAGACTTTCCTGCCCCAACTGATCCTCAAATTTCCATCTCTTAAATAGTTAGCATGTCAGGCATGAGCCCTAGCACCCAGCAACTTTCTGAAACCCTAGGTCCATCGAAGAAGTGAGATCAATGGCGCCTCTTCCTCGAATAATTCATCCTCCTGACCCCGGCTGCAGGTCTAATGGAGGGAGTTCAGACAGGCTCCAGAGGCAGGAAGGGCAGATCACGAAGCAGGGTGGCGGAGGTTATCTGAGGCAAAGGTTCCAGGGCAGCCCCCAGGGACAGGGCAGTTCTGCCAGATGTGCTCTGGAATGAAGGCCGCTGCCAAATGTCTCCCCCAGCGGTGGCGGGAAGAGCCAGAAGCTGCTGGCTGGCTGAAGAGCAACAGTGGAAACACTGACAGGCTAGGCAGGGGCTGGGGCCTGCCCTGCCCACTCTGCCCACCCTCCTTGCGGCCAGGAGCATAGTCCTGACTCAGAGTTACCTGGGTGGGGGCCAGTCATGGAGGCAACCTATATTCCAAAGACCAATAAAATGGGCCCCCTGGAGCCCCCATCATTCATTCTCTGCATCCCCAGCCCAGCTCCACCACCCTCGCCTCACCCCACCCCTAGGTACCTGTCCTGAGGCTGTTGACTGGTTGTCATGCTGCCAGGGTGCTGGGCTGTGCCGGGGTGCTCTGCTGTGCCTGGCTGGCAGTTCTCTCCGTCTGGAGCTTGCTGGGGGTCAGAGGCAACGTGAGGCCAGGCCTTGGTTCTCCTTCAGCTGGACACGAAGCCACGGGGTCCCACCTTTCAGGACCACTGAGCTGGGTCCCACCCGCCCAGGCTGACGGCCCCCTCCCTCCCCGCCTGCTCAGACTCCAGCAGGCTCTGGCCTGACCGCTGCTGCCACTGCTATTTTTATCCAGAAGCCAGGGCAGTTAATAAGCTGAGAAGCAGGAGGGTGGAGAGCAGAGAGAGGAGAAGGAAACAGGATTGAGAGGCAGGAAGAGACAGTCAGACAGTGAGACAATGCAAGGACAGATAGGAAGACAAAGGACAGAAATCAGTGGAGGGCAAAGATTGGGGGGAGGGGAGAAGACGCCAGACAGAAAACAATCAGATCTGCAGGCAGGCAGAGGCCTCTCAGGACCTTTCCACCTTCCCACCAGCCCCCAGCAGAGGCTAGGCAGGGTTTGGGAGTGCCAGTCCCCTCTTCAGGGGACAGGGGACCCTGAGCACAGCTGCACCTATGTATTTCTTTCCAACCACTGCCTAGGGGCTTTCTAGTTCTCAACCCATTTTCCAGGAAAGTATTTCATAATGGGTACAAAGACACACTCCTTTCCATAGCCCAGCCCCATCCACCTCTGACCCCCAGTCCTGACCCCAAGGTCCTCCCATCCCCCCCTCAGTTCCTCTCTGACCCCAGCACTGAACTCTTCCCCTTTCTGAGAGTGGCCTTCAAGGGGATATTGGAAGGGGTGGGGGTCAGGCCCCAACTGGATAGTCCCAAAGCTCCAGGCACTTTGTCCGGGTCGCTCTCTATACCCCTCTCAGGCAGGGAGGGCTGTACCCCGCTCCAGCAGATCTAAGGGCTGGGAGCCTTCTCAGCAGCTAGCAGGAAACCAGGCCAGCATGCCCCGTCCATCCCCTTGCTGGCCCAACTCTGGGCCAAGGCTGCTGTCCAGAGAAGAGGCCAGGCTTCCCCAGTACCCTGTCCCTGAACTCACCGGATGTACAGAGTCAACAGATGGAGGGGAGCCAAGAGAGCCCAGCTGGTCCCTAGGAAGGGGTCCTATCTCAGGCTCAGGCACGAGGCCTGGTCCACCGGGTCCTGCGTGGGGGTCCAGAATGAAGAAAGGTAGCACAGGACACATCAGGAGAGAAGACTCAAAGCCAAGTGCTGAGAAGCAGAGGGAGATAAAGCCACTAGGTAGCAGGGAGATAAGACAGCTGGGAGTCTCAGCAGGAGAGCAGGGGGCGGGGCGGATGAGCTGCAAGGTGCAGCCTACCGAAACCAATGCAGCCAGTGGTCCTTCTGTGGGCTTCTCCACCCTTCCCATAGCCCACCCTCGGTGACCCCCCCACACTCAGATGGTCTTCCTCAGCCCCCAGCACACACACCGGAAATGCAGAGGGGAGGGGCCAAGCACACACCTCCGGACGGACAGAGCACTCCTTCCAATCAACAGGTCTTCCTCAATAAGCACTTCTGCATGCCAGCCAGCTTGTGCTCTAGGCTCTGGAGAACACAGTGGTTGAACAATAGCTGCTGGCATTTCCTAGAGAGCCTGAGGGCTTTGCCGAGGACTGGAGAAGACCACCCAGGACTGAGGTTTCTACTGGACAGTATGGAGGGGACCCCCCCAACCACACCCACCCCTCCACACAGCCCATGCTCCAGCCCCTCCTCCCCACAAGGCAAAGTTAGACTAGAGAGGCTGGGGTGGAATGAAGAGCTGCCTTCCCTCAGCAGGACTAGCCCAGGCTGCAAGATCTACGTCAGCCCTCCCCCTCCCCTCAGCGGTGGGCATCCCAGTCCTGCAGCCCCTCAGGCAGCCTACAGTCCTGCCCTCCTGCTAGCATTCCATTCTACCAGCCAGCCTTGCTGTACGTTCTTGTGGCACTCACAGGTCCTGGGGCTTGAACTTGGCCTGGGTGTTGTCTCTGAGCTCTTTTGGTCAAGTCTAGTGCTCTATCACTTCCAGCTTTTTGCTGGTTAATTGGAGATTAGAGTCTCACAGACGTTCTTCTCAAGATTCCCAGATCTCAGCCTCTTGAGTAACTAGGATTACAGGCATGAGCCGCTGGCATCTGGCTTTCTTGTCTGTCTATGACAAGCAGCAAACCAGAAAGTGCTATCAGCTCAGAGCATCTGGTGACCAACCCTTCAGCCACAGAAATGGGGCAGCCACCAAAGGGAGCCCCTCCCTGTGCTGGGGCTCCCAACACTTCTCAAGTACCCCAACTTCTACACAAACCCTGGTGCTACATCTGTCTCTATTCCCCAGGATCCCAGCTGTTACCTGTCTGTGTAAGCCCCCCTTCCCCCACCTCACCAGACCCGCTTGCCTAATTACCCAGCTGCTGGCGGAGGCTCTGAGAGGTTGAGTCACTTGCCTAAAGCCACAGAGCTATTACGGATTCAAACTCAATACACAGCTTATTCTAGGTTCCTTGTGGGGTGGCAGGGGAGGGAGGTATAAAGACGGCTTCTTCCCAGCTAGCCCTGGAGGCTGGCAGGCGGTCCCTCTGCTCCCAGGAAAGGGGAAAACTAGGGTGGAGGTTCAGGTCATTCTCCCACATCCCATCACACACACACACACGCACACACACACGCACACACACACACGCACACACACTGCCCGGCACGGAGACCTCACACCCCATCCAGGGCCAGACTCAGGGTCTGCAGAAGTCCAAGAGGAGTGGAGGGAAGGCTGGGAAGAGGCCCGGGGCCGAGTGAGGGGCCGGGGGTGGAAGCAGCCGCCGCGGCTCTGCCCGAGGCAGGGAGCCTGGAGGGCGCGTTCGCGTCCCGACACCCATTTATTCACTCTCCCGGGCAGCACACGCGGACGCGCCCCGAGGGGCAGGCCGGGAAGGGAGGTGAAGGGACGGACGCCCCCCGCCCGGTGTCCCCGCCCGCCGGCGCGGCCCCTCCCCAGCACCGACCGGGCCGAGCGGGGATTAACCGTCCCCCCGCCGGCCGCTGGCAGAGGTCAGCGTGGCCACAACCGTTTTCGGGCCCTGGAGCTAGCAGGCCGCCCACGCCCGGGCTCGGCCCGCGTCCGCCCCGGGTTCCCCGGAGCCCCGGGCCGAGTGCGCCACGTGCGGCGCGCCTCCGCCCTGCACGCGCCGCGCGGGGGCTCCACCGTGTCCCGGGCCAGGCCTCCCGGCCAGTGTGGCAAGCAAACACCAACAACCGCCTCCGGTCCACCCTCACCCGGCCTCACCCCGGCCTCAGCCCGGCCCCGGAGCACCTGCTGGAGAAGACCGCTCCCGCGCGCGCGGACATCGGCGCGCTCTCCCGCCAGCGTCCCGCACCCGCCCTGGCGTATTCAAACCCGCCCTCTCCTAGCCCCGCCCACCCTCCCACGACTCCGCCCCCACAGGACGAGCCACGCCCACACCCTGCAGGCCCGCCTCTCGTTTGGCTCCGCCCCTCCGCTGCCGATCCCGCCCCTGGCCCCGCCCCTCGCGAGCCTGTCCCGCCCCTGGACTCGGCGCGCCGGAGCCCCGCCCGTCCGCCCCCCTCTCCCCGCGGCTCCAGCTCCCTCTCCGGAGGCCCTGCGCCCCGAGGCTGGTCCCCACCGTGGCGCGCGCGGACCTGGGGGACAGTCCCACACCGCGGACACCTGGCGCAGACCAGCCCTCGGCTCACCCGGCCCGACGCCCCCACAGCCACCTCAAGCGTCCCCCCCCAGCCCCTCCTCCGCCACCTTCCGTCCCAGCCCTCGCCCCACTCCGACCAGGCCCAATGCTGCCTTCTTCCTTTCAGATCCCCGTTCCTTGCAAGACTTGGTGGTCCCCCTCCCCTGGTGGGATTCCTGACTTAACTGTCTCAGACCACACTCACAACGCCCACAACTTTGCCTTGAAGTTGGGGCACAACCCTGTTCCCCTTTTATTTTTATTTTATTTTGTGCTGGCAATCAGGTCCTCCTGATCTTACTTGACTATTTCACTCAAAGCTGGGGCTCTACCGCTTGAGCCACAGCTCCGTTTCCAGCTTTTTGCTGGTTAACTGGGAATAATAGACTGTCAGGTTTTTCTGCCCAGTCTGGTTCTGACCCTCCATCCTCAGATCTCAGTCTCCTGGGTAACTTGGATTACAAGGATGAGCCACCAGTGCCTACCAAGCCCAAGGGCTGGGACCACAAGCCACAAAGAGCCTTACATCCTGTAGAGCATGATGTCCTAGACTGAGATGGTACCCCTCAGAGATGGAAGCCTCCCCAAGAGTTGGGGAACAGAGAGGGTAACCCTCCTAGGGAAGACAAGACAAGACAGTAAATAGAGAGGGGTCTTTTTCTTTTCCTGCCAGTCTGGGGCTCGAACTTAGGGCTGGGCACTGTCCCTTGAGCATTCTTTCACTAGGTCTAGCACTCTACCACTTGAGCCACATTCCCAGCCTGGAGAGGGGGTCCTGATAAGAGGAAAATCCCTACCCAAAATGCCCATCTCACCCTCATCGACTCAAGGGGCCTGTTCCCTGGAGCAACCATACATACTAATTAACAATTAGCCCTTCTGACATCTCTGAGACAAGGTGGCATTGCACACTCTCCCCAGAGAAAGACAGGGCCCTGAAGAGAGACGGCGGAAATTCTTAGCAGTGTGGGCTCTCCTTAAGTTACTCTAATTGGGGTGTCTTTGGTATTCTGCCTTTCTTCCTGTGGCGATGACAAACATTTTCCCCCAAGCCCTAAGTGAAACAGGGCAGGAAGACAGGCTCAGGTGGTATTTTTCTAGGCACTGTCCCATGGTTTGGAAGTGGCTTCATGTCTGTCCACAACCCCCAGATTCCCACCCTCATGTTTGTCCAGTCTCTCTCTCTTCCTCTTCTGGCCCTGGCCTCTACTCTCCCTTGGCCTCCTGCTTCTCTCCCACTTTCCTGTTCCAGCTCTGACTCTGTAGGTGTGGCTGGTATAGTGGTCACCAAGATCCACCAAGCTGGGGGCAGTCAGCCACAGTTGTATACAACAGGAGCTGGAAGTGGAAACATGGGAGGGAAGGGATGAGAGTCCCTGCCAGACCGGGCAAGGCTGGTTCCTCTCTCCACTCCTCCTGGGGCCTGGCCGTCTGTCTCAGTGGATGGCACAGCCAGGCCTATTATTGTTGGAGTGCAGCCCATCTGGCTTGGTCCTGGCTTGAGCTCCAGCCAGCACCCACACCCTTCACTGTGATCTCCCCCAGACAGAGCTTGCTGGTTGCCACAGACCTCTGCTGGACAGGCCCTGGAGCCCAAACTCACCCAGGCTTGGGCCTGGAGTTTTTCTAGTCAAATCCTCTTCTCCCTCTGTCCAAGCTCATGCTTCTCCCCACTTCCTGCAGGTACCCCGGTGGCTGACCCAGAGGGGGAGTGGGAAGAGCTGGGCCAGCTGACCCCTACTCCCCACCTCGTATTCTACACCACCTCCTGACTATGCTCACCCCAGATTCTCGCACCCCACACTCCTGCCGAGGGAGGCTTGTCATATCACACAGGGAGTCCTAGCACACCCCAGTCCTGGGGGGGTTCCCCTGTCACCAAGAGTCATTTATGTTTGCTGGAAGTGTGTTTGCTTGGCCAGGAGAGGGGGTGCCTTGTGATGTTCTCTCTCTGGTGGCCAGGACTAGGGAGACAGCTGCCCTGGCTTGAGATGCCAAGTGTAGGGAGGCTGCCCCCCTCACACACCATAAAAATTCAGAAACCACGGTCTGGGAAGGTGGCTCAGTGGTAGAATGCTTGTCTCTCATGCATGAGGCCCTGGGTTCGATTCCTCAGCCCCACATAAGCAGAAAAAGCTGCGGGTGGCAGTGTGGCTCAAGTGGTAGAGCGCTCGCCTTGAGCTGAAGAGCTGAAGAACTGCACCCAGGCCCAGAGTTCAGGCCCTACGACCAACAAAATAAATAAACAAATAAACATTTTAAAAAAGTAAAAAAAAAAAAATCAGCAATGGGGGAAATTTCAATGCAGTGTGGTCTTCAATCCTGTTTTGTTTCTTTAGTGGACCTGAGGATCAAACGCAGGGTCTAGCACGAGCCACAGACAGCCCTAATGTAGAGGTTCAAAACCGAAGTGAACACCAAGAAACCGTGACAATACAACACGGACACCTTAGATAACAGGTGGCTCTGGGTCAAGGTTCAAGAACACTTGTCCACCGGGTCTGGGCCTGGTCTTCCGGCCTGATTGTTCAGACCTTGGCCGGTCTCTGCTCGGGCAGGCCGCTTGCCTGGGGAGGTAGGAAGGGGGCAGTCACCCAGGGTGGTCCACACCGTCCAGCGAGGCCAGGGATGGCCCCTGCGGCCAGCCCCGCCCCTCC
>NW_012267260.1:7087968-7115099 GCF_000151885.1 Dipodomys ordii
CCCCCCCTCCCCCCCGGCCGGGCCCTGCGCTGCGTTTGATCGACGGGCCGGGGCGGTCCAGGGCGTCTGGCCCGCTCGCTGGGCGCCCGCTTCCTCCCGACTTAGGCCTTTGAGGGGTGCAGGGACCACAGGGGATCCCGGTGGAGGCGGGGTCCCCGAGCAGGGCCCCTCGCAGGGAACAAGATGCAAATCACCCGGAGACTGGGATGCAAATGTGTCCAGCAGCTCATTTCGGTGTCTCTCCAGGGTCACCGCCCCACCTCCTCTTGGAGGCCGGTCTGCACTGACCCTTGGGTGGCCACAGGGCCCTTCCCCAGCGCCACCCGTGGCCCAGATGGCTCCGAACTTGCTCAGGGTTTTTGTTTCTGTTTTGTTTTTTTCAGCTAGAGTCTCATGAACTCCTCTACCTGGGCTGACCCTGCACCGTTTCTCAGCCTCCTGGGCAGCTAGGGTTTCTTGCAAGAAGAGCCGCTGGCATCTGGCTGTTTTGGACATTTTGAGACAAGATCTGCCTAGGTAGCTGAGGCTGGTTTCAAACCCAAGATCCTCCAGCCTCCACCTCCTGTCCCAAGCACTGCGATTCCAGGTGTGTCATCTTCCTTCTTGTGAAAGATAAAACACTAGAAACACCAGCTTGGGAGGACCGAGAGGAAAAGTGGACACACCAGGAAGGCAAGGCCGGCATGTGGCCTCTTTGGCTGTCTCCTCCCTGGCTGCCTGGCTAGGTTCAACAGCCTACAGGGCAGAGTATGGGTGGTGAGACTTTCAAAGGCATGCAAGTTATGCAACTGATATTTATTGGGCAATTGATGGATGAATCTGCCTTCAAAGAGAACCAGGTCAGATTGTTTTGAGCTAGGTCCTGAATAGGAAAGACTGACAATCAGATTCAACTATCTCTTAGCTAAATTGCTACTTGTCCCAGAATAAACTTTCCTCACAAGATCTGGATGGCCCCATTGGCTGGAAGGCCAGGTCCCTCCCGGGATCAAGGTGATTAGGGGTGACTAGGGGGAGGTCTTTGGGAGGAAGTCAGGGTGTAGGGGAAGAGGCAGAGATGGAACACATCTTGGAGATGCTAATGAAGGAGAGCTGGCCAGGTCAGGCCAGGCCCACTCCCAGCCCAGATCTGCCCACTGAGCAAGCATCCTGCCCTTAGTGCTGGCGCCCCAATGTCCTTGTCCAGGGAGGGGGGTGTGGAGCATTTTGATGGAGAATGTTGTGGCAGGACTCGAGGCCTCACTTTTGGACGCCTACCCTCTCCCTCCTGTCCCGTCGGTCCATTCTGGAAGTGTCCCCAGCCTCCGGCGGGTGTTGATGGCTGAGGATGAAGAGCAGACAGCCAAGCACAGCCTCACGCATGTTCTGGGAGCCTAGGCGGTGGGCCAGGCGGCGTAGCAGGGGCAGGAGGTGCTGGCGGGCCGCGCGCGCCAGGGGCAGCAGCAGGCGAGAGAGCAGCACCCGGAGCAGCAGCGGAAGCAGTGGGGCGGGCATGGCGGGGGGTCAGCACCTGCAAAGGCAATGCGGGCAATCCAGGCTTCAGGCTTGTACTTCCTGCTCCCACTTCACCTGGCAAAGCCTCGGGCTGGGCAGGAACTCCCGACTCCCTTCTGCGTACACTTCTGCATTCCCAATCTTCAATTCATGAACCAGGTTTATTCCGGTGATGTCCTTTCTCCTGGCAAGGTCAGGAGTTCTCACCCTGAGCCAAGGCCAAAAACAGGAAAGCTGGGGCCAAGACCCCCAGCTGACCATTCCCTGCTTCCAGGGCTCCAACTGTACCCTCCCCCCTTCCCTGCCTCTAATCACCCCTCCTTCTGCATATCCTCCACCCCCTGCCAGCCCCAAACCCTTCCCTCTCCATCCAGCAAGGTTCTTGCCCAGGCAATTCTTTTTTGTGTGTCAGTACTGGGGCTTGAACTCAGGGCCTGGGTGCTGTCTCTTAGCTTTTTCAGCTCAAGACTATGTCCCTCTAGCACACTTCAGCTTTCAGTTTCCTGATGGTTAATTGGAAATGAGTCTCATGGACTTTCCTACCCTGGCTGGGAAAGTCTATCCACAATCCTCAGATCTCAGCCTCCTGGGTAGCCAGGATTATAGTTATGAGCCATCAGGCTCTTCTCCGGGTAATTCTAATTTTTCTTTTGGAAGTTCTTGATCCACCCATACCTGCCCTCCACCCCCTTCCCATCCCCAACCTCACCATTCAGTGGCTGCTCTCACCAGTCAGAACAAGTCTCAGCATCAGTCTCTGCTCGATTTGCCTTCAGAGACCACGTAGCTGGATCCAAGGTCTGGATAGCCCCACCCCATCCCACCCAGTCCCACCCAGCTCAGCTTGCCAAGGGGGTGGTGGTGGTGACAATAAGAGACAGCTGAGGTCCAGCACCTGGCACATTGAAGGGGCGGGGCCAACAAAGCTGCACTTTCTTCTGGCCTAGGAGAAGGGGGAAGGAAAGTGGGCGCTTTCTAGTTGTGTGGTAGGCCCTAAGCACTGAGTCATCTGAGCTTCAATGCCAGCACCTGCTACCTCAGTTACTGGGAGGAACTGTGAGTATCTGAGCCGGCTAGTTCCACAGGAACTTAGACCCTGCTTCTGCTGAAAGGCACTGACACTTCCTGTGGGTCTGCACATGTGCAGAGGTAACTAGCAGCTCAGCTTCCCTGACTGCATCTTAGCTGCAGGCACGGCTCGGAGCCATTCCTTCCTGCAGTCCATCTCGCAGCTAACTTGGAACCCAGGAGGACAGGATGGATGGATAAATGTCCAAACTAACTCTCACAGGCAATAATGACTCCTCTGGTGACAAGGCTCTGCCTGGCCAACCCTCAAATAATCAATGTCCAGATGGCCCGTGAACACTGAGACAGTTATGTATTTCTCTCATCTCCATTCAGTTAAGTGTGTGTGTGTGTGTGTGTGTGTACATGCACACATGTGTTCCTGGTCCTGGGGCCCAAACTCAGAACCTGGGCACTGTCCCTTAGCTCTTTCTTTCAAGGCTGGTGCTCTACCACTTGAGTTACAGCTCCACTTGCAGCCTTTTAGTGGTTAATTGAAGATAAGAGTCTCAAAGGCCAGGCACCAGTGGCTCATGCCTGTAATCCTAGCTACTCAGGAGGCTGAGATCTGAGGATCCTGGTTCAAAACCAGCTCGGAGACTCTTATCTCTAATTAAACACCAGAAAACCAGAGGTAGCACTGTGGCTCACAGTGATAGAACACTAGCTTTGAGCTGAAGAGCTCAGGGATAGCACCCAGGCCCAGAGTTCAAGCCCTACAACAGACAAAAAAAAAAAAAAAAGTCTCACAGATTTTCCTTTCTAGACTGGCTTGGAACCATGATCTGTAGATCTCACCCTCCCAAGTGACTAAGATTACAGGCATGAGCCACTGGTGCCTGTCTAGTTAATTTCTTTATTTGCTAATACTGGAGTTTGAACTCAAGGCCTCAAACTTACTCTTTGCTTTAGTTTTTGTTCAGATAAGGCCTTGAACTTTTTGCCCACGTGGACCTTGGATTATGACCCTCCTTCTGTGTAGGAGATTTGCACCACTATGCCTGGCTTTATTTGTGGATAGGGGGGTCTTGTTAACTTTTTTTTTTTCTCTCTCAGCTAGCTTCAAACCTCAATCTTTCTGATCTCTATCTCTGGACCAGCTGGGATTACAGGTGTGAGTCACTATGCCTGGCCTTTTTAAAAAATCTATTTAAGCCTAAGGCTCATGTCTATACTACTGAAGATGGACTGATCTGCTTACTTTGCCTTTTCCTGTGGCATGCCATTCCACAATAAGTCTCCTTTCTCTGCCCTGCACCACTACTTGCTTCTTTATTTGGGAGATTAGGATAAGTGGCTGGACCCGACTTCTTGGGCCCTAGAGTTGGGCCTCTGGCTAGAACTCTGACTACATCATGATCATGAGACTGAATTGGGCCTTGCTATTGGGCCTCCGATGAGATAATGGCCCTGAAGCTGACCTTAGAAACTTCAAAGCCTTGGCATATAACTCATTTATTGCTAAATACTGAACAACAACATATACCATCAAAACCCCAAGATCAGTCAGGCACCTATGGTGCCTAACATCTGTGCTTCACATCTGTAATTCTGGCTATCAAAAGGCTGAGATCTGAGGATCTAAGTTTGAAGACAACCTAGACAGGGAAGTCTACAAGTCTCCATCTCCAAAATAAACAGCAAAAAGCCAGGGTGGAGGTGTGATTCATGTGGTAGAGTGCTAAATGAGCAAGCAAGCGGAGCAATAAATAGTGAAGCCCAAAGTTTAAACCCTAGTACTAACAAATAAAGAGCTGGAAATAATCAACAAGGCAAAGAAATATGATTTGGGATGATGTATTCTGGTCTCCTTTGATTGTATTTTGGATTGCTATGTCTTGAGATCTGACATTCTCCTTACCTGATACTTTCCCAAAAGTTTCACATTCCAGAATCTGGGCTGGCAGTCTGTCTGATAACTCAATAAAATGAAAGAAAAACAAAAGCTAATGACCAGAGGAGAAGACCAACTGATCTGAGTCTGAGCGGCAGTCAGTTGTACCTTTGTTTTGTTTTCTGCCAGTAGTGGGACTTGAATTCAGGGTCTGGGTGCTTTCCCTGAGCTTTTTTTTTTTTTTTGCTCAAGGTTATCGCTCTACCACTTGAGCCACAGCTTTACTTTTGGCTTTTTGGTGGTTAATTGAAGCTAAGAGTCTCACAGACTTCCTTACCTGGGCTGGCTTGAATCACAATGCTCAGATCTCAGACTCTTGGGTATTTGGGATTACAGGAGTGAGCCACCAGCATCTGACTTGAAAGCATTTTTTTGTGTATGCTATCCTGGCGCTTGAACTCAGGTCCTGGGAACTGCTGAATTTGTCTGGTGGCATCTCAGTGCCTCAGTCCTGAGCGGGAAAGCTGCCTGCATGTGTGCTGTTGGTCTGGTTTCTCAAGAGTTCCTATGAGACCATCAGCCTTGCCTCAGTGCCTACAGGGAAGTGATTCGGAGTCTGAGGTGTGAGAAATTAGCAATGTTGTTCACAGAGTCATGGACAGACGTTGGAGGGAACATTGGATCCAGTCCAATGCACAGGTAGATAAAACCCAAGGAGCCGCTCTAGACTCTAATGAGTGCATTATACAATGTTTTCTATTGAAGGATAATTTTCTCTCTATCTGCATCCACATTTCAACAAAAGATAATTATGGTAGGACTAATTTGTTATAATTTGAAGTAAGTCTAGTCTTGTTAAACTGGCCAGACTGATTATGTAAGTGCAGAATTAACAGTGATTATATGTTGTCAGTGACTGGAGGGTTGTTGTTGTTGGTGTGTGTGTGTGTGTGTGTGTGTTTTGTGCTGATACTAGGGCTTGAACTTGGGGTCTTGTGTTTCTCTTTCATGGCTGGTGCTCTAACCACCTCCACTTTCAACATTTTGCTGGTTAATTGGCGATGAGAGTTTTGGATTTGTCTGCTTAAGGCTGGCCTCAAACCAGGATCCTTAGATCTCAGCCTTCTGAGTAGTCAGGATTATAGATGTGAGACACTGGTACCTAGCTTTCTTTTAGTTTGGTGTTTTTGGCACTGAGGATCAAACCCAGAGACTTGTATATGGTAAGCAAGTGTTCTTTGTCCCTGAGGTACAACCCCAGCTCCAGCTGGTACTTTGTATACCTGTGTGTATCCTGGGGCTTGAACACAGGGCCTGGGTGCCTTCCCTGAGTCTTCCCTGAGCTCTTATACTTTTTATATGTAAGGCTAGCATTCCGACACTAGCATTCTCCATTTCTGGCCTTTTTGGTGGTTAGTTGGAGATAGGAGTCTCACTGACTTTTCTTCCTGGGCTGGCTTTGAACCATTATCCTTAGATCTCAGCCTCCTAAAAAGCTAGAATTATAGGCTTGAGCCACCAGTGCCTGGTTAATTGGTTCTTTTTTTTTTGGGGGGGTTGGTTGTAGTGCTTGAACTCAGGGCTTGGGCGCTGTCCCTGAGCTCTTTTGCTCATGGCTAGCGCTCTACCACTTTGAGCTACAGCTCTACTTCCAGTTTTTGATGGTTAGAGATAAGAGTCTCATGGGGACTTTTCTGCCCTCTGGCTTTGAACTGCGATCCTTAGATCTCATCCTGCTGAGTAGCTAACATTACAGGCATGAGCCACTGGTGCTTGGCTTAGTTGGTACTTTTAATTAAGAAAAACAGCTTCTTTTTTTTTTTTTTTTGCTTTCTGTTTTGACAGTACTGGAGTTTGAACTCAGAACTTCTGGTTTAGCTAAGCAGGTGCTCCACCACTCAAACCCCACCTAGCCCTTTCCTACTAGATTTTAAAAATCGTGTGTGTGTGTGTGTGTGTGTGTGTGTGTGTAAAACTAAGCCACAGAGTTCTTGGCTAGCATGCATGAGACCCTGGGTTTGGTCCCCAGCACAAAGGGAGGCAGGGAAGCTTATTTATTAGTTGACATTTCTGTTTTGCAGGGACTTAGGACAAATTATCTTGAGATATTCCAGAAGCCCATCTGGAAAATCTCAATTAATTTGAAGTTTTATGTGCTGTCTTTTTAAGACAATTTAGAATTTGATTTTTGAAAATGGTCAAAAGATTTAGAACACTCCAAGAAATCAAATGACAGGCCAGGATGAAAGACAAACGCAAAAGCTACAGGATTGTTAAAACCTCTTCGTCTTCTAGGTGACTTTATTGTTTTGTGGTGTTGTGGACGGAACCCAGGACCTGGCCTGTGCTAAACAAGCTGTCCTGAGCTACCTCCTGCCCTAAGTTTTCTTAAGTAATAAAAAACATAATGAAGTCAACATGAAGTGCAGGAAATTATTTTGATAAAACACAGAAGTTCCTTCCAGGCAGCACTTTCACAGCCCTTGATCAAGAGCAAACAGAAGAGCACCCACTACAAAGTCATACTGAGGAAATGGAAATATTGACATCATGACTGGAGCCAGACACACGGTATCTATGTATCCAACGGTCACACTGTACCCCTAAAATACATACAATGAAATTAATAAAAAAATTAAAAAGCCAGCCACCAATCGATTATACCAGTGATCTTTGCTACTCAGGAAGCTGAGAGCCAGAGAATCACAGTTTGGGCAGAAAAGCTCACTAAATTCCATCTCCAAAATAACCAGTAAACGAGGCGTCAATGGCTGTGGCTCATGCCTATAATCCTAGCCACTCAGGAGACTGAGATTTGAGGATCAAGGTTCAATGCCAGTCTGGGCAGGAAAACCCATGAGACTCTTATCTCCATCAAACTACCAAATAAGCTGGAAGTGGAGCTATAGCCTTGACCAAAAAAAAAGCTCAGACAGTGCCCTGGTCTTGAGTTCAAGCCCAAAGTCGGGCACATACATTAAAAAAAAAAAAAAAAGAGGGCTGGGAAGGTGGCTCAGTGGTAGAGCGCAAAAAGGTAGGGTAGATGTTGTGGCTCAAGTGGTAGAGCATCTGTCAAGCAAGAAAGCCGAGCAAGCATGAGACTCTAAGCTCAAACCTCAGTATCACCTAATAAACAAACACAAATAACCAATGATCCAAGGCAGCTTTATTTTATTTTTACTTTTTATTTATTTTAATTTAATTTAATTTTTTTTGTGCTGGATCTGGGGTCTGAACTCAAGGCTCAGGTACTATGGAGCTATTGTGCTCCATAGCATTCTATCAGTTAAGCCACAGCTCCACTTCTGGCTTCTCATGGACCTTCCTACCATGATCCTCAGATCTCAACCTCCTGAGTAGCTAGGATTTACATGCATGAGCCACAAGAACTCAGCTATAATCCCAGTTCTTGAGAAGCAGCAATCAGAAGGATCATGGTTTGAGGCTAACCCAAGCAAAAAGTTAGCAACATCTCATCTCAGCTAATGAAAAGCTGGGTGTTGTGACACATGCCTATCATCTCAGCTACACTAGAAGCATAAACAGGAGAATCACAATCCAGGTCAGTATAAGCATAAAAGAGAAACCCTATTTGGAAAAAATAAAGTAGGGGCTGAGAAGGTGGCTCAGTGGTAGAGTGCTTGCCTTGCATGCATGAGGCCCTGGGTTCAATTCCTGGGCATCACATAAGCAGAAAAAGCCGGAAGTGGTGCTGTAGCTCAAGTGGTGGAGTGCCAGCCTTTAGCTGAAGAGCTGAAGGACAGCACCCAGGCCCAGAGTTCATGCCCTATGATTAAAAAGAAAAACAAAAACAAAACTGAAGTAAAATTTGGCATAAAGGTAGAGTACCTGCCTAGAATTTGTGAGGCCCTGAATACAAACCCTAATACTAGAAAAAAAAGAACGAAAAAGAGGAAGGAAAGAGAAGAGAGAAAGAGAGAAAGTCCTCACAATTAGACATGTAGCTCAGTGGTAGAGCATTTGCCTAGCATTTGTAAGGCCCTGGGTTCTAATCCTTACCAACAGAAAACAAACAAAAAACAAAAGCAAAGACAAAAAAAGAATCTCATACTTTCTAACTTTCCTGGTCAAAAAATATATATATAATTGGCTTCTCCTATGCTTTGTATACATCATTGTTACCCTTATTATTTCTGATAGTTTTGAGTACATGTATTAATTAGAGTGTGTGTGTGTGTGCGCAAGCGCACGAATGTGCGTATGCACACACTAGTTCTGGAGCTTGAAGTCAGGGCCTGGGGGTGTTGTCCTTTAGCTTTTTCACTCAAGGCTAGCACTCTACCCCTTGAGCCACAGCTTCACTTTTGTTTTGTTGCTGGCATATTGGAAATAAGTGTTTCATGGGCCTTCCTCTCTGGGCTGGCTTTGAACCAGAAGCCTCAGATCTCAGCCTCCTGAATAGTTAGGTCACTTCTATGTAATTCACTGATCTTAAATAATTATGTTTGGATTTCTCAGGAGAGCCATCTGGAACATTTGACAAAGCTAGTCATGTTGAAGCTATTTCCTTGTTAATTATTTTCCTGGCACATGCGTGTGAGGTGAGTATCGTAAAAAGAAAAACTTACGCATTGCCTACGTGGGATTGTGTGTTGCTTTACTGCTGGGCCGATGGAGGAGGAACTGCATGCAGCTCACACGTTTGTTTTCTAAATTCTAAGTTGGACTGATGGCTAGGATTGTAAACGTCTAGTTGAGATCATAAACTCAGGCTCTTCCCTTTGGCACCCCACCAAGGATTGTGGTGTCCCCATGCGTTGCCACCCTGTTGGGTGAGGTCAGTATTGTGAAAACCAGCCACCCTCAAAGTCCCACCTTCACCAAGATGTCCGTGAGGCCAAAATCTGCATCTTTGACCTAAGGTGGAAGAAGGCAACCGTGGACGAATTCCCACGTTGTAGCCATGTGGACTCAGATGCAGATATGCCGCTGTCTTCCCAAGCCCTGACCAACGGCCTGCATTTGTGGTGACAAATACACAGTCAAATGTGGTGGCAACAGCCACCAGAAAGAATAAAATAATGTCCTTTGAAGGGAAATGGATGCAACTAGAACAAATGATGTTAAGTGAGGTAAGCCAAGCTCAGGGAGAAAAATGGTGCATGTTCTCTCCACTATGTGAAAGGTAGATCTAAAAAGCATGGGAGATGACAAATTATACAGGATTTGAGATGAGCACAGTAAGACAGAAGGAGGACACTCTTAGGAGAGAAACACAAAGACACAATGCCTAAATGCTTCCTCCTATTTATATAAAGTAATATAATACTGAGATGAACGCCAAGATATGGAAACAAACTCTTTTTCTTTTAGTGTTTAATGACTGTCCTTTTTACCTTATGTATGGTGTGTTCACATGTATATCTTCGGGAGGGCGAGCCAGAGGGCACAGCACTTGAGGGAAAAAGTGTGAAAAAGTGCAGCAGTGGAGCTCACTGGACACAGATGAACGTGAACTATATAAGTCGTGGGTGGAGGCAGGAGGGAGGGCTGGGAGAGAGCGAGGGAACTGAATACACTGTGAAAGGAAAGGTACTCATTACCTGACACGTCATTGCAATCCCGCTGTACATCACCTCTAGCATAGCAAAGGTAAATTAAGAAAAAAAGTTGTGGCAAAGATGGCTCTCCTATTCCACTGTGGCGCTATCCTTTCCACGTCACTCACACCGCAACGTCCTGTGGGTGCTGGGGTTGACAAGCTCGGGACGGGTGTGTGGTGGACTGGGAAGATCCAGGGCACTGTGGCCAAGATGGATAAGCAGAATAAGCAACACGTGATGGAGGTCATGCTCAACATTAATTTCAGGTGGGGCTTTTTTGTTATTGTTTTTCTTTTCTTTTGTGGTTTGGTTTTGTTGTGTATGCCTGTCCTGGGGCTTGAACGCAAAGCCTGGGCCCTGTCCCTTAGCTTTTCCCTTCAAGGCTAGTACTCTACCCGTTGAGTTACACTTTCACTTCTGGCTTTTTGCTGTTAATTGAAGATAAGGTCTCCCATGGACTTTCCTGCCTGGGCTGGCTTCAAATCCTCAGATCTCAGTTGCTAGGATTAGAGGCATGAGCCACTTGAAAGCCTGGCTTAGTTCAGTTTTTAAAACTAATCAATAGGACAAAGAGATGTATTTTTGGGGTAGTATATTCTGGTCTCCTGCAGTTATATTTGGGGGGAATGTCCTGTACCCCAACTGCAGTTCTTGGTGCTCCTGGCTACACAACTCTTACCCATGTATCTATGTGGTTCTCTCTCTTACCCATTTCAATCAGTCTTTGCCTAAATCTTAGCCAGCCACCTTATTCAAATGCGCACTGTGTCCGCCACCTGCTGCCCCATTCCTGCTCTGTCTGCTTTGTCTGACAAGGTGGATATGTCCTTCCTCTTGTTCACTATTTACCTCCCGCACCAGAATATAAATTCCTCAGAGTTAGGGAGCTTTCTATTTCATCTCCTGATGGGGGCCCCATTGCTTGTAATGGCTGAGCAAGGTAGTTTGTGCCTGTAATCCTAGCTACCCAGGAGGTTGAGATCTAACCATGGAGGTTTGAAGCCAGCTGGAACAGAAAAATCCTTAAGACTCCATGTCTACTTAATCAGCCAACAACCCCCCCCCCCCATCCCAAATGGGACTGAGACATAGCTTGAGTGACAGAGCATCAGTTGTGATTGGGGAAAAAAGCTCAGAGATTGTTCATCTCACTTGCTGAACCTTTGGAATGCGGCCATCTATTTACCCCATCACTGCCTCTGATGAACCAGAATGAGGAGATCTTTCCAGGGCGCTGAGGCTGGAGAGGCAGCGAAGGCAACATCCATGGTTGCAATGGTTACAATGCAAAACTCAAGCAGGGGTGAGTTAGTCTGCTGCATCTCCCCTCACCCCCTCCTAGGATCAGTTCTTCAAGTCCACCTCCTTCCTATCCTTACCCAGAATAACTCCACCTCTCCTTGGTCTGCCCCACTTTCTCCAAGACAGAGAACCAAGAATTATGCTAAGACTTTCCTGGAAAGATAACCATCCTCGCTGGCCACAGAGCTGCCAGGGGCGGTTTCTTCCAGTTCCTGGCCCAGCCTTGTGCAATGCTCTGGCTGGACTTCCTGATCTCCCACTCTCTCTCGTGCTCTGAGGAGGGCAGGAAGGCAATTCTGAGGAAACTGATGGACCTTCCAAGCTTTCTCAAGGTCAGTTTAAAAAAGTGTTTGAGGCCGGGCGCTGGTGGCTCACGCCTGTAATCCTAGCTACTCAGGAGGCTGAGATCTGAGGATCACGGTTCAAAGCCAGCCCGGGCAGGAAAGACTGTGAGACTCCTATCTCCAATAAGCCATCAGAAAACCGGAAGCGGCGCTGTAGCTCAAGTGGTAGAGCGCTCGCCTTGAGCTGAAGAGCTGAGGGACAGCGCCCAGGCCCAGAGTTCAGGCCCCACGACCGACAAAAAAAAAAAAGAAAAAAGAAAAAAGTGTTTGAGCCAGGCACCTATAATCAAGCCTATAATCCTAGTTACTTAGGAGGCTGAAACTTGAGGGTTTCAGTTCGAAGCCACCCTGGACAGGAAAGTCCCTAAGACTCTTATCTCCAATGAACTACCCAAAAGCCAAAAGTGTAGCTGTGTCTCAAGTTGGAGAGTGCTAGACTTGAGTAAAAAAACTCAGGGACAGTGTCCAGGTCCTGAGTTCAAGCCCCAGTTCCAGCACCAGAGAAAGAGAAAGAGAAAGATGGGGGGGGGCAGACTAATAGATAATTACTTAGGAAAGGATAGTATACACTCAGACATGAGTGGAAAAAGGCAGTAACTATTCTACCATATGAGTATTTATGCTAAAAAGTAGAACAGCACATTTAAACATTCCTTTAGGTAAGTGTCTTCTTTGATCAAAACCTGCTATGTTTTGATCATTTTTGTTGTTCTGGTGTTTTGACATTGTCAGTGGGCTTAGAGATGTTGAGTCTGGTTTGTTTGTTAATTTGGGTCTGTTCTCTTTGTGATGATGTCTGTTCTCCTTCAAACAAAGGATGGGCTAGGTCTCACTGGCTCACCTCTATCATCCTAGCTACTCAGCAGGCTGAGATATGAGGATCACAGTTCCAAGCCAACCTGGGCAGACATATCCAAGAGACTTTTTTTTGTGGTCGGTCATGGGGCTTGAACTCTGGGCTTGGGCGCTGTCCCTGCGCTCTTCAGCTAACGGCGAGCGCTCTACCACTTGAGCTACAGCGCCACTTCTGGTTTTCTAGTGGTTTATTGGAGTCTCACAGACTTTCCTGCCCAGGCTGGCTTTGAACCGTGATCCTCAGATCTCAGCCTCTTGAGGAGCTAGGATGACAGGCGTGAGCCACCAGTGCTCGGCTCCAAGGGACTCTTATTGCCCAATTAACCAGCAAATAAATAAATAAATAAAAAGTTAGTAGAGTTGGGGGTCCAGTGGTAGAGCATTTAAATATGAGGCCTTGAGTTCCAGCCCTGGTGTATGTGCATGGATATGTGGGCACACACACACACACACACACACACACACACACACACAAAGGGCTTTACAAATGCTCTGAGACAAGTTCCTTATTTAAGGTAAATTTTTTTTGGGGGGGTCTGGTCGTGGGGCCTGAACTCTGGGCCTGGGCGCTGTCCCCCAGCTCTTCAGCTCAAGGCTAGCGCTCTACCACTTGAGCCACAGCGCCACTTCCAGCTTCTTTCTTTTTGCTTATGTGGTGCTGTGGTGCTGAGGAATCCAACCCAGGGTCTCAGGCATGCAAGGCAAGCGCTCTACTACTGAGCCACCTTCCCAGCCCAGGTAAATATTTTTATTTGACAAGCATTTCTATGGCTAAAGGAGTTACCTTATCACATATTTTCCCCCCAGGATTAGTGTCTTTCCTGGAGATGTGCTTGTTGGGTTCCTAGGCTCCTGTGAGCAAGGTAGGAGGCGCTGCCATTGTGCTTCATTGCTTTATGTCCCTGTCCCGGCCCAGTGGAGAACGAGAAAAGCAAATAATGCTGGGATACTTTTAAACAAGTATCAATACCGCCTTTATTCCTGAATGGCTGGCTGGTGGTTCTCACACCTCGCTTTCCCTATGTGGCTTTGGCCCTGAGGTCTTCTCCTGGTCCATTCTCTAGATCCTTGGAGCCCTCCAGAAACGTTCTGGAGTCACACTCTCCACCTCCCCTCCACCCCCAATTCCAGGCAGTGAACACATGGCAAGATGGCAACATACTATAGGTGTTTGTGAAACATGAGAAAATGTGGCTAGGGACATTGTCCAGAGCTGACAGGTGGAGTCCTGCTCTATCCATGAGGCAGCTGCTCTGCCCTGGAGAGGAGGCTGTAGAGAATGCAAGCTATTGTCCCCACTGAAACAGTTGTCACCCACCCTAGACAGGATGAGGTGTAAACCCTACACCCTTGGGCCATGCCTCCATCTGACTGTCACCTGTCGCTCCGGACAGCTGTTCCCAGAACAACAGGCTGGAGGAGGGCACAGGAAGGGCATACTGCACATACTGCATGTGGGTAGGGAGAGCCACACAAACCAAACGCCCCCAGAAAAGGAATTTCAAAAATGGAGCAAGACCCTAAAGGGAAAAAGCAAACACTTTATCATCCCCCGCAGGGGGGTGGGGGGTGCAGCAGGGAGACAGGGAGGGAAGACCTGGGTGGATGGTCCAGGAAAAGTATATGATAAAGTGGTGTAAACATGTTTGTTCACCAAATTAATCTAGGAATTCAATGTGATTCCTATAGTATTTGGTATTTTTTCTTTTTTTTTTTAGGTTTTGGGGCTTGAACTCTGGGCCTGGGCACTGTCCCTGAGCTCTTCAGCTCAGGGCGCTCACTCTAGTACTTGAGCCACAGCACCACTTTCGGTTTTCTGGTGGTTCATTGGAGATAAGAGTCTCACAGACTACTTTCCTGTCGGGGCTGGCTTTGAACCAGGATTCTCAGATCTCAGCTTCCTGAATTGCTAGGATTACAGCCATGAGCCACTGGCCCTGTGTGTGTGTGTTTGGTATTTTCTTTCTGAGTACGCTAATCAAAAACTTACATGGAGAAGGAAGGAAACCAGGGACCTGGTGGGCAAGATTCAAGAGATGGAGTGGGGACTCAGTGCTGGTGGCTCACGCCTGTCATCCTAGCTACTCAGGAGGCTGAGATCTGAGGAGCGTGGTTAGAACCCAGACTGGATAAGAAAAAAGAAAGATCTGGGCACGAAGAAGAAGAGACTCAGACAGGGGAAAGGAACCCAGAGAGGCAGCAGTGGGAGGGCAGTCACGTGAGGGAGGGGGCGGCTTTCTACCCAGGCTGACTAGATTAGGCCTTTGAAATGAGAAAGACAGAAAGATGGGCGGGAGGAGGGGGGGGATCCCAGCAACCCCCTCTGCCAGGCCTGGGGGGAGGGAGAGGGATGGGGGGGCTGGAACAGCCTCTCCAGAAACTGGAGGAGTTACACCTAGAGAAAGGGGAGTTGGGAAGGACTCATTTAAGGGAAAGGGGGCCCAGAGTGCTGTGTCTGCTTTCTCACCCAATGTCCCTGCCAGAGGCCAAACGGGCAGCGTGGAGAGGTCGGGGACAGAAGGGGCTCCTGTGGGGCCCCGGGCCTGGGTTTTCTCCCTAAGGTAGGAGGCGGGGCTGGGAGTAAGGTAGGACGCATCTGGCACACACTCCAAGGTTAAGAATCGGTGGATGGAGGGCCCATTCTGCTGGAGACTTGCTCAAATGGCAGAGGCCCTGAGTTCAAACTCCTCCCTCGGCAGAGCCCTCGAAGGGTATGGCTACCGGCTGCAGGTGTCAGGATTTGACTTTGAGACCCTCCTGGGGACTCCAGTTTGTGATCAGCAAGGAGACTCCGGGTCGTGGGGCCCCCAGGCGTGCCAGCGGGGTGCAGGCCGTAGGGGGCAGCCCCTCCCCCGCCCCGCTCCATCCTTCGGTTCACTGCGCCAGTCCTGACCCACAGAGCCAGACGCTGCACAAGGCCGGCAGCGCCCCCGAGTGACCGGGACAGGCGGACCCGCCAGCGTCCCGGGAGGGGGGGTGCCCAGAAAGTGATCTGCACCCCCGCCAGTCCTCCCCAGAGCTGGGCGGCCAGTGGCACGTCCGCGGGAGAGCGACGGGGGAGGGGGCTGCTCAGCAAAGTGGACGACGACCCCTGCCCTTCCCAGCCAGACAAACGCGGGAGAGAAGAGTCACTTCATTTCTGGTAAGCAACACAACGCACAGCACTCTCAGAGAGGGCACGGGGCTGGAGGGAACACGGTCCCTCCGGCCGGGAAAGTGGTATCTGGGGCTCGGACGCCGCCTCGTGGTCCCATCCACCAGCAGACAGCGGGGCGGCCCGGAGGGGCGAGGCGTCGCGGGCCTGGGCGGAAGGCGGGCGGGAGAGAGCCGGGCCGGGGCCGCGCCTACCCCCACATGGTTACCAGCAGCCACTGCGCGAGAGGAAGGAGGGGGCAGACGGGCGGGGGGCGGGGCAGAGGGGGCGGAGTCACCAGTGAGGGGCTCTGGGGCGGAGCCACCTTCGGGGCGGGGCCACGGGTGAGAAGGGACCATCCCTGGGGCGGAGCCGTCCCTGGGGCGGGGCCATCTTTGAGAGGCGCGCGGCCCCTCCCGCTTCTCCCTCCTCCCCACCCTTCCCCATCAACCTGCTGCAGGTCCAGCTGAATATAGCCTGTGTTCTTGGAGTCCGTGGTCAGAAAGAATGCTGATTTGGGGAGGAGGCCCGAAAGAGGGGTTCAGAGCTCTGGTTCTGAGCACTTTCTATAGACTTAACTCGTTTACTTTGTATCTCAGTCCTGAAACAGGATCCTTTTTTTTTTTTTTTTTAAATTTGAGGCAAGAACTCCCTATATAGCCTAAGCTGGCCTCAAACTCACCAGCCTTCTGCCTCAGCCTCCCAATCCTGGGATTATGGGTGTGCGCCCCATGCCCACATTATCCACATTATCCTCACTAGCTCCCCAGCAATGGAGGCTCAGCCCCAGGGGTCTACTCCAGCCCAGTGTGCCCTATATGGGTGAGTGCCTCTGGGTCAGCACTCCTCCTTAGGGTGTGTGTGTATGTGTGTGTGTGTGTGCGCGCACACGCGTGTGGTGGAGAGGGCCAGCATCCCTGAGAAGGGGCAGAAGTCTCACTGAACTCACTGAACATAGCCTTCAGCCTCAAGAAGCAGTTGATGAAGCAGTCAAAGTCCACAGTCATGTTGTCATCTGCATACCTAGCCACCAGCACCTGAGCCACCTTGTTGTTAACCTTAATGCCTGGGGAACAGAGGAGCCAGGAGAGGCTGAGTCCAGGCCCCTGGGCATTGCCTTCCCCCAGCCTGGCCCCAAACCCTCTCCTGCCCTCTGGCCACCTGCTTTCTCGATGGCCGAGCGCATCTCGTAGGAGTTCAGGGTGCCGGAGTGGTCCACATCACATTCTAGGAAGATGTCCTGAGGCCACACGGTGCAGCAGGGCTGGTTCACTCACAACAGCGGTTCCCTCCCACTCACCTGCCCCTGAGCCCCAGAGCCAGCCCCAGCAGGGCTTCAAGTCTGGCAGGGGACCCTCTGCTGCCACACCCAGGGCTTTCTGCAGGCCTCCTCCCAAGGGGCCATCCACCCACAGACCCATTCCAAGTCAGGGGCTGCAGATCGAGCGCCATCCTTGCTAGTCTGCACCTCTCTAGGACCCCCTTTTCTCATTCCCACACATGGCTTGTGGGTGCCCTTTACCGTCCATTTCTTGAGCTTTTCCCACAGGATCTGGAACTCCAGAAACCCCAGCTTGCCTGAATTATCTTTCTGGGGAGGGGTCAAGGATAGCAGAGGCGAGCTGGAGCAGGGAAGTTCAAGAGGGACTCACCCGGGGGAGGGGAGGGGGGGCATCTTTGCTACTCCGGACCCAAGGGGGACATGGCTGGTGAGAGAAGTGGTGATATCTGGGCCAGGCTGGGGGGTGGGGAAAGCACTGGACAGGAAGATACATCCAAGAGGTTGATCATACGGCGACAAGCATCCAAGCCAAAGGTATGGGTCTTGAAGGACTTGACTGTGAAGGAAGGAAGGGGTGGGGAAAAGTGTCTGTCAAAAAGGGGCCAGATCTACCCACGGGAGAAGGCTGTGGGGGTGGGGAGGGAGCACTCACGTCTGTCCAGCAGTTTGCTGAGCAGGTTATGTAGCTCATACATGTCTATTTCGTTGTCCTACGAAGAAGGACCATAAGCCCTTGCTCCAGCCCCTTCAGCCAGAAGCCACCACCACCCTTCAGCCTCAGCCCACAGTCCTCTCTCACCTCGCCTGCCACTATGTTAAACAACTCAATGATGTCCGGATCCAAGTCCTTGTCAAAGCCCATCTCCTGGGGTGCAGGCTGTGGGAAAGGGGGCCACGTCCAAAAACCCATCTCCACCGCCACCCCATTTCCTCCCAACCTCCCTGCTCCTGGTCTCTACTACCTCATGGAGCTGCTCCAAATAGTTGACTTCATCCAGTTCCCTGTGAAGAAGGGAGGGGAGGCTTACAAGTGTGGAAGGTTTGGGGGATGGGTGCTTTGGGGGTGATGAGGGGGAGGGCAGGGACAGTATGGAACAGCTTCATAGCATCTCTGTTCTAGGCCTTCCTTTCCCTTTCTTTCCTTCTCTCTTTCCCTTTCCCTTCCCTCCCTCTCTTTTTTTCCTTTTCTTTTTTTTTTTTGCCAGTCCTGGGGCCTGGCCTAGGCACTGTCCCTGAACTTCTTTTGCTCAAGGCTAGCACTCTAACACTTGAGCCACAGCGCCACTTCCAGCTTTTTCTGTGTGTGTGGTACTGAGGAATTGGACCCAGGGCTTCATACCTCTAAGCCCCATTCCCAGCCCCCTCTCTTTCTTTTGTGGGGCTTGAACTCAGGGCCTGGGTGCTGTCTCTGAGCTCTTGTGCTCAGGCTTAATACTCCACCACTTTGATTAGGATTACAGGTGTGAGCTACTAGCACTGGCATCGGTTTTTCCTTCCTTCTTTCCTTCCTTCCTTCCTTCCTCCCTTCCTCCCTCCCTCCCTTCCTCCCTCCCTCTCTTTCATTTTTCCCATTCATTCTTTTTGTGTGTGCCAGTACTACGAGGTCTTTTTTTTTTTTTTTGTCAGCTCAGCTCTTCAGCTCAAGGCTAGTGCTCTATCACTTGAGCCACAGCGCCGCTTCTGGCTTTTTCTGCTTATGTGGTGCTGAACCCAGGACCTCATGCATGCAAGGCAAGCACTCTACCACTGAGCCACCTTCCCAGCCCACTACTGGATCTTGAACTTAAGGGCCAGACAATAATATCCTTCTGCTTTTTCTCTCAAGGTTGCACTCTACCACTTGAGCTTCTTTGATTGGTAAGTCCCCATTTGCCTCACAAGCTCTTGGGCTGTTTCTGGTCGTCTGTTCCTTAGGCACTAGGTAGGTGTTTGTGTATGTGTGTGTATATGTATGAGAGAGAGAGAGAGACAGACAGACAGAGATAGAGACAGAGAGAGACAGAAAGAATGGAGTTTGAACTCAGGGCCTTGTGCTTCCTATCTTTTTCACTCAGGCTGGTGCCACTTTGAGCCACAGCTCCACTTCCAGCTTTTTGCTGGAGATAAGATTCTCTCTGACTTTGTTACCTAGGCTGGCTTTGAACAGCTCTCCTCAGATCTCAGCCTCCTTTCTAGAAGCTATGATTACAGACATGAGCCACCAGTACCTGGTGTCTAGGAGTTTCTGGTTCTGATTTGCTACTCACTGGGCCTTGGCCTCCCCTGCTTCCGTTTCCCTGCACGTGGAGAAGCGCAGGACGGGAGGACAGCTTGCTGAGCTTGGCAGGGGCCTGGGCATGGAGAGGTCAGCCTTGACTCACCAGGACTCGCTGTGTTTCTCCGTGAACACCCGGAGCAGGAAGTCGGCATCCTGGTGGGGCTCGAAGGTGGAGGGCACGATGACGTACTCGCCCGGAGGCAGCCGGAACTGGTTGCTCACCTCCCTGGAGTTGGTGTAGATCTCAGACAAGCTGTTCTCGGGATGCTTCTGGAAGAATCCTTTCTTCAAGTGGCTATCCCGGATGTTCTGAAACTGCATGTGTCCTAGAGATTGGTACAGGGCTGGGGCGGGGTGGGGTGGGGACAGGGAGAGAGGGTTCCCCCAGGGGAGCGGCCTGCTGAGGAAGGTTGCTGACACCACCAACCGACCTGTCTGGGACCTCTGCCACCCAACTGACCCCCCCCCCGTGTGGTCTTTTCCTTCCCCGACTCCCAATGGGGCTGAGTCCAGTGCTTCCCCGGGGGGAGGGGGGGAGGTTGGTTGTTGTCAGTTTTTGTTTTTGATTTTTTGCTAGGCTTGAGGCTTGAACTCTTGAGTCTGGGCGCTGTCCCTGAGCTGTTTTTGCTAGCACTCTACCACTTGAGCCACAGCACCACTTCCGACTTCTTTTGTGTATGTGGTACTGAGGAATCGAACCCAGGGCTTCATGCATGCTAGGCAAGCACTGTACCACTAAGTCACACTCCCAGTGCCCCACCTTTTTTTGGGGGGGGCAGAAACAGTACTCAAACTCAGAATGTGATGCTTTTGCTCGCTAACTACCCCTTGAGCCATGTCCAACCCCTCTCAAAGTGTCTTTTTTTTCTCCCCCAAGTCCCACCCCTTGTCAGTCACTTGCAGCCAGGGGAGGGGTCAGTGCCAGCCAGGGAGGAAGTCCTCTGTACCTCCTTTGGGACCTGGGAAGAGGAGAGAGAATGGTCAGTCATGCAGGGTGGTAGGGAGGTCTCAGGTTTGCAGAAGCTGGGGCAGGTGTGCACAGTGTGTATGCTAGTGTGTGTATGTGTCTGTGTGCACACACATGTGCATTTTGTGCTTGTACATGTATGTATGTGTATTTGTGTTCTGGGGTGTTTGAAAGGTGGGGTGTAGACTCTGATAACATTAAATAGCTGTAGAGTTCAAAGAGCAAAGTACAGTTACAGTTTGCAGAAAGCTTTGTCAAGGAATTTTTTTGGTATTTTTTTATTTTAAAAATCCTTGTTAGAGGGGTTGGTTACAGTTACATGAGCAAGGTACTGATTATATTTCCTATTGAGCATTGTTGCCTCCTCCTTTTTTAATTTTTTTATTGTGAAAGTACTGTACAGAGGGGTTAAAATTACATGGGCAAGATAATGAGTACATTTCTTTTTTCTTTTTTTTTGTCGGTCGTGGGGCTTGAACTCTGGGCCTGGGCGCTGTCCCTCAGCTCTTCAGCTCAAGGCAAGCGCTCTACCACTTGAGCTACAGCGCCACTTCCGGCTTTCTGGTGGTTTATTGGAGATAGGAGTCTCACGGTCTCTCCTGCCTGGGCTGGCTTTGAACCGCGATCCTCAGATCTCAGCCTCCTGAGTAGCTAGGATTACAGGCGTGAGCCACCAGCGCCCAGCATGAGTACATTTCTTATCAAGCATTGTAGCCTCCTCCTTTGTTTCCCCTTCCCATCCCTTCCCAGCCTCTCCCGCCCCCCCCACCCAGTCCTTCCCCCCCCCCAAAGTTGTAAAGTTCGTTTTCGACATGAAAACTTGTACTTCTCATTGTTGCAATGGGTCCACCTGTATCCTTATTTAAACTACTTGTTTTTCCCCTTCCCCTGTCAAGGAATATTTTTATCTCTTCAGGTTAAACATGGAAACTAGGATCCCAAACTGGGTGCAGTGGCTCACATCTGGAATCCTGGCTACTCAGAAGATCTGAGGATCTTGGTTTGAAGCTAATGTTGGCACAAAAGTCTGTGAGATTCATATCCTAGTCACTAGCAAGAAGCTGGAAGTGGAGGCGTGGCTCAACTGGCAGAGCTCTAGCCTTGAGCAAAAAAGCTAAGGGCTCAAGGCCTTAAGTTCAAGTCCCAGTACTAGGGGGCCAGGGGTGGGATGTAGGGAGAGTGTGAGCATTCAGCAGGCCTGGACCTAAGAAAGCACTGACACAGAGGGCAGAGCACATGGGGAAGATGAGTTACTGGTTGTGTTCTTTGTTGTGTGGGATTTTTTGTTGTTGTTGTTGTTTTTGTTTTTGGGTCAGTCGTGGGGCCTGAACTCTGGGCCTGGGCGCTGTCCCTCAGCTCTTCAGCTCGAGGCCAACGTTCTACCACTTGAGCCACAGCACCACTTCTGGCTTTTTTCTGCTTATGTGGTGCTGAGGAATCGAACCCAGGGCCTCATGTGTGCAAGGCAAGCGCTCTACCACTGAGCCACCTTCCCAGCCCTGTTGTTGTTTCTTGGTGCCAGCACCGGGGCTTGAGCTCGTGGCTTGGGTGCCATCTCGTAGCTGCTTCTCTCAAGGAGAATGCTCTATCATCTGAGGCACAGCTCCACTTCCCACTTTTTGGTAGTTGATTAGAGGTAGAGTCTTTTTTTTTTTTTTTTGCTAGTCCTGGGGCTTGAACTCAGGGCCTGGGCACTGTCCCTGAACTTCTTGTGTGTGTGTTTTTTTTTTTTTTGGTCTGGTTCTGAACTCTGGGCCTGGGCGCTGTTCCTCAGCTTTCAGCTCAAGGCTAGCGCTCTACCACTTGAGCCACAGCGCCACTTCCGGCTTTTTTCTTTTTTCTTATGTGGTGCTGAGGAATCGAACCCAGGGCCTCAGGCATGCAAGGCAAGTACTCTACCACTGAGCCACCTTCCCAGCCCCTGTCCCTGAACTTCTTTTGCTTAGGGCTAGCACTCTACCATTTGAGCCACAGTGCCCTTTCCAGCCTTTTCTGTGTAAGTGGTACTGAGGAATCAAACCCAGGGCTTCCTGTGTGCTAGGCAAGCACTCTACCACTAAGCCCACACTCGAAGCCAGAGGAAGCATCTTTAGAACTTTCCTCTCAGGCTGCCTTCAGACAATCCTCAGACCTCAGTCTCCTCCTGAGTAGTTAGGGTTACAGGTGTGAGCTACCAGTGCCCAGCTAGGAAGGTAAGTCTTAAAGAGATCAGGGAGGGGGCTGGGAAGGTGGCTCAGTGGTAGAGCGCTTGCCTTGCATGCATGAGGCCCTAGGTTGGATTCCTCAGCACCACATAAGCAGAAAAGCCGGAAATGGCACTGTGGCTCAAGTGGTAGAGTGCTAGCCTTGAGCTGAAGAGCTGAGGGACAGTGCCCAGGTCCAGAGTTCAGGCCCCACGACTGGCAAAATAAAATAAAATAATAAAGGGATGAGGGAGGCTGGGGGCCCACCGGGAAGATGACAAAGCCAATGGTCAGCAGCTGCGCCCCCTGGGGGCGTGCGCGTCGCCAGGTCTTCTGCATGAGGGCCACCAGGCAGGTGCAGACCACCTTGTCCTCTTTCTCCTGGTGGTCATCCTCCTGGAGGTACATCCTGAACTGGGGGTTGGTCCAGAAGGTACCTGTGGAGGAAGCAGGTGGGGAGGGCTGGGCTGGGCTTGGCCTGGGCTCTACTGGAAGAACAAAGCTGGCCCAGCACGGGTCTGTTTGTCCCCTTCACAGGGAATGGCCTGTCCTCATGGGCCCTGATCCTGGGCCCTTCACCCCATGTGTGTAGGGGGAGCCCCCTGCCCCTCCCTCCCTTCCTGCCCGCGTGTCATCACCCACTGGGGTTGTTCCTGCAGCCCCCCGCTGTGCTGCCCTTCCGCCAGCTGCCCTCATAGTGGGCTGTGTGCCAGTAGCTCTTGGAGTCCCCGGAGAGCGCGTCGGGGGTGAGGTTGCAGATCTCCAGGAGGGTGAAGTTTCTCTGGAAATCCTGGTAGGACATCCTGCAGGGGGACAGGCAGGCCCCGCCTGTCAGCCCACCCTGTCCCCACCCAGCGGCCACAGCCTGGAGGGTGGCCGAGCAGGTGATCATGGTCATCGGTGGGGGGAGCTAGACGCACGCCCTCCCCCCAAAAACCCAACATCTCACTGACCAGAATTCCCCATCTTCTTTCTTATGCATCAGTTGTAACTGGATCACGGGATCAATTTCTTCCCACTCCCTGGCACTTCAGAGAGACAGACAGAGAGTGCTGAAGGAGGGGCACAGCCAGCATATCTCCTCTCTCCCCAAAGGATGCCCTGGTTCCCCAGTGGCCATCTCCTGAGGTCCCGGGGAAGACTGGCCCCAGCCCCAGACAGAGCCTCATTCATGGGCTGTGCTGTGTCATCTCCCCCCCCCCCCCCCGCCCCAGCTCAGGGGATCTACTTGTCACTCCAGGCTCCATTCCACTCGATTCGGCCCCAGGGATTCTGGACCCGGATCAGAGTTTGTATCTTGCCTCTGTATAGGACCTGGGGGAGTCATGAAAGGAGGCTCAGGGAGGGGGAGACCCGACTCCTCCTCCTTCTCCAGGCGGTCTGGGGAGGGGCCAGTGCTCACGTCCTCCAGGCCGGTCACCGCGTAGGCGTGTCCTCTCACCAGCATGTTCTCTGTCATGGACTCCAAGTCACTGTTACTGCTGACCTGCGGGACAGAGAGGGAGGAACAGCATTCGTGGTCAGGCCTGGGCTCCCCAACCAGGCTGAGAACTCTCTGGGTTGTTTGTCTGTCAGTCCTGGGAGACTTGAACTCAGGGCCTGGACGCTATCCTTGAACTTTCTCACTCAAGGCTAGCCCTTTACCATTGGAGCCACAACTCTGCTTCTGGCTTTTTGGTGGTTCATTAGAGATGAGAGTCTCACAGACTTTCCTGCTCAGGCTGGCTTTGAACTGTGATCCTTAGATCTCAGCCTCCTGAGTAACTAGGATTACAGGCATGAGCCAAGGGCTCCTGGCTCCTATTTATCTTTTGAATACGGAGGAATCACAGATGTTTACCACCACACCCAGCTGGTTTTTTTTGTTGGTCGTGGCTCTTGAACTCTGGGCCTGGGTGCTGTCCCTCAGCTCTTCAGCTCAAGGCAAGCACGCTACCACTTGAGCCACAGCGCCACTTCTGGTTTTCTGGTGGTTAATTGGAGATAAGAGACTCATGGATTTCCTACCCAGCTAGCTTTGAACTGCAATCCTCAGATCTTAGCCTCCTGAATAGTTAGAATTACAGGTGAGAGCCATTGGTGCCCAGTTCACACCGTTTTTATTGGCTGAGATGAGATCTTTTTTTTTTTTTTTTTTTTGCTGGTCCTGGAGCTTGAACTCAGCTGGGCACTGTCCTTGAGCCTCTCTGTGCTCAAGGCTAGCGCTCTACCACTTGAGCCACAGCGTCACTTCCAGCTTTTTTTGTTTATGAGGAATTGAACCCAGGGCTTCATAAGGCAAGTATTCCACCTCTAAGCCACATTCCAGATGAGATCTTGATATCTACCCTTGAAACTGTTTTCCTGCCTATGCCTCCCAAGTAGCTGGGATTACAGGCACAAAGCACTGTGCTCAGCCTACATGTGTAGTTTTCTTTTTCTTTTTCTTTTGGGTCCGGTCGTGGGGCCTGAACTCTGGGCCTGGGCGCTGTCCCTCAGCTCTTCCGCTCAAGGCTAGCACCCTACCACTTGAGCCACAGCGCCATTTCTGGCTTCTTTCTTTTTGCTTATGTGGTGCTGAGGAATCGAACCCAGGGCCTCATGCATGCAAGGCAAGCGCTCTACCACTGAGCCACCTTCCCAGCCCCACATGTGTAGTTTTCACCACCACAGTTGATCCTTTTATAACCATGTGTCCCTCTTCTCAACTACTCTACTGTCCTAGCCCCAGACACTCACTCATGTGTTTCCCCTCTCTATTATTTTGCTGTTTCAAGATCACACAAATGGAGAAGCATGCGGTGGGAAGTCTTTTGGGGATGGCTTCTTGCATTCTATTTCACAGTCTTGGGATCTGTCCTGATTATTGCAGGTCTCTCTCAATTGTTATTCCTTTTGTCCTTTTCAGTAGTATTCCATGGTGTGTAATGATTACCATCGTTTGTTTAACCGTTCCTCTGCAGAAGGACATCTAGATGGTTGGCTATTTTTACTGTGAGGGGGTAAAGTTGTAAGCATTTGTATACATGGTATATGGGGACACTTGTCTTCATTTGTCTGTAATCAATGACTGCAGTGATTACATCCCTGCAATGCTTGGTGGTAGGGTGGCATTCCGTGTTTATTTACTTGAACCAGTATTTGTGGCAGCCTCTTGCATCTGGGCTTTGTCCAGGGTAAATAAGGTCACTAGACTTATGGAACCGTCTCTTATCTATCTGAAGAAGATAGCTATGAATAAAGTCAGAGAAAAGCAAAAGATTTCAGGTCAGCTGGGCACTGATGGCTCACATGTGTAATCCTAGTCACTCAGGAGGCTGAGATCTGAGGGTCATGGTTCAAAACTCATGCAGGAAAATCCCTGAGACTTTTATTTCCATCTAACCATCAGAAAACTGAATGTAGCATTATGGCTCAAAGTGGTAGAGCACTAGCCTTGAGCGAAAAAGCTCAGGGACAGGGCCCAGACTCTGAGTTCAAGCCCCTATAACCAACCTCCCTCCCTCCACCCAAAAAAAATTCAGGTCTCAATAAAAGTAGAGGAGAAAATCAAAACAAAATAATCCATATACCAGATGGAGACAACCACTGGCGATTGGGAGGCGGGTCTGAGAAAGAGGCAGCTGGATGGAAATGGGAATGACAAGAGCTAGATGAAGATGGGGGGGGGGGCAGAGGGGGGGGAGAGTCGTCCAGGCAAGTCTCAGTAGGTGCAAAGGCCCAGAGGCAGAACTGGGAGTGGCGTACCTCGATGGAGCAGCCCATGAGGGAAGATCGCTCAATGGCCTTCCGCAGGAGCCTCAGCAGGTTCTGAGGCGGGCTCTGGAGTTGGAGCCTCTGGGCCACACCTCCCGTGAAGTCCTCAAAGCCTTCAGTTGTGCTGCCCCCAGACAATGCTTCATAAGACCCGTTCAGTCTGGGGGTGCAAAGAAGGCACTGCTAGGGTCTGGGGGAGGAGGTGGGAGCCTGGGGGGGGGAAGGAAGGGAGGGAAGCTCTGGATTGGGGGGGAGAAGGAAGGGAGGGAAGCTCTGGAGTGGGGGGGGAGAAGGAAGGGAGGGAAGCTCTGGAGTGGGGGGGAAGGAAGGGAGGGAAGCTCTGGCACCCTTTTGCCTCTCTTGATGCCTCAGGGCCCTGTTCCAGCTCCAGGCACTCACTTGGCGTATGCCTTCTCCAGCAGGGCGCTCCAGAACTCCGAGCGCTGGGATGAGTGCACGAACACCAGCTTGTAGTTCTTGGTGGGCAGACGGTCATCCACCACCACGTCCACCCACTGCCCAAACTGCCAGATCTGTGGGAGGCAAGGCAGGAGTCTCTGTCTCCCGGAGACACACACACATTCAAACACACACACACTCACACACACACTCACATTTCACCTGAAAATGGAAGATCCCGGCATAGTTTTTCTTGAAGCTCTGGCCTTTGGGCACCACACGGTACAGCAGCTTGGGGCACGTAGCAAGGGAGCCAATGGCGGCCAGCAGCCAGCAGTCTCCTGTAAGGTAGGTGGGGCTCCCCTTGAGCATCTCCATGTGGGGGTGACCCCCAAGTCCAAGCCCTGAAGGAGCAGGAGCCTGGCCCTGTGCGGTCTCCCCAGAACCAGTGGTCTCTTGCCGAAGCATGGGGAAGGAGACTGAGGGCGGCAGGAAGGACCGCGGCCTGGGGAGGGGAGCTCCCTGTGCTAGGGCCGCCGTCCATCAAATGTGTGAGTCACACATCACAGACATGAGTTTAGTTCAAGGGAGTCTGGGAGGACGCTGGCCTAAGGTCCTTGCTTCTCTCTTTGGAACAAACCAATATTCCTTCCTTCCTTCCTTCCTTCCTTCCTTCCTTCCTTCCTTCCTTCCTTCCTTCCTTCCTTCCTTCCT
>NW_012267260.1:7115149-7131369 GCF_000151885.1 Dipodomys ordii
TTCCTTCCTTCCTTCCTTCCTTCCTTCCTTCCTTCCTGCCTGCCTTCCTGCCTTCCTTCCTCCCTTCCTCCCTTCCTCCCTCTCTCCCTTTCTTCTCTTCCTTCTTCTTCTCCGCGCCCCTGCCCCCCCTCGGCATTATACTCTCATTTGGCTTTCTCACTCAAGGCTGCCACTTCTACATCTCCACTTCTGGCTTTTTGCTGTTTATCTGAAGATAAGATTCTCACGGACTTTTCTGCTCTGGCTGCCTTTGAACCATGATTCTCAGATCTCAGACTCCCGAGTAGCTAATATAACAGATGTGCGCCACGGAGACTTGGTGGGACCTGCTTTCTCTGGCCTGTTATTTTTTTCAGTTACTGAGTCTTGGGGCTCTATTAAGAACCAATAGATAACTAATACATTACTGATGTTTGACCAGTTCCATGCTCATCTCCTGGAAGGGGAGGGACAGGGACACAGAACCAGGTGGTTGAATCTAGGGGGCCCAGTTTTCCAGCCTCAAAAGATACCTTGGGCTGGGTGCTGGTGGCTCACGCCTGTCATCCTAGCTACTCAGGAGGCTGAGATCTGAGGATCGCGGTTCAAAGCCAGCCTGAGCACCAAAGTCCATGAGACTCTTATCTCCAATAAACCACTAGAAAACTGGAAGTGGTGCTGTGGCTCAAGTGGTAGAGCCCTCGCCTTGAGCTGAAGAGCTGAGGGACAGTGCCCAGGCCCAGAGTTCAGGCCCCACGACCAACCAAAAAAAAAAAAAAGATACCTTGGCACTACCCCACCTTCCCATGCCCCAATGGCGACCAACCCCTTGCTCTTTTAAGACTCACCAAGGACCCCTTGGCAAATGTCTGTGGGAGTGAGCCCATTCAGGATGAATTGGGGGTTGCTTGTGATTTCCTGCAGTGAAGAAATGAAGATGTCAGGGAGCCAGGATGCTCCCCTCCCTGCTGGGGCCCTCCCTCAAGTTCTGGGGGAAGAGATGAGGGGAGGGGTGGGGAGGTGCAGGGCCGGCTGGGCATGTTCAGTCCACCACTCCCAGTTCTTGTGGTAGAGGTGGAGCCTCCTTCAAAGCTAGGCTGGAGTGGTGGGCTGGAGATTATATTAACCGCCCCCCTCCTTGTCCAGTGCTCACCTTGGGCCGCTGCCAACTGATGTTCTGCACATGTTTGGATTGGGGGCCCAGGTCCTTGAAGCCAATAGAACTGGGCTCTGCAGGGAAGAAGGGGTCCTCAAACAGCTCCCCATTTCTCAGACAGGTTGCTTGTAGTGCCTCAAAGCTCTGGTTCCTGTGGTTTTGGGCGTTGCTGTGTTGGCCTACCCCACTGGCCTGGAGTCGACTCTCGTTTATGGCAGACACCATTCCCTTGTCCATAAAAATGGGCTCTGCTCAGCAACCAAGAGACAAGCAACTTAATCAAAACAGAGGCTCACGCCTGAAATCCTAGCTGCTCAGGAGACAGAGGACTGAGGATTGTAGTTCGAAGGTAGCCCAGGCAGGAAAGTCTGTGAGACTTTCATCTCTAACTAGCAAAAAGCTGTAAGTGAAGGCATAGGACTCAAGTGGTAGAGTGTCAGCCATGAGCAAAAAAGCTACAGGCTAGTGCACAGGCTTGAGTTCAAGCCCTAGTATTGGCTCAGATGAATAAACCAAACCACCATGACAAAAACCCAAATAGCTACTAAATGTCCGAGAGACACGCAAATATACATCCACACTAAAACTTACATGCAGAGGTGGGAAAGGTGGCTCAGTGGTAGAGTGCTTGCCTTGCATGCATAAGGCCCTGGGTTTGATGGGTTTGATTCCTCAGCACCACATAAGCAGAAAAAGCCGGAAGTGGCGCTGTGGCTCAAGTGTAGAGTGCTAGCCTTGAGCTTTGAGCTGAGGGACAGCACCCAGGCCTAGAGTTCAGGCCCCACGACCGACAAAAATAAAAAATAAAACTTACATGCAAATGTTCGTAGTAGTATTATTTCCAATAGCCATAAAACAGGGGGGAAACTCAAATGACCATCAGATGAAGAGTAGACAAACAGGGGGGTCTGCCTACAGTGGAATAATAATCAATAATAAAAAATGAAGTAGGAGCCGGGTAGGTGCTGGTGGCTTTGTGTAATCCTAGCTCATCAGGAGGCTGAGATCTGAGGATCCCGGTTTGAAGCCAGCCTGAGCAGACAAATCCAAGGTATCTTCTCATCTCCAGCCCTTCCCTGACTTACCAGCTCCTCTGACCTTCATTGGCCTATTCTTTCCCAAATACTGTGAGGTAGAGGCTCGGCTGTGGTCTCCAGGGCACACTCAATCTGATGAGAGTTCCAGCCTCAATCCTCAGAGGGTACTTACTCAGTCTGACGGGTACAGAAGCCCTATTTCTGGGGGAGGCCCTAGTCTGCAGGAGGTACAGGTGTGGGTCAGTCTTCATCAGTGCCTACCTGGTAAGTGCAGCATGCCTACAGCTGGTGGGCTCCTAGCGAGGGCCTGACAGTTAAGGATTCTGGGGGGAGTGGGAGTAGAGACCCCCTCCCCCACCCTGGAACTCTCTGCTCCCAGTGGGATTTCTGGATCTGGGCACCTCTCAACTGCTGCCATCCCTCTCTCCTCCTTCCCCTTCAAGCCTCTATCCCAGCCCCAGAGCAACGGGGCAACCCCTTCTCATCGCCAGACCCACCACCCACACCCACCCACTGGGGACAGGAGCCACTTCTGTGGGCCAAGTCCATCTGAGTCTCTTGCAAGGTGTGTCACCTCAACTTGAGCTTCATTTATTTATTTTTGTTGGTTATGGGGCTTGAACTTAAGGCTTGGGTGCTGTCCCTGAGCTCTTTGGCTCAAGGTTAGTGCTCTACCACTTTGAGCTACAGTGCTGTTTCTGGTTTTGTGGTGGTTAGAGAGATAAGAGTCTCACTGACTTTCTTGCCTTGCCTGACCTTCAGATCTCGGCCTCCTGAGTAGCTAAGATTACAGGTGTCAGCCACCAGCGCCCTGCCTCAGCTTCTTTTTTATTTTGTGTCAGTTACTAGGGCTTGAACTCCAGGCCTCACCTTTTTTTTTTTTTTTGGTCATGGGGCCTGAACTGGGGCCTCAGCTCTTCAGCTCAAGGCTAGCACTCTACCACTTGAGCCACAGTGCCACTTCCAGCTTTTCTGCTTATGTGGTGCTGAGGAATCGAACCCAGGGACTCACGCATGCAAGGCAAGCACTCTACCACTGAGCTACCTTCCCAGCCTGAGGACTTATCTTCTTGCTTGTCTTTTTTGCTTTATGCTCAACTACTTCTGGTTTTTACTGGTTAATTGGAGATAAGAGTCTCACACTTTTCTGTCTGGGCTGTCCATCCTCAGATCTGTCTTCTGAGTAGCTAGAAGTGTAAGTGTGAGCTAGTGTTTGAACCTTGCTTGTTCCTTATCTTCCACTGCCCCAGGTATAAAAAAGAGCAAGTGAGCTGGGCCTCGGTGTCTCACGCATGTAATCCTACTTACTTAGGAGGCTGAGATCTGAGGATCGAGGTTCAAAGCCAGCTGGGGCAGGAAAGTCCCTGAGACTCTTAGCTCCAATTAACTACCAAAAAACCAGAAGTGGCATTGTGGCTCAAGTGGTAGAGCGCTCGCCTTGAGCTGAAGAGCTCAGGGACAGCGCCCAGGCCCAGAGTTCAAGTCCCATCCTACCAAAAATAAAAATAAAAAGGAGTGGATTCGGGCTGTGTGGCCTCCTTTCCCCCTTCTGTGACTGCAGCACGGCACCTTGAAGTCTCCAGCCTAATGCTGGGCACCGGGTGCCTGCTGGATAAATACCTGCCAAATGATCACGTCAGGCAGGTGGGGTGGGGTGGGCCTTGGCCATTGGGCCTCCCCACTGGGCCGGACCTCCTAAGTACCTTTGCTCTGTGTGCTGTTGGATGTCATCTGGCATTTCACATCTCCAAACATTTGGACTTGGTTTTGAACTTCATAGGCCCTGTTGGGAGACACTTCCTGGAGGGCAGGGAGATTTGCTATACAGGTTGGGAACCAAGGGGGTGTCTGCCTCCCAGAGGCCAGGCCTGAGATCTGTCCAGGCCACACTGTGCAACACTCGGTCTTGCCAGACAGCACTGGTGCCTGCTGGCTCAGACACAAAATGCGCTCTGGGAGCCCTGGAGCCTTTGCACTATAAAAGCATGTTTCACTGACTGCACTGCCCCCTCATGCTGGGTCTGGCAGCGCCCCCACCTCCCCTGGACTGGCCCCAGCTGGCACTGTCCCCTCATGCTGGGTCTGGCAGTGCTTTCCCCTCCCCCCAGACTGGCCCCAGGACCTTGGGAATTCCATGGGGAGTTTGCTTCCTAAAGCTACAGCTCTGACATGGTAGCTGAAACCAGGCTCTACCTTCCATCTCTACAGTCACTGGTCCAAGAAGTCTAGTCCCCTGGCCTGTCTGTGGTGTGGGGACCGGCCAGGCCACTGTTTGCTCCTGCCCCTGGCTGGTGGTTGGGCAAGCTCTGTGTGTGTGTGTGTGCCAGTCCTGGGGCTTGGACTCTGCAATATACCTTGATTTTCCTGAGGAAACGACCAGGGAGAAGTCGCTTTCCTCAGGGATGCACAGGGGGCGGGTGGCAGAACCGTGGCAGGAATGCAGGCTTTCTACATCGAACTGTACGCAGGCCACATGCCGTGTGTACGCAAGCACACGTGTGCGCGGCACAGCTGTGTGGCTTTGGTGTGGAATAGAGCTCACAGGAATCCACTTAGAGGTGAGCTGGAGTTGGGTTGTGAAAATCACAGGCTCTGAGGGGCTCCTGGGGTGTGTGGGGCTAGGACACTCCTGGGGGGACATGAGCAGCCACTCTGAGGCATCTGGAGGACTCCTGGCCAGAGACATGAGGCTTTGCAGGTCCCTCTCCAGAGCCCCGCGTTGCTTGTGGGGTTTGGGGACCATGGAGGGTGGGGCTGGAGTGGAGCAATCTGAGCAGAGGCCCCTTCCATCCTGAGACACCCACCTCCAGGCCTCTCCCAAGCCGAGACTGAACAAATTCCTTGAGGATCATGTGGATGGGGAGCGAGCGCCGGGGGTGGGGTGGGGGGACAGAGGCTGAGGAGGAGCCCCAGCCTGGGTCCAGGCAGCAGCACAAAGTGGACATCAGCCCCAAAGCTTTTCTGTTTTTATTTTAAAGGGAAAAAAAAAACCCAAAAAAACAAAACAAAAAACCAGTGCAAAAACCCATTTTTCCAGTGTCAGCCATTCCCCCCAGGGCCCCCGCCCCGAGGCTGGGGCCTGACTTTCTCCCGCTCTGCACCCACCCCTCATGCATCTCGGGAGGGCTGGGGACTCCAGGTCCTGGGGGAATGAAGGGGAGGAAAGATCTGCCCATCCCCCAGGTCTCCAGCCTCGGGCACCAGGTGCCCCTCTCGGCTCTCATTAACCCTTTCTTGGACGCTACTGGGAGGGGGGTTGATCTGGGGGAACTCCCTCCACACCCCTTTGCCCCGGGGCCGGCTCGGGGCTCTCCTCACTGAGGTTGAGGGGCTCCCGCGCGCTCTCCGTGGTGGGGGAGAGCGGTGGGATCCCAGAGTTTAAATACCTTAATGAAAGCAGGGGATGGGGAAGGAAGGGGCTTTAGATCTAATAAATTATTAGCGTTTTAGTGTCCGTGGGGGTGGGGCGAGCGGGCAGGGCGTGGCCTCCAGGGCCCTGCCCTCCCCTTACTGGTGGATCTCGTTCTCTATGAGACTGTCCTCGCAGGACTGGAAGTCCGTGTCCGTGAGCCCATCTGGTGGCATCAGCAGCTCCTCGTCTTGGGATGAGGATGATGGGGGCTCGTCCCCTGAGCTTGTGGGAGCCCCGTCCCCATCTCCATCTCCCTCTGAATCCTGCAGCACCTGAGCGATGTATTTCTGAAGGGAAGAGGAGTGGGGTGAGGGACGGCTGGCTCTCGCGCGTGGGGGACTAGCAGGGTACCTCCAGCCAATCTTGCTCCCCACTGCCCAGTTTTGGGGTTGGGACGCCTCCCCCTGCCACGGAGCGGCTCACTCACCGCAGATTTGGGGACAGCGGCAGCAGTGGGGGGCTGTCCGTTGCTTCTGGGACCCACGGCATCTGTCTCTGTGTGCTCAATCTTGAGAAGCCCACAAGGAGTCAGGGACTAGAGTGTGACCCCACCCCCAGCTCCTACCGCAGCCCTCCCCATTTCAATGCCTCCCCGCCGCCCCCCTCCCCAGCCCAATACCTTGTAGTTGTGGGCACTGAGGTATTTGAAGTGTCCAAAGCAGACGTGGCAGAGACAGATGACGATGGTGATGACCAGGACAACAAATGTGAACATGGATGTGGGGGCCAGGAACCCTGGTGTGGAGGAACAAGGAATGGGGGTGTCGCCCCTCCTTTGGGCCTCCCCAGGGGCTCCCTGGTACCTTCTGATTGCACTGTCACAATTCCATGCGCATGGCCTGACCCAGACCTCTCCCAGGCCCCTGGCTGCATGGGCCTGCTCGACCTCCACTCTGGATGAGCCACCGGTGTCCCCGGCCCCCCCAGAGCAGTGGCAGTGGGCCTCACCTGCGCGCATGGTGGAGAAGAAGAGCAGCCAGAAGAGGCAGAGGATGGGTGCGGCTACCACTTGGTTCACGGCCCCTGAGTGGATCTTCTTGTCTAGCTTGGCGGGCAGGTAGGCATAGTAGAGATTGTACCTGTCTACCAGGTGCTTCAGCAGCATGTACATGAGCCCTGGGGGAAGTCACATGGGCCCTGACCTTGGAACCAGTGCGTCCATCCAGGCCTTCTGAGATCACGGGAGGGCTGTCCCCCTCCTGCCCTGCTCCTGCCCCAGGACAGGATGCCGCTCGGTGCCCTACTTCCTCGGCTCCGGTCCCTTCCTCCTGAACCCTCACCTCTAATCCTACAGTAGAGCCCCATTCATGTGGAGCGGCGAGAATCTGCCGGAAACCCAGCCCGCTGCTCCCTAGCCCCATCTCTAAGCAGAGGAGTATAAGTGAAAGGAGGGGGTGTGCTTCCCTGGAGGGGGAGTGGGGGGGTTACACAGGACAAGAAGGTTAGTTTGGGAGACTGGGGTCTTAACAGAGAGGGTGGTGAAGGTTAGAGTGTTATTGGGGGGAAGTGGAGGCTACTGGCAGGGTCATGGTTAAAAGAAAATCTTTGTGAGTCATTTCTAAAAAGGAAGGCAGACCTGCCCAAGTGACAACAGCCCAAGTGACAACGATCTTCTACCACAGGACAATCCCATGGGCACAGGACCCGCCCCCCTGGAGCGGGAGTCTTTCCTGGTTTGGAGGCTGTGTAGGGGTGTGTGTGAGCCGTGGCAGAGGGACTGGACTGCATCCCAGCAGGTGTGGTTGTGCGCAGGGTGGGCAGCTGGGGCCGGGGTGGGCGATTCTGCCCAGGGCCCCGCGCAGCAGGCAGGTCCGGTCTGAGTGGAAATGTTCTTTCTCCCCCTCATCCCCGAGGCCGGGCCCCAGACTGAGCCAGGGACCAGGCGGGAGGCCCGAGGGGCCGGTCTCCCAGCCAGGGCCCTGTCCACTCGGGGTGGCCTGCCTTACTAGAGTGGAGCGGGCTCGGCCCGGGGTCCCCCCGAGCAGGGCCCAGGTCCCGGCGCGGCGGCGCCTACCGAAGGGCACGATGATGGGGCAGGTGATACTGTAGGTCATGACCACCGTGAAGACGCACATCATCCAGGCGTAGGCTGCGCCAAACTGGAACTCGTAGGCCTGATGCTGGGGGGGACATGGGCAGGAGGTGGCTCAGGGCGAAGGGGACGGGCTGCAGGGGCACAGGGCAGGTGGAGGTGGTGGCCAGGAACGCTGGGGCTGGGAATGAAGCCGCGGGGACAAGGATCTTGTGTCTGGGGAAGGGGAAGGGCAAGCAGGTGGAGAGGAGGGGCTGTGGCTGAGGTCAGGTCAGGTCGTGACAGGGCACGGGGCCTTCTGGGGGTCAGGGCTGGTAGGAGGGACAAGAGTTGGGAGGACGTGGGGGACTAGATGCCCAGAGCCTTCTTGTGGAGTTAGGGTGGAGGGACCCTAAATCTAGCCAGACTGTCCAACTCCCAGCCCACAACACTACACTGCCTGAACTCAGGGACCTCCTGGGTCACCTGTCAACCCATGGCTGTACATTTGAGCAAACTGAGGTCCCCAAGTCCCAGCACCCTTGTGACCCCCCCGCCCCCCAGCTTAATTGCCGCTGCTTCTGGTTGGGCCACCAGGGGGCGCTATGCGGACCGCTGCTGCCCCAGGCGGCCGTACCCGCTTTACGTTGCGTCTCTCAGCAGCAGAGCGGGCTAGGCAGAGCCGGATCATGTACATGAGCAGGCCCGGGATGCGCAGCAGGTCCATGGCGTTGCCGATAAAGGCTGAGGCAATGACGTAGTTCACGAAGAAGGCGCCGTTGTCCGGCAGGAACACACACCTGCGGGCACCAGGTGCTCCAGCATTGCGCCCTTGGGGTGACCTGGTGGCTGCCTGCTCAGTGCCAGCACGACAGCCCACCATGCCCGCCCCCTCCACGTTTCCGTCACATGGCTAGTCTCCCCAGCACTGACGCCCTAGGCCCCCACGCACGAACTCAGAGACAGATGTCGGAACAGACGTGGCTGGACAGACCCCTAGACCTTGTGGCTCAGAAAGACTCAAGGAGACAGTGTTTAAGCCCACCACAATATCTGGGGTCCGGCTGCCTGGCACCTCAGCGGGCCCCTCAGACTCCAAGCATGTTGAGTGCAGGAACACCCAGAAGTTTCAGACCTTAACATAGTCCACACCCCCAAAATGAGCCTTAGATGGTGCTCAGGCCGGCTTCAGAACTCCTTGCCCGGATAGCTCCAGCGGGGAGAGGCCAGATAGGCCTCTAGTGAGTTCAAGGTCCACACAGCCCACAGCCAGCCCACGAGGCAGCATGTGGCCTCCCAGAGACCCAGAGAGAACCTCAGCCACACCGCACCGAGGCTCCCAGAACCCTGATAGCTTTCCCCCTCCTCCCTGCAGTGGGAGCCCCAGAGACACCCCACACCCCAAAAGCCTTCTGTAGACTCAGTACCCCGGGAGTTCCTAGATCTCTCCCAGAATATGCCTAAGATCTCATTACTGACATTTCTCCAACCCCCCAGCTCAAATTCAAGGCTACCATAGCACATCCCAGAAAATGAGCCAAAGACACCATAGAAAGCCCCCCCCCAGACGTGGGTCTGCTAAGCCCTAAATCCACCTTGAGGTGGGCTCAGCTTCCACATGGGCTCCTGGGGCATGATACAGGACCCAAGCATGGTGGGTGTCTCTGCGGTGTGATCCTCAGACCCATGATGTCAGCCCTTCTTTTCCTCCCGTGCTGGGGTGGAGGTGTGGTCACAGTTCCGCCCCCGCCCCCCTCCCCCATGGGGTGGCAGTGTTTCTAAGTTGCGCCCACCCACCATGGTCTCTCTCCAGGGGCCCCACTCACTCACTCAAACCGAATGGCAGCCTCAGCCAAGAACTTCTTGTCAAAGAGCCAGCGGAAGAAGAGGTCCAGGCTGGAGGGGAGCGGAGGGGAGCCAGTCAGAACGGAGCAGGAAATCAGGGGAGGCCGGGGCCTCCGATCATGTGTCCTCCTGTAAGTGCAGGGTGGAGGTCCCCATGCCGGCCTGTGGCCTGGCACTCACCTGCTCAGTCCCAGCGAGGGCAGGAGCAGCACCATGAAGATGAGGAAGGTGTAGCACTTGTGCATGGTGGTCCTGTTCTCCCCGGAGCTGGGAGGGCGCGCGGGCACAGGTGAGGGGAGCCGGCCCTGGGCCTGCTCTCCCAACCAGGACAGAGGTGCCGGGAGCGCTGCCCGGGGAGGGGCTTCCCCCGCGGGCCCTGTTTCTTCCTTGCCAGCGCGGGACTGTGCAGGGTAGGGAGCCCTGAGGCTCAAGGGCAGTCCCGTGGGGCCAGCAGGCACCGGGAGGATCTAGGCGCAGGGTGCGCATCTCACCGTGTCCAGTGGGCCTCAAAGAAGGCAGAGTAGTAGACGATGGTGGGGAGCAGGGCCGAGAAGCACCACAGCAGCAGGGTGGGGAAGAACTGGGTGATGATGGGGTTCTGTGGGGGGGGGAGGTCAAGAGGGTCCAATGTCATTAGTCCTGAACACACGGGCTGAGGTGGTGGGCAGGGCTGTGCATGAGGCCTGGGGTGAATGATGCCGATAGTTAGCACCTGCTCAACGCCTGTTATGTGCCAAGCACACCTGTATTTTCCAGGTATTAACTGTCACAATGATAGGGCCCATTTTGCAGATGCATACATGGAGGCAAAGCATCTCAAAGGCTTAGCTCCTAGTAAGCATGGGACGGGGACTGGGGCCTGCAGCCTGGGTCTCAGCATCCGCGCTCCTCGCGCGGTACTTTCAATGTCTCCTCCCCTGGACACTGAGTTCCGAGGAGCTGTGTGTGGGAGGAAGGGGCTGTCGCGGGGCAGGCGGCAAGGCTTGCTTCCTGCCTCACGCCGCGTTAGCTGAAAGCTAAGCATCCAGCTGCTTGCAGCCAGCTTCAGTTGAAGGCAGAGGGCGCACAGGGTTTAGTCAAGGTCATGCACCCCTCCGCTCGGGGGCTGGTAAATCCTAGGGTGACCTCTTCTGGGGCAGTGTGTGGAGAATATGGGGGGGGGAGCCCTGGAGGGCTGGGCTCACGTTGAGGTACTCCACGGGCTTGGTGACGTTGAACTTGTCCATGGTGGTGATGATGATGGCCGGGGTGGTGAGGAAGAAGAGCAGGATGAAGAGGACCACGTTGATGACCAGGCAACGCAGCCACCAGACGAAGCCACGGATGGAGAGGTGTTCCCTGCGAGGTGTGTGTGGGTCACTCTGGGGACCCCAGGCCCACCCACCCCTCCCGAGCCCCTCCCCTCCCCGCCCCGCCCTGGGGCTCACCAGTAGATGTTCTGGGGGTCAGGTGCGTAGGACACAGTCCAGTTGGAGATGTGCAGGGCCTCACTGCAGGAGGAGGTGCGGGGCTCCCCGCGGCAGGCGCAGCCCTGGCACTTGCACACGTTGAAGTCCTTCAGGATGCTGTGTGCGAAACGCTGCGTCGGCCGCAGAGCTGACGGCTGGGAGCCAGGGGGTGGGGGCTTGGGCGGGGCCGGGACTCACATGGCGGTGATGGTCTCGTTATGGAAGGTGACGAAGGCCATGCCCAGGGGCTTCTCGTTCACCTTCTCCTTCTCCCGCTTGTAATCCTCCTTCAGCTTCTGTTCCAGCTTCGTGTAGTACTCGATGGCCTCCACCTGCCGTGGCCAAGGCCAGGTGTGCGGTCAGCGGCCCCGGCCCCGCCCTCCACACGCTACACCTGCTCCTCCCCTTCTGTTTTGGTCTCTTAACTCTAGACTCTAGACTCGACTCCCAGATACTGGGACTTCAGGAATGTCCTATGGTAACTGTCCTCCCTGAGGCTTTTTATATGTGTGGACTAAATCCTCATCACCACTCTCATCTTACAGATGAGGAAACCGAGGCAAAATGCAGTTAAGAAACTTGCTCAGAATCACAGCCTTAGTCAGTACAGTACAATGCTGCACTCTTGCTGACCTAATCTGGTCACTGTATGTACAAATTAACTCAGGCAGAGAACCGGGCTTCAGGGGTCTGGGATGAGGGAGGGGTCCAGCCTCATGTCTGCAGGGTTTACTCTGTGTTTGTCCTGGGTGAGGGGCTGGCTCTACGCAATGGCCCATCCAGCCCGCCCCAGCCCTGCCCAGGCCGGGGCCCCGTGGTCAGCTTGCAGCGCACCTGCTCGCAACCGCGCACCACGCAGCAGCACAGGTGGCCACAGGGCTTGGGGTTGATCATGGCAGGCACGTTCTCCTTGCTCTGCAGGTTTGTGAAGTAGAGCTTTCCGCGCTCAGCCTTCTTCCTGTGGGACCCGGAGGGGCTGGGTTGGCGGGAGGATGGGGCAGACCCACTCCCCAAAGCCGGGGCTGCCCTGGACTTGGATCAGGCATCCCCCAGCCCAAGGACTCCATCCGTCCTCACGGACCAGTCCTTTCCACAGTCCGATGAGAATTTCCCATCCTGTGGCCTAGGATGAGTCTTGCAGGCAGGGTAGGGACTGGGAGCCCCTTTCCTCCTGTGCTCTCTAGACCAGAAGTAACAGGTGTGCAGGGGTGAGGGTGGGAGGTGGAGGGTGGGGGGATAGGGAATGAACTCTAATAGAAATCTCCTATGAAACACTAGGAGGTAAAGGAGCCAAGTTCCCGTGTGGCAAGACTCAAGCCCTCCACAGTTCCACAGCAGGCAGGGGCCCGCGGCATCCCCCTCCCTGCCCAGCCTGGTACCTCTCAGCATCAAGGAACATAAGGCGTGCCACGTTGTAACAAGGCCGGGCTTCGAGGACGGTGCAGTTGGGGTAGGCCTCCCTGAAACACACAGCAGCCGTTATGCTCCGCGGACCCGCGGTCTGACTTTACCCACAGAGCCAGCACATCATACACACAGCCTGTGCGCAGAGTCTGTGCGTGTGTACGTGTGCATGTGCTGGTACTGGGACTTGAATTCAGAGCCGTGTCTGCTCTCTTAACTTTTTTACTTGAGGCTGGCCCTGTACCAGTTGAACCTACAGCTCAACTTTAAGCTTTTTAACTGGTTATTTGAGATAGGAATTGGGAGCTGGGCTGGCTAGGAACCATGAACCTCAGATCTCAGCCCCCTGAACAGCTAGGATTATACATATGGGCCATGGCTGTGGTCTGATTCCCCCCCCCCCCATCTCTTTGGTTGGTCTTGGGACTTGAACTCAGGGCCTACGCACTGACCCTGGGCTCTTCTGGTCAAGACTAGCACTCTACCACTTTGAGCCACAGCTCCACTTCCAGTTTTCTGGTGGTTAATTGGAGAGAAGAGTCTCAAGGACTTTTCAAACTGCGATCCTCAGATCTCATCCTCCTGACTAGATAGGATTATCAGGTGCCATTGGTGCCCTGCTGTGGTCTTATTCTTGTCCAGGGCTGAGAACTTGTAGAAACTGTGTTGAGTCATAGGTTATATCTATGTTCCCCGCAGACCTCGTCCTGGTCCAACACTAGGCCCTGACTCTGGATTGACCCCAAACAACCTGTAGCTCTATGGACAGAAAGATCTCTAGCTTTGGCCTAAGACCAACAAGAAAGTGACCCTGAACCTGACCTCTAACCCTGGCCAGAGATGGAGCCCTGAGCCCGAGCCAGCTCAAGGCAGACTGGCCTCCCTGACAACATTCGGCTGGCAGATGTCTTAGAGAAAGCTTGCTGGCTTGGGAGAAGGAACGGTGACTTTTCAAGTGTGAGGGCACGCTGCTCCCGCTCCAATCTTTATGCAGAATCCCCATCTTTAAGTATGTGTTTTTTGCTTTTTTTTTTTTTTTGGTTGGTCATGAGGCTTAACTCTGGGCTTGGGTACTGTCCCTGCATTTTTCAGCTCAAGGCAAGAGCTCTGCCACTTGAGCCACAACGCCACTTCTGGTTTTCTGGTGGTTATTTGGAGGTAAGTGCCGGCCCATGCTATAGAATTTTATCTTGTTTAACTTTAATTGTTGCTCATTAAAGCTTTTAATAAAACACAAAGATGGGAGCCAGGTGCCGTGGCTCACGCCTGTAATCCTAGCTACTCAGGAGACTGAGATCTGAGGATCGAGGTTCAAAGTCAGCCTGTGCAGGAAAGTCCGTGAGACTTTTTTGTTTTGGTCAATCATGGGGCTTGAACTCTGGGGCTTGGTATTGTCCCTGAGCTCTTCAGCTCAAGGCAAGTGCTCTACCACTTGAGCCACAGCGCCACTTCCAGTTTTCTGGTGGTATATTGGAGATAAGGGTCTCAAGGGGCTGGGAAGGTGGCTCAGTGGTAGAGCGCTTGCCTTGTATGCCTGAGGCCCTGGGTTCGATTCTTCAGCACCACATAAGCAAAAAGAAAAATGCCGGAAGTGGCGCTGGGGGGTCTTAGTATGGAGTTGGGCCTGACTTCGAACTCAAGATCCTCTGGCCTCAACCTAAGTGCTGGAATTTTTTATTTTTAAGATGCTGGCATGGAACCGAGGGCCTCTGGCATGCTAGACATACTTTCTTCCCCTGAGCTACGTTCCTAGACAGCTCCTGCCCTAAAAGGGGTTTATCACTGGCCTGAGTGCCAGGCCCCCCAGCCAGATCTCTGGGCTGGAAGATGTGAGGACGCTGTGGGCCGCTTACTCACTCAAAGTGCTTCTTGATCTTTTCCGACTCTGCATATTTGGAGATTCCGTTGATGAAGAGTGTCCGCTTGACCTGGTGGGAGAGGGAGGGTTTGCCTTCCTGAGGGAGGTGAGGAAGGCTGGAGGGGCTTCACTGCTTTTCAAGGGGCGAGAGGGGTGGACAGAGCAGGTAGGGGTGGTAGGAAGAAGCCTCAGGGAATGCAAGGGGCAGGGAGACTGGCACCCAGCGACTCGTGGTTGAGGACTACTGGGTACACTCTCAGGTCTTTGGGGAAGTGGCTGGCGTGGGCGTAGAGTGGCGGTAGAGGATAGGGGATCATACCTACCACAACTACCAGGCAAGATGGTATCACCCCACATTGCTACGAGGCACGGGATAGCCCACAGGGCATAAGCCTGGCCTCACGCTACCTTCCCAACCACCCTGGGAGGGGTTTCATCAGCCCACTGCACAGGCCAGGAAACTGAGGCTTACGGATGGAGCCCCTTGGTGATACAGCCAGGACAAGGGGGCCGGGCGGAGGGAGCGCAGGGACAGGAGTAGTGGGGGGTGCGGCCTGCATACCAGGTCGTCCTCCTTGTAGCGCATCTTGGAGGTGTGTCTCCGCATGCTGTAGACGGTCAGCAGCAGGTACAGGAAGGCGAAGGAGGTGTGCAGCCAGAGGAGATTGTTCCTGGTGGGGAGCAGAAGGGATCTGTGAGGGCCACCAGGGCCAGGACCCTCAGCCGAGACCACCTCCCGGCATGGGGCCCTCATACAGCCATGGCCCTTCCGTGGCCGCCAAGGCTTCTGGTTCCAACCCCTACAGCCCCTCCATCATTCCAGTCCAACGGAAATGGCCCTAGGGCTGGGCGCCAGTGGCTCATGTCTGTAATCCTAGCTACGCGGGAGGCTGAGATCTGAGGATCACGGTTCAAAGCCTGCCCGGGCACGAAAGTCTGTGAGACTCTCAACTCTAATAAACCACTAGAAAACCAGACGTGGTACTGTGGCTCAAGTGGTAGGGCACTAGCCTTGAGCTGAAGAGCTGAAGGACAGCGCCCAGGCCCAGAGTTCAAGGCAAGGAAAAAAAAAGAGAGAAAGAAATGGCCCTAGGAGATCAAATCTTCATGCCACGAGCCATGGTAACCCCCAACACCCTGGGCAGCTTTCCACAAAGCTCCAAGGGTGCCCCTTCCCCTCGCCATGCTACAGCCCTCGACCCCCATCCTCACCCTGATTTCAGGTTGGCGATGGTGGTTCTCCCAAAGCTATAGGCATTGTTCTCTGCAAGGTGAGGAGAGGGAGATGGTGGTGGGTAAGGCGTTAACTCCCGCGCGCTCGCCTGCCCCACTGCCCCCAGCCTGCACTGACCCAGCAGGTCCCCTGAGAAGTTGACCGGCAGCACGATGCCCACGGAGAGGACGCCCACGACCACCAGTAGCCCGATGATGTGCCGCTGGAAGGACAGGTAGTGGACGGCGTCGCCCCCACACTTGTCCCGGATCTCGTCATCCCTGCAGGCCATGGGGCACACTGGAATTAAGACCAGGGCGGAGGCAGGACCACTGCCTGCCTGCCCTGACCATCTCGCCCCACATCCACCCTACATGGCCCTGCTGAGGGGCTGAACCGGTCTCCTGGGAGGGGAGGAGAAAGGGCGAGGGGAGGAGAGGCAGGAAAGGAGAAAGGAGGAGTGAAGGGCTTCCAGGAAAGAGGGAGAACAAGAAGGAAGAGTTGGCACCAGGGACTCAGTCTAAAGTCCCAGCTATTGGAGAGGCTAAGGCAGAAAAGTAGGAGATGCTTATCTCCAGTTAAACCAGCAACAAGCCAGAAGTGGAACTGGGGATCAAATGGTAGAGTGCTAGCCTTGAGTGAAAAAGCCAAATAAGCATAGGAGGCTCTGGGGCTGGGAAGGTGGCTCAGTGGTAGAGCGCTTGCCTTGCCATGCCTGAGGCCATGGGTTCGATTCCTCAGCACCACATAAGCAAAAAGAAAAAAAGCCGGAAGTGGCGCTGTGGCTCAAGTGGTAGAGTGCTAGCCTTGAGCTGAAGAGCTGAGGGACAGCGCCCAGGCCCAGAGTTCAGGCCCCA
>NW_012267260.1:7131419-7143187 GCF_000151885.1 Dipodomys ordii
AAGTGGTAGAGTGCTAGCCTTGAGCTGAAGAGCTGAGGGACAGCGCCCAGGCCCAGAGTTCAGGCCCCACGACCGGACCCAAAAAACAAAACAAAAAGAGTAGGAGGCTCTGAGTTCAAGCCTGTAACAGAGAGAGAGAGAGAGAAAGAGAGAGAGAGAGAGAGAAAAGGGGGAAGGGAAAGATGGAGAATGGAGGGGAGGGGAGTCTGAATAGGAGGCAGCAAAGGCAAAGGGGAATAAAGGTGGTGATGGTGAAAGAAGCGGGTGGAAGTGGGTGGAGAGCGAGTGGCGGGAAGCAAGGTGCCCTGTGCAGCCTTCAGGGTGCTGGCTGAGCTCCCATGGCCCACGGAGAGTAGCAGTGCTAACCTGTCCAAACTTCCTGCCTTTCTCAGCGCTCACTGCCTGCCTGCTGGATTCTGGCTGGATCTCGAGTTCTGCCTGCTGGACGCTGGCCGGCTCCTGCCTGCTGCCGGCTGGCTGTCCCCAGCCTACCTGGCGCCCCTACCCGCCGGCTGCGTGAAGGCTGACGTTGGGGTGCCTTCCGGCCCCTGCCTTCCAGCAGTAGCAGGGGTTGGGAGAGAGGAGGGCCCAGCTGTTCCCCCACCCCCATCCCAGGACAGGTGAAGTGGATGGCGGGAAGCAGCCAGGGACCTGGCCTGGCCTTCTGGAGCAGGGCGTGAGCCGGGCTGGCTAGCGGCACTAAGGCCCTCAAAGCTGCATATGTAGGGAGATGACAGGTTCTGAAGTTTCTCCCTCTTGTTTTTTCAGGCTGGAAGGCTGTTCACTTACTTTATCCTGAAGATAGCTGTCAGCCAGGAACAGAAGCCCTGTGTGGATAGACGGCTCTCAGCGGGAGGCCCAGCCCGCCAACCCACGTCCCTTCCCAAGACCCACATTCCTAGTCTCATAACCATTCACTCAGACATGCCCCTGCCGGAAAACTCCAGAGACAGCTCAGCCCCAGAGGAAGGGAATGATGGAGCGAGGGTCTCTCTCACCCTCGAGGAAGAGAGTTAGCTGGACCCTCGAGTCTGGACTGTCAAGTCCCTGCAGAGTTCTATGGCCGTGGGAGTCAGGGCAGGAGTAGGTACGGTTTGGGGTTTGGGGGCAGGGCAGCGGGCCTCCAACTTCCAACTAATAAAGACAAGTTTGGAACATGGCTACCCAAAGCAGAGGAGTATGCATGCACCTCTTGGCCGTGTTCCCTGAGTTCCTGTCTCTGTCTTCTAAATACAGGCACCAAGACTCAGGGTCACCAGGGCTACAAGATGTCTCTTCCTTTCCTAGGTCTGCCTTCAGGCAGAGTATAGAAACTTCTGGGAGGGGTGGGCAGAAAGAACCCAGGATGGAGAGAAGGTGGCTCTTAGTCAAGACGCGGGACTATGGGATTTCGCTGGGTCTGGGGACCACATGGGCACCTTTGGCTAGCAGGGGTGAGATGTCTGCCTTGCCACTTACCAGTGTGAGTCTACCCAGGGAGACTGACAGCCATCAACCTGCTGGCCCTGCTGCAGGAAACGCCACCCCGGGACCTCCAGCCTGAGCTGGGCTGACCGATGCCACCCAAGTGTCTGAGGATGATTTTAGTGTTCTGCCCAGGACTCTCATAACAACAGAGGGCCTGGTGGGTGCTGACATTTGTGTGCAAGGCTGTCTGTGGTCCTGAACTGATGAACTGTCGTGTCTGAGGAGGCTGCTGTCAGTCAGCTCCCAGTGGCTTGGCTGACTTCCATGGCCACCTGAACCTCTAAGCAGCACAACGATCACTGGACATTTTGTTATACAGGTCTGAAAGGCTCATTATGATTTCTAAACCCGTGTTTAATGTCTGAGGAAGAAGATGGCCTTAGGATTTATCAGGAACAGAGGTGGGCATAGAATTCCACTGTGGTCAGCTAAGTTTGGAGTCCACAGGTGTTGAGCGAGAGGCTTGGACGCAGAAGAGGAACCAGGAGTTCTAGGCCTGGGTTCTGGGCTTGGTGAGGAGGCCGCGTCAGCGTCCCTGACCCCACAGCCCTAGCCCATCTTCCTTGAAGGGGATGGGCCAAGACATCTGGGGAGAGATACTCACATTGTCCCTTTGGTCAAAGTCGACGGAGCTGGAGACAGAGGTGAGGCGCTCATACCGGTCATGACTGTCGGCGTGCATAGCTGAAGCCACACTGGAGTAGGGGAGATGAGAAGTCAGAGCAGGGTGGGGGGGTGAGTGTGAGCCTTGGGGTGGTAGGTGTGAACACCCTGAGCTCCAGGGTCACAGAAGGCACAGAAAGCGCAGAGGCTGAAGCAGGAGCGCGCCCCTCCCCCTCCCCCGCCCCTCCCCCTCCGGGGACACTGATGCTGGGCAGTGGACCCTACAGGAGAGGTGTCTTCATCACTGCCCAGATGGAGGCTGAAGGGAGAATGTTAGAGAGCCCTGCAGTTCCGCAGTGGGCCAGAAGAGGGCGTGGGGAAACAACAGAGCCAACGTGATGCAAAGGGCAATGGGGAGGTGAAGGGAAAAAATGGGGACCAGGAGAACTCAAAGAAATGACAAGGCTGGAAGATGTCTCTTGAGCATGGCACCACCCTCCCTGTTCCCCAAGGCAGCAGCTGCCGCAGCTCCAACTCCAGTCCTATAGACAGAGACCATAAGGCAACACCAAGGCCACAGGGCGGGTCCTTGGACAGCCCCCTGCCCAGGCCTCCAGGAGGAGTGAGCAGGGACCCTGGAAGATGAAGAACTAGCTGTTAGGGCACGCGAAGCTGCTGGTGACACCCAATCTTGTCTCTGCGTGATTGTGCTAAGAAGGCGGCCTGAGGTTTCCTGGGGGGCAGGGGGGGGGTGCCAAGGCAGGGGACAGAGGGCCTTCTCTTAGGCGAGAAGCCAGATGGGGAGAAGTGAGGCAGAGACAAGCTGGGGAGCCCCTGCTCTGCAAAGCACACCACTGCGTTAATCTGAAACATGAGCCTGCAGAGAAGAAAACTGCAAAAAGAAACCAGCAACTTGGCAAGAAGAGAAGAGAAGCGTGAGAAGGAAAAGAAAAAGGAAAGATGGTTTAGTGGGGATCAGGGGCATACTATTCCTGTTCCACTCGGTCCCTCTCCCGCCGCCGAAGCCTGGGGACAGAGAATACACGGGGGTTAGCAGAGGCGGGGGAGAATTCCTGGGGACTGGCAAGGGACTGGGACTCGTCCCTCTTGATTTCCCACAAAGGAGAGGTCTGGCTTGCCTCTATTCCTGAGAAGCGTGGAGGGAGGTGTGTGTGTGAAGCAGGAGACTCTTACCTGTCTGCATCTGTCACCAAAGCCAGCCGCCCATAGTCCCAGGCCACCTTCCGGAGGATGGAGAATAAGAACAGCAGTGCCTAGGGGAAGAGGGGAAGTAGTAGAGACCTTGTACCTGATGTCAGTGAGTGTGTGTGTGCATGTGTGCATGCATGCGTGTGTGTGTGTGTGTGTGTGTGTGTGGCTGGGATGATGTCTTACAAACCGGACCATGAAGGGCAGGGCAGTGGTGATTCATTACAGGGGAACTGGGATCCAGGGGCAGGTACGAGTGATCAGATCTGGAGGTGTTTGCCAGGGGTGTGCAGGACACGAGGGCCAATGGTGGGGACGGCACACGGCACTCACAAGGAAACACATGAAGTCAAGAGCCAGCACGGTGGGGACACCCCCGAAGGGCAGGCCTTGCAGGACAGTGCTGCGGATGCGGGCGCTGTAGCAGTAGTCCTTGGGGTTGCTGTTGTTCAGGGCCGTGGTGCCCAGCGTGGCCAGCAGGAAGGGCAGCATGGCTGCTACTGCCGCATGGTCCTTCTGAGAGAGGGCAGAGCAGTCAGTGGGGCTGGTCCCCCAACGCCTCATGGCTAGAACCGGTTGGGCATTAGGAGAGGAGGAAGATCACCAGGCAGGCTGGGTGGGGGGAAACTCTGGCCTGCAGAGATAAGGGCCTGAGGAAGTCACATGGATTCACCATCGTGGTTCTCTGGCTATGTCGGCACCCGGCCCGGGGCACAGGGTCCAGATGCCTGGCCAACACGGGAGACACTTGGCTTACCAAAGCTGGAAGTATCTGTGATTTCTACCCCTTACCCCCCACAAAAAACCTCTCTGGGCTGGGAATGTGGATCAGCGGTAGAGTGCTTGCCTTGCATGCATAAGGTCCTGGGTTTGATTCCTCAGCACCACATAAGCAGAAAAAGCCAGAAGTGGCGCTGTGGCTCAAGTGGTGGAGCTCTAGCCTTGAGTTGAAGAGCTAAGGGACAGCGCCCAGGCCCAGAGTTCAAGCCCCATAACCAACAGTCTGTCTCAGGCCAGGGAGAGACCAGAGCCTAAGGGAAGATAGGGAGGGTTCTACTGGCCAGAACATCTGCCTCATACTCTTATTTGTTTTGTACTGGTCCTGGAGCTTGAACTCAGGGGCTGGGCACTTTGGTCTACGTGTGTGTGTGTGTGTGTGTAAGTCTTATAGACTTTTACGTGTGTGTGTGTGTGTGTGTGTGTGTGTAAGTCTTATGGACTTTCTTGCCCAGTCTGGCTTTGAACCTTGATCCTCAGATCTCAGCCTCCTGAGTAGCTAGGATTACAGGCGTGAGCCACTAGAGCCTGGCTTTGTCTCTTACCTTTATCTCTTTCATCCCTCTTAGCAAAGTGGCATAGGAGCTGGGGTGTGGCTTCGTGGTAGTGTCTGCCTAGCTTATGCAAGGCCCCCCCCCCAGGAATAAATAAAAAGGCAAATGAACCCGCATAAATTCATGTGCTTAAGTGCTTTCAACTCTGTATAACTGGCTTCAAAACAGAGCTGACTCTGTCCTCAGAGCAGGGGTCCAGGGATGGGAGCCAGTGGCAGTGCAATAAAAAGCAGGACTTCCGGGTTTGTGCAGCCTGGCTGGCCCCAGCTGCTCCTGCTCTCTCCCCATCTTTTTTCCCCTGCTATAGCATAAGTGTCTACACCATTCCCCTCCACCTTCCTCCTCTCCAACTCATTATACAAGGATCACAGGAGTGGTATCAGGACTACAACTCCCAGAGTGCTGTGCTCCTGCCTCGAGCAGGGCAGGCTGGGAACACAGTGCCTGCCAGCCAGCTTTTCCATTGGCAAAGGAAGGGAGAGTGGGTGTGACTCAAACCTGCCTAAGCCCCCAGAAGCCAGGATACTGCCCTTCAGCTAGGATCCCTACCACAGTCCAGGCAGTTGGGACTGGCAGGGAACAAACAACTGGGCTGTGGAAGGGCTTGGGGGCAGAGTTGAGCTGGAGACCTGGTGGAGCTCTCAAGGCAGGAGCAGCAGCACCACCCCTCCCATCCCATTGGGGGGCCCCTGGGGCCCCTTCTGCTGACAACATTGAACCAGGGAGTGTCCCCAGGGAAGAAAGGCAACCAGACAAAGAGAACAACAGACTGAGGTGATGGTTTGGAGGAGAGTATCCTTTAGCCCTGGGGTGACTCGGGGTTCTCTAGCCCACCAAGACTGAGTCCCCCCCCCCCCAGTCTCTCCCTAACATCCAACCACAGGGTGAGAGGCAAGAGCTTGCCCAGGGAGCTGGAGGCTGAGGTTGTTTGTTTCCCTAGGTCCCAGGGAGTCTCCTCAAAGCCTGGCTTAGGAAGGAGAAACTTGCCCGGGGCATACCATACCTTCTTTTCTTCTAGCCTGAGCTGCCTTTAAAAACACATTCACTGTCAGGTGTGGGTGGCTCACACCTGTAATCCTAGCTACTCAGGAGGCTGAGATCTGAGGATCTCGGTTCAAAGCCAGCTCAGACAGAAAGGCTGTAAGACTTAGAAAACCAGAAGTGGCGCTGTGGCTCAAGTGGTAGAACACTGGCCTTGAGCAGAAAAGCTCAGGAACAGCACCCAGGCCCAGAATTCAAACCCAATGATGGACAAAAACAAACAAACAAACAAATTTATTTAAGCTGGCTCACACCTGTAATCCTAGCTACTTCAGAGGCTGAGATCTGAGGATCATAGTTTGAAGCCAGCTTGGGCAGGAAAGTTGGAGAGACTCCTATCTCCATTTAACCAGCAAAATTTAAGAAGTAGCTGGGTGCTGGTGGCTCACACCTGTAATCCTAGCTACTCAGGAGGCTGAAATCTGAGGATTGCAGTTCAAAGCCAGCCTAAGCAGGAAAGTCCATGAGACTCTCTCTCTCTCTCTCTTTTTTTTGGTTCTGGTCGTGGGGCCTGACTCTGGGCCTGGGCGCTGTCCCTCAGCTCTTCAGCTCAAGGCTAGCACTCTACCACTTGTGCCACAGAGCCACTTCCAGCTTTTTTTCCTTTTTGCTTATGTGGTACAGAGGAATGGAACCCAGGGCCTTATGTATGAGAGGCAAGCGCTCTACCACTGAGCCACCTTCCCAGCCCCAATAAACCACTCAGAAAACTTCTACCACTTGAGCCACAACACCTTGAGCTGAAGAGCTGAGGGACAGTGTCCAGGCCCAGAGTTCAAGCCCCATGACCAACAATACAAAAAAGAAAAAAAAAAGGAAGAAGTAGAGCTGTGGCTCAATGTTAGAGTGCTAGCCTAGAGTAGAATTGAGTTTAAGTTCTGGTAATGGCACACATCACCACACCACCACCACCACCAAAGCTACATTAATTTAGTAACTACAGCAGATAGCTTTACTTAGGAAGTGCTATGGTTTCACGACTACATTAATCCTTGGCCATCCAATGAGCTAAGTATTACTATCATTTGTGTGCATGTGTTTGTGTATGTATGTGTCTTGGATTTTCCTGTCTAGGCTGGCTTGGAACCTCAATCCTCAGATCTCAGTTTCTTGAGTAGCTAGCTAGCATTACAGGGGTGAGCCACTGCTGCCAGCTGTTACTACCATTTTTTTTTTTTTTGGTCAGTGTGGGGCTTGAACTGGGGTTCTGGGTGCTGTCCTGGAGCTCTTTTGCTCAAGGCTAGTGCTTTACCACTTTGAGCTACAGCTCTATTTCTGGTTTCCTGGTGGTTAACTGAATAGGAGTCTCACAGACTTTCCTACCTGGGCTGGCTTTGACCATGATCCTCAGATCTTAGCCTCCTGAGTAGTTAGGATTACAGGGCTAAGCAACCAGTGCCCAGTTTATTGCCATTTTTAAGAGGAAGATACAGGGCACAGGGAGTGTAATTAATGTTATTAAAGTCTCGCTGCTAATCAAACAATTAGATTGAAACCTGGGTTGCCATCTTTCCAAAACTAGAAGTCTTTTCAGGGCGCCTGGACGATGCATCGTACAGGGCTGCAGGCTGTGGAAGCTTTGGGTAGAATATGGAAAGTGCTTGTGGCCTGCTCTCAGGCCAGAGAACACAGGCACTGGGGGGGGGGTGCTGGTGGTGCTTACCCGGCTGTGTACAGGGGAGCTAGGTGACTGTAGGGCAGGCAGTGGAAAGGAAGTGAGCTGTTAGCCTCTAAGTGGAGGTTTGATTCGTGGGTGTGTCAGGAGCCTGGTATGCAAACATGAATGGGAAGAGCCTGGGGCACCAGGTCAGGTGTTTGTGAACAGCCTGGGGCACCAGGACTGGTTAAAGGTGGGCAGGCTAGAGGGCCAGGGTGGAGGGCTCTAACTAGCCCCATTCACAATTCCCAACTCCAGTAACCAGGAAATCTCAACTGTCCATTCCCATCCCCGGTCTGTATCTTCAAACTCTAAGGCTCCTCTAAGGCAAAAGTGTTCCCCGTCTCCCCTTCCTCCCCTCCACACCCCCCCCCCATCTAGTCCCAGCCATCTCGGGTCCAGAGGAAGGTGGAACATTCTGGGAACATCTACATTAAATGGCGCCAGCAGGGAGGGTGAGGGTCTAGCTGGGTGCTTGGTAAATGAAGCAAAGCGACCAGCCACCTTCATTATGTCACGTGGCTGTCCCCTCCACCTAACCCCAGTACTAGGGAGGAAGCGGGGACTCACACAGCATCACAGGGCAGGTAAGGGGTGGAGTTGGGCAGGTGTCTTTGCCACTGGACCGGGTTAATTCAAACTCTGAATTGTAGGGGTGGGGCTGCCAGACTGCTTTTAGGGCAGCTGTTCTCAAAGCTAGCTTTGGGCTGGGCAGCCCAGTGGCAGGCAGGACATTTGAGGGACAGGGTAACAGGGGGCAGTTCCTCCATTCCACCGACATAACCCAGCTGAGCTCACCCTGAGGCTTAAAGAGAGGTGGGCAGGGATGGGATTTTAATCCAGCTAAATTAAGGCTGTAATTTACCATTAAAAGACTTGCCTGTGCCATGGGAGCCAGGGAGTCATAAATTTAAAAACATTTTTTTTTTTTTTTTGCCAGTCCTGGGGCTTGAACTCAGGGTCTGAGCACAGGGCCTGAGCTTCTTTTGTTCAAGGCTAGCACTCTACCACTTGAGCCACAGAGCCACTTCTGGCTTTTTCTGCTTATGTGGTGCTGAGGAATCTAACCTAGGACCTCATGCATGCGAGGCAAGCGCTCTACCACTGAGCCACCTTCCCAGCCCTAAAACATTCTTCTAGGGAGTTAGTGGGGAGATTTAATTTAGGTCTCAGGTCACAGGAAGGCATCGGTTAGAGATGGAGATTAACTTTTTTACTGCGTTACCCAGATCTCAGTCTTTCAATTGGTAACAGATACTAATGTCCTAGCCCACCCCTACTGATTCCAGAAAGACAGAGAGAAGAGAGAAATATAACCATATGTAAGGATAAATTACATAAATATGTGTATAAATACATTTGTGTACACACACGCACTGGGCGCTTTATTGCTCAAGGCTAATACTTCTATCACTTTGAGCCACAGGTCACTTCCAGTTTTCTGGGGGGGTTAAATGGAGATAAGAGTCTCATGGCCTGGCACTAGTGGCTCATGCCTGTAATCCTAGCTACTCAGGAGGCTGAGATCTGAGGATCTCAGTTCAAAGCCAGACTCTTACCTCCAATAAATCACTAGAAAACTGGAAGTGGAGCTGTGGCTCAATCGGTAGAGTGCTCGCCTTGAGCTGAAGAGTGCAGGGACAGCGTCCAAGCCGAGTTTAAGTCCCATGACCACCATGACCACCACAACCACCACCAACAAAGAAGTCTCATGGACTTTCCTGACTGGGCTGGCTTGGAACCATGTTCCTCATATCTCAGCCTCCTAAGTAGCTAAGATAACAGGCGTGAGCCACTGGTACCTGGCTAAAAGTATTATTAAAAAATGCATTCATCAGATATTTAAGGTGTGCGCATGAGCACATGCATGTTATTGGGTGCTTTCCCTTAGCATTTTCTCTCGTCTGCTACTTTACCACTTGAACCACCCCCCATTTTTGGCTTTTGGGTGGTTAACGGGAGTTATGCGTTTCACAGAGTTTCCTGTGAGGGATGGCTTCAAATTGTGATCCTCAGATCTGTCTCCTAAGCAGCTAAGATTACAACCATGAACTACCGATGCCTGGTTTATTGTTTGAGAGAGGGTCTTGCTTCACAGCTGAAGTTGGTTTCAAACTTGCAATCATCCTGTCTTGGCCTACAAGTATTTACCACCCTGTCCGGCTTATTTAACTCTTTTTTTTTTTGGGTCCGGTCGTGGGGCCTGAACTCTGGGCCTGGGCGCTGTCCCTTAGCTCTTCAGCTCAAGGCTAGTGCTCTACCACTTGAGCCACAGCGCCACTTCCGGCTTTTTTTCTTTTTGCTTATGTGGTGCTGAGGAATCGAACCCAGGGCCTCAGGCATGCAAGGCAAGCGCTCTACCACTGAGCCACCTTCCCAGCCCCTGGCTTATTTAACTCTTGTTTTGGGTAAGGTACTCTTTGAAACTAACTCATGTGCTCCTGGTCACAAGTCCAGGAGAAAACAGGTCATGTAGCCCATCTCCACAGATAAGACTCAGGAAGCCCAGCTGGTGTTACGCTCCTAACCACTACACTTTGCTGCCATTTCCACCAGGGAGCTGAGGGCCACCAGCCCTGGAGAAATGCCATACCCCTTTTACCACTAGCCTTTCTTCTTGCTTAGAGCTCCAAGCTCCTATGCTCAGATTTGGAGAGAGGGAGAGAGAGAAAGAGAGAGAGTGTGTATATATATGTATATACACACACATATATACATATATATATATATATATATTTTTTTTTTGGTCGTAGGGCTTGAACTCTGGGCCTGGGCGCTGTCCCTCAGCTCTTCAGCTCAAGGCAAGTGCTCTACCACCTGAGCCACAGCGCCACTTCCGTGGAGTTTATAATTTGGATTCTGAGGCAGGCGTAACATACAGGGCTGTATAATCTGGTGGGCAAGGGCACACAGGGTCTAAGATGAGACAGGCATATCTTTTCTCCTGGGCAAATTACTTAGTCACCCAGGGGCTCAGTTTTTCCATCTGTAAAATGTGGACAACAATCCAGTAATAGGGTTGTTTTAAGGAATAAGATGTAAAGCTCTTAAGTAGTTCTAGACACAATAGATTCTACAAAACAGTTGTTAGTTACTAAGGAGGCTGAGGTCTGAGGATCATGGTTCAAAGCCAGTCCAGGCAGGAAAGTCTGTGAGACTCATCTCCAATTAACCCCCAATAAACCAGAAGTGGCACTGTGGCTCAAAGTGGTAGAGGACTAGCCTAGAGTGAAAAAGCTCAGGGACAGCGCCCAGGCCCTGAGTTCAAGTCCTATGACCCACAAACAATAACAAAGAAAGCACGGAACATAGCAATAAGATAGGACAGAGCCCCTAGGTCACGCAGCACAGCTTGTTTAGGCCTAAGGGGTTATGTTTGGGACTGTTCCTAAAAACTCTCCAAAAACACCCCTTCCACCTGCAGCAGGCTGGGAAGTGGAGACACCAGGGGTAATGCTATGCGGGCGTGGGTCAGGAGTTCAGCGAGAGAACCCATTATTGATCAACTACCAGGCGTAGTGCCAGGCTCTTGACCTAGGTAATATTGTTTGATCTCCATGCTAAACCTTGTTAAGCATATCCACACTTTTAAATGCAAACAGAGGTTCAGACAGGTTAAGTAACTTGTCAAGGTCACACAGCTAAGTCAGGGCAGAGCTAGAATTTGAACTCAGGTCTCCATTACCCTGTGATACCTGGAGGAAACTGGTATGATGGCCCCAGCAGGGTTCTTAGCTACCTACCACAGGCCTTCTGCTTGGTAACCTCCCCACCCACTTACCATCCACCCAACCCAAACTGCACTGGGTGAACGGCCAGCAGGCCCCGGCATGTGCCACCTGGGATGTGCCAGGGCCTGGACCCTCTGGTGCCCCGGAGGGCAACCATGCTGCCAGCACACCTTCCCTGAGTCCGGCAGACACTCCCACTCCCCTCCTCACGTGGGCCGGGGAGGAGGGCTGTGGCCCCCTCGCCGGAGGTGCTGGGCACGGCCCCAACCTTGCCCCATTCTGCAGACCCGAGGGAGAGGCGGGAGGAGTAGTAAGTAGTATGGGGTAGGGAGGCTCCAGTCTCCGAGGACACTGGCTGGAGTCGGGTGCGGGCCGGGCGGCCAGGGGACCCAGGCAGGTGGCAGCACCGAGCCCCAAGGGCAGCCGGCCCCTCTGACCTCTCCTTCCCACTTCGCAGGCGTCCTTTTCTTTCCCGGGGAACGCGGCGGCGGCGGCGGGGAGCTCCGGGACGGTCCGCCCGAGGCGGTCAGGTCGGCCGGGAGGGACAAAGCGCGCCCCCCGCCGCGGGGCCTTTGCCCCCACTCGGGATCGGCGTCGGTCTCCGGCCCCGCCGCGGCCCCCACCGCAGGCCCCGGCGACTCATGAATACACTGCACTGTGTGCGGCGCGGGCGGAGGCGAGGCGGAGGCAGCGGCGGGAGGACTCGCTCCCGGGGCCCGTCCGCTGGGG
>NW_012267260.1:7143892-7148717 GCF_000151885.1 Dipodomys ordii
CACTCGCAAGCCGCCGCGCGCCGGGCTGGGCCGAGCGCGCAGGCGCAGTCGGGGGAAGGCCGCGTGGGGAAGGCGGCGCTTGTCCAGGGGGGTTCACGGCGGGATATTCCGGGGCGGCGAGAGCGGTACGGAGTGGAGGGCGGGGTGCAGCGGCGCGCGGAGGCCCCTCTGGCTGGTTTCTCCCGCTCTTCCTTTCCTCTCTGCAGTGGGGGAGGCAGGCGCACTCCCCTCGGGGACAGAGAGGAGAAGCCGGAGTGTGGGGGGGTGAGGGGAGGGCCCCGGGCCTGACGGGCCTTGGCTGGAGGAGTCCCGGCCTGAGCGGGGTCCGGCCTGGACGGCAGCCCCCTCCCGCGCTCTCGGGGCTGCGGGGTCCCCGAAGCTCACCTGCCTTTTCCGGGTCGTGGAGCCGATCCGGGGACCAGCCCGGGTGTCTATCTGTCCTCCCTCTCCTTTCCCACTTGGTGTGGACATGAGTTTCGTAAGACGATTGTGTGGTGTGGGGATCGAGGTCTGGCCTTCGCTGCTGCCATGCGGCCCAGTGCCCGTCCCCCCGCGTCTGTACCCCCCCCCGGCTCCCCGCTGCCCCAGCCTCCACCTGGCTGGAGACCACGCCCACCACGGAGTGGTGACCCACACCTGCTGGTCAGTTTGGGATGCCTGCTAGATAGGGCCAAAAGGGAAGGCTTGCTTTCCGCAGTGGGCAGCAAGCGGACTTTGCCACCCTGAGGAATTAAGTTGGACTGAATTTATAAAGAAATTACCGGGGCCTAGGCAGGGTCTCCTTGGGTTCCCTGGCAATATGGAAGGCCCTTGAACCCCTGGCAGTGACTGCTGAACAGAAGGGCACTGTCTGCCTTGGGGGTGATTCCTTGTAGTTGGTTAATATCTCTGCTACCTACTGGCTTTTCACTCACTCATCAGTAGCTTGTGGAATGCAACTGGATTCTTTATGGCAGTTTTTTTCAAACTGAACCTTACTGGTGAGTTGGAAATCACCATCATAGATTTTTTGAGACATATATGTATGTGTATATATATATATATACACACAACATATGTATATATACATATGTAATATACATATATGCATATATATATATTCTAGGCTTGTCTTGAATTCTTAATCCTCCTGCCTTGATCTTCCTTGTGCTGGAATTACAAGCGTGAACCACTATTCTCAGCTAGAGACATCTTAAACATAAAAAGTACTAGAAAATATCAGAGGAGGTTGCACGTAGAGTAAGTACACTTCCTTTGATGGGGCTGGTGTTTGAACTTAGGGCATCACACTTGCAAAGCAGGTTCTCTGAAGCCACAGGTACTTTTTACTTTGAGTATTTTTAAGCTAGGATTTTGTGTTTTGCCAGGGCAGGCCTGGACTTCGTGTAGCAGACATGGCAGGCATATGCAACAGTGCCCAGCTTTTTTTTGGGGGGGGAGGGGATTGAGATGAGAGGAATGCTCATATACTCTGCCTAGGCTGTCCTCCAAACATGATTCTCCTGATCTCAGCATCCAAGAAGCCAGGATTACAGATGTGAACCACTGTACTAATCTACATGTGTTTCTTGACACATGTAAGTGTATTGGGAATTGTACAGTGCATTTCTGCATGTCACAGAAGTTTGAAAAGCCCTGTTCTTTTGTACCTTTTGTCCCTTGCCCCAAGCCCACATTTTTGGTCAGTTCAAATTGTCCATAAAGATGTAGTTAGGATGGCAGGAATCCACACTAAAGAACAGAGTGGGCCGAAGTGAAGCCTTTTTTTATAACCAAAACTAGTAGTAGGAAATGTGGGGAGAAAAGGAGAGCAGCATGGGTCTGTCTTCAGGGAGGTTACAAAAAATGGTTCATTCTTCACTCGCTGCCAACGACTAAAAGCAGGGATCTCACTGAGGGTGGTAAGGCTTTTTTTAGGCAAGGCATCTTCTGTGGATGTTTATTTCTGAAGGAAGTTTTTATATAGTGTGATTTTTGTGGTTATAAAACCAGTATGTCCCATTGCTTACATTGCACAATAAAACTAGTGATGGATACCTAGAAAATGGAAATGGAAAAGTATTGGTTACCTGGAGTTTGGGTCTCTGAGGCTATTTATTTATTTATTTACTTGCCAGCCTTGGACTTGAACTCAGAGCCTGGGTACTGTCCTTGAACTTCTTTTGCTCAAGGCTAGCACTCTACCACTTGAGCCACAGAGCCACTTCTGGCTTTTTCTGTTTATGTGGTACTGAGGAATCGAACCCAGGGCTTCATGCATGCTAGGCAAGCACTCTACCACTAAACCACATTCCCAGTCCTAGAACGCTTTTTCTTTTTTTTTTGGTTGGTCATAGGGCTTGAACTCTGGGCTTGGGCGCTGTCCCTCAGTTCTTCAGCTCAAGGCAAGTGCTCTACTGCTTGAGCCACAGTGCCCCTTCCGGTTTTCTAGTGAGTGATTTATTGGAGGTAAGAGTCTCACGGACTTTCCTGCCTGGGCTGGCTCTTAATTGAGATTGTCAGATCTCAGCCTCCTGAGTAGCTAGGATTACAGGCGTGAGCCACTGGTGCCTGGCTTAGAAGGCTTTTCTTAACTATAATTAGTTTCTAAAATAATGTAGTGAATCTGAACATCTGGTGGCTGCAGTGTTTCTGCCTACGTGGGCTCACCACCTACTCACAACCTTCCTTGAGGACTAAGTGGACCACTGAGACTTCCCAGACAGGAGAGGAAGCATTTCAGCAAGCCGACAGTGAAAACTGAATCAAGTATACTGTGGAATCAAGTGTTCTGTGGAAAGAACAGAGATTGAAATGTTCTGGAATCCTCTCTCCAGTCCTATCTGTCAAACTCCAAACATGGATTCTACTCAGCTCTTGGAATCTTTAGATGATCCAATGTCTTTTAAAACCAATCTTTTAAAAAATTGTTATTTTTTTTTTTTATTTGTGCCAGTCCTGGGGCTGAGCTCAGGGCCTGGGTATTGCTCCTGAGCTTTTGTGCTCGAAGCTAGTGCTCTACCATTTGAGACATAGATCTGGGTCTTTTTTTTGGTGGTTAATGGGAGATAAGAGTCTCATGGAGGGGCTAGGAAAGTGGCTCAGTGGTAGAGCGCTTGCCTTGCATGCATGAGGCCCTGGGTTTGGTTCCTTAGCACCACATAAGCAGAAAAAACCAGAAGTGGCGCTGTGGCTCAAATGGAAGAGTGCTAACCTTGAGCTAAAGAGCTGAGGGACAGCGCCCAGGCCCAGAGTTCAAGTCCCACGACCAACCAAAAAAAAAAAAGTGGTATGGACTGGGGGAAGTTACCCACACCGCGTGGGTGCATTTGCCTCAGTGATGTGTGCAAGTAACTGAAGCTGCATATTAGCCATGCTGGTGTTACACAGGGAGTGAGGGAAACAGCCTTGGGCTCTGATCTGGATTCCATTCTAACCTGGGACAAATCTGCAGATGTCCTAATGTTGTGGTTTGGATGAAGTGTCTCAGAAAGAGGCTCAAGGCAAGTCTTGGTCCCTAGTGGGTGGTGCTCTTTTGGGAAGTTCTGGAAACTAGAAGGTGAGACTTAGCTGGAGGAAGTAGTTAACTGGGAGCATGTCCTTGGAGGAGTTTTGTTGCCTCCTTCCTGTCTGTCTGTGTCTCTCTACTTCTGTCTGGGAACCTTTTCTGTACGTGTTCCAGCCGCCATGATGCTTTGCCCAAGTGCATGGGGGAAAGGGGCCATGGATGGAATGTGCTGGAACCATGAGCCAGTGGTTGGTTCACGTGTTTTGCCACAGAGATAGAGGTGCTGACTGGTTTCTCCATCCGTAACACCCTACTTCCTATACTGTGCCCTCAGTCCTGTTCTAAGTCCTTAGCAGATCTTACACACTGTTGGTTCTTCTTTGTCTCCATTGGCTCAGGAATGAAACCACTGAAGAAAGTATGAGGATACTTTTATTTATGTATTTTGTCCATCATGGGCCTGGGTGTTGTCCCTGAGGCTACTACGAACCATACTACCACTTGTGGTTTTCTGGTGGTCTATTGGAGAGAAGAGTCTTACAGGTTTTCCTGGCTTTGAACCACGATCCTCAGATCTCAGCCTCCTGAATAGCTAGGGTTAAAGGAGTGAGCCACCAGCACCTGGCTTTAAGAACCCTTTTAGACTGGGTGACCCCTGCTAGGATATGGAAAGAATTGAATGTACATAATGTGATCTCTCTCTTTTTTTTTTTAAATGTGTGTATGTGTGTGCATATGTGCTGGTCTTAGGGCTGGAACTCCAGGTCTGGGTGCTGTTCCTGAGTTGTTCTGCTCAAGACTAGTGTTCTGCCACTTGAGCCACAGCTCTATTTCTGGCTTTTTCTGTTTATGTGGTACTGAGCACTCAAACCCAGAGCTTCATGCTAGGCAAGCACTCTACCACTAAGCCACATTCCCAGCCCCATGAGTATATTTCTTTTTGGACACTATCACCCCTTCCCTCAGGTTGGGACTTTGTGTTAGGGCTGTGCTTTTCCCACTTTTTTTTTTTTTTCTGTCAGTTGTGAGGCTTGAACTCTGGGCCTGGGCGCTGTCCCTCAGCTCTTCAGTTCATGGCGAATGCTCTACCACTTGAGCCACAGCACCACTTTCCGTTTTCTAGTGTTTTATTGGACATAAGAGTCTCATGGACATTTCCTGCCCGGGCTGCCTTTGAAACTCGATCTTCAGATCTCAGCCTCCTGAGTAGCTAGGATTACAAGCATGAGCCACCAGCGCCCAGTGCTTTTCCCACTTTTATGAAAAACATTACAGGCTTTCACTAACTGTCATTTCTGTGGGTTTTGCATTTGATTTCTTTTTTTTTTTTTGGGTCTG
>NW_012267260.1:7152452-7177858 GCF_000151885.1 Dipodomys ordii
GTTTTCTGGTGGTTTATTGGAGATAAGAGTCTCACGGTCCCTCCTGCCCGGGCTGGCTTTGAACCGCGATCCTCAGATCTCAGCCTTCTGAGTAGCTAGGATGACAGGTGTGAGCCACCAGCGCCCGGCCGTGGCAGAGCCTTGAGTCAGGCCCTTGGGTGGGGAGTGAGTATGCTTTGTGGCTGGAGTCACCAGCTGTGTGGGCACTTCTCAGCTGTGCTCCAAGGATGCTCAGGTATTGCCATGCTTGTTAACGCTGGCCCTGGGCTGTTGCCTGCTTTCCTGGGATCCCCCTTCAGCCACAGGTCCCCCAGATCACAGTGTCATTTGGGAGACTGGCCCAGCCAGGTCCAGGGCAGCCTTTGGCTCTTCTCTGCTGGCCTTGAGTGACACAGGTGCCCTGGCTTTCATATTGGGCAGAAAGGTGATGTGGGACTGACAGTTTGGGTAGTGCTTAGTGTCTGCAGAGGGCATGGTGGTCTCTGTCAGCACGGTGGTCTCTGACAGCAAGGTGGTCTCTGTGTCCTGCCCCCTGGGAAGGGCTAAGAGGGGGAAGGACTCTGTTCAAAGCCATGCCATCCCCACTTCCTGACCCCAGAGGTGGAACATGGGTAGCGTGTTGGAGCAGGGGTTCCGCTATTCATCACACGCCTTTTAACTACTAAGAAACCTTTATATTTTGTGACTAATGATCTACACTACAAGTGTCATCTCCCACACAAATCTCCAAAGACAACTGACTCTGAGCAAGGACCCTGACTTAGAAATGATCTTTTTCTCCCCCTTTCCAGTAGGACTTGCCATCTGGGACCCCATGGCCGTCTTTTCTGGGCCCTTGGGCCTCTTTGTCCCCACAGGCCGAGCACTCAGCCAACGCTACTTCAGGTAACTTTCATGTTAAGTTCCTAAAACCTGTTCTGCCTTGGCCTCCCATCAGCACTGGCTCCTATGGGGACTGCAACGCCAGTGGGAACTGGGAAGCGAGGGGGGGGGTGCATCCTATGTCCCGTAAGAGGAGGGTAGGGGAAGGAGATGACAGCTCTGTCTGGATTGTAATATAGTGGAAGTTGCTGCTTCTCTGTCCCTACAAAATTCTTAAAGTGATCTGACTACTCTTGACCCTATCACTCCTCCAGGACATTAAAACCTTCACAGTTGTAGTCTGGTCATTTGGAACATTGTCCTATTTATACTTCCCGCATAGCTGGGATTACAGGTATATGCCACCGTAGATAATCACCAGCAACAAAGGGAAACGCAAGTAGCAGGATTGCAGTGTGGGCTGACCTACCTTGAAAATAACCAAGCAAGCCGGGTGCCCATGGCTCACGCCTGTCACCCTAGCTACTCAGGAGGCTGAGATCTGAGGGTCATGGTTCAAAGCCAGCCCAGGCAGGAAAGTCTGTGAGACTCCTGTCTTCACTTAACCACCAGAAAACCAGAAGTGGTGCTGTGGCTCAAGTGATAGAGCGTTAGCCTTGAGCTGAACTGCTCAGGGACAGCTCCCAGGCCCAGAGTTCAAGCCTCACAACCAACTGAAATAAATAACCAAGAAAAAAGGGCTAAAGGCATGGTTCAAGTGGTAGAGCATCTGCTTAGCAAGTACAAGGCCCTGAGTTCAAGCCCCACTACTGCCAGAAATAACAAACGAAAAACCTTGACTGGTATTAAAATAAAAGTTAGTTACCTTGACTTGTTTCCAGTTTCTGCTGCATTGTGTCAAGGAACTCCTTTAGCAAGTCTACTCACTCGTGTCTGTGGGTTTCCAGTTAGGGCCATACAGAGTATAGTTGGGAAGGAAAGGAGAGCATCTAGGGGAGCAGGTTTTGCAGGATAGGCAGTGGGTGAGGCCCCGCCCACTAGGATTCCTTCAGTTCCCAGAGTCCTTTTGGAAACTTTTTACTTTATAAAAGCTGCTGCAAAGTTTGTGGTAACAGAAGAATTGGGTTCTCTTTAAAACCCATCTAGATTGAGATCTTGACAGGCAGCAGAAGCTCTCGATTGTAAGGAAACAAAGACTCTGCTTGTGTGTGTGTGCACGTATGCTTGTGTGTGTGTGTGTGTGTGTGTGTGTGTGCCTACAAGTGGCAGCATGCACTCGCTTGCCCTTGCTGAGGCCTGTGCACGCGGCCTGGAGAGATACAGGTCACTCACTGGACTGCCTTTTCTCTCCTGTCAGCACCACTGGGAGCCTCAGTGCGATTCAGAAGATGACACGGGTGCGTGTGGTGGACAACAGTGCCCTGGGAAACACCCCCTACCATCGCCCTCCTCGGTGCATCCACGTCTACAACAAGAGTGGGGTGGGCAAGGTGGGCGACCGCATACTGCTGGCCATCAAGGGACAGAAGAAGAAAGCACTCATCGTAGGACATCGCATGCCCGGCCCCCGAATGACCCCCAGGTTTGACTCCAACAATGTGGTCCTCATTGAGGACAATGGGAACCCCGTGGGCACCCGAATTAAGATCCCTATCCCCACCAGCCTGCGCCAGAAGGAGGGCGAGTACTCCAAGGTGCTGGCCATCGCCCAGAACTTCGTGTGAGCAGCACGCAGGCCTCCAGCTGCAGGACTCAGGCCTGGACATGTGCATGCTGGCAGGGTTCCGGGGACTGCATGGCTGCTCCCTCCCACAGTGACAGTGTCCCACGACAGAATAAACGTTTTCTTCCTTTGCTGTCTGGGGTGTGGTTGTGAGGTAGATGATGCTGAAGCAGTTGAACGGTGGTGTGAATGTGCATGCTGGTGTGAATGTGCATGCGGCACGCACATGGAACGAGTCTGGACAGAGCAGCCATGGTGGGGGCTCGGGTCCTCCGCTGCTGTTGGACACTGTGATCTGAGTTTACGAAGGACTGTCAGGATCTGGGAAACCACAGTGCGAATTGTGTGCGATTTATAAGTGCACCATGGTGTCTCACTTGCTACCCAAAAAACTGGTTTCCCTGTCCCAGCGTTCTCGCCTTATCAGCTTGGACAAGTGCTGTGTAGAATGGATTAGGAGTGGCCATTTCCTAGACGCTGCCACCCCCATCCTCCCCCCGGCCTGCTTGCCCAGGAATGTTCTCCAGAACGCTCCTGTGCCTGCCCCGTGCTCAGAGCTCCTGCACGCCTGGAGACTCAGGCAAGTCCTTCTGTTACAGATGATGTCTTGGGCTTAGGAGGGCGACAGACGACTTCCATTCACTGGTTGGCATCCTTGGGGAGATGAGCTCTCTTAGCTTAAGTCCCTCAGTGGACTTTGAGAGGAGAGTGGTGAAGTGGTTAAGACCCAGCCTGCTTGTGTTTGAACCAACTCCACCCCTTACTCTTCATGGCTTCCTTGCCTATGAACTGGAGACTAATAATGGTGCCACCATTGGTGTGAGGATTTGATAAGCTAGTTCTTGCACATACGCAGAACAGTCCTGGACAGTAGGGAGAGGCTCTTTGCTCTGTCATGGCTGTGTATATTCTGGCTCTGGTCTTCCTGTATCTTAGTATCACAACCAGGGCTGACATGCACCAAATGGTACCTCAAGCAGTGCAAATCTCCCAGTGTAAAAAGGGTTTATTTGTGATAAAGGGAATAGACTTTCCCAGAGAAAGAGCTGCCTCAGCTGCTGTCTGTGTTGGCATTGGGAAAAGGGTCAAAATGAGGGCCATCTTGAGGGAGGGAGATCGGAAGGGGCAAGAGGACTGTCCTGGTGTCGGCAGTGCTCTAGATCTAGAGATGTGTGGGAGTTCCATGAGTGGATATGTCTGTAAATAATTAATTAGCAATACACTTCAGTGCACTTTCTGTCCTCTGTGCCTTAGTGAAAATAAAATAGTAGGTGTGGGGGTGTGCTGTGGTGTTGCAGACAGAGGGAAGAAGAGCATGTTCCTAAAGCCCAGGGCAAGATGGATTGTGATCAGGACCAGTGATGGAGGGAAAAGCCAGTGGGTGGGACCAGGGTGCAGTAGGTTGAGGGATGTAACTGGTGTCTGTTAGCTTCCCATTACTGTAACAATCACCAGAGGCAATCGTTTAGGAAGAGAAAAGGCTGATTCTGGTTCAAGGTTTGGGAGCTCAGTCCATGATCAGATAACTTGTTTCTTTGGGGCTAGAAGTGGGGAAGCACATGGATTTGTCTAGTGCATAGTGGAAGAGACATGGAGAGATGGGGTTCTATTATGCTCCTCAAGGGCACACCCCCCCCAATGGCCTAACTTCCTCCCATTAGGCCCTGCCTCTTAAAGGTCCACTACCAAAGACACTACAAGCTAAGGTCTAAGCCTTTCCCACATAGGCCTCCAGGGGACACTGAAGATCCATATTATAGGCAGGCCAGGAGAGGAGCAGGGTCTTATGAGCCCTGGAAGGTTTTTATCCCAAAGGTGCTAGGGAATTTGGTGTGTGTGTGTGTGTTGGAGGCGGGGTTGTGGGTGGCTTGAACTCAGGGCCTGGGCACTGTCCCTGAACTCTTGCTCAAGGTGACCCCTAGCACATCTTCCAGTTTTCTGGAGTCTTACAGCCTTTCTTTTCCAAGCTGGCTTTGAACCATGATCCTCAGATCTCCACCTCCTCAGTAGCTAAGATACAGGTATAAGCTGCCATCACCTGGCTTCACTGGGATAGTGGGACTATAACAAGTGGGCTGGGCGTGGTCAGGGGCATGAGGGTAGGTTTGCTCTGAGGAGCGGGGCTTGAGGAGGGGTAGTAGTCTTGGGGTCGGGGAGGGAGTGTGCCTAAGATGCTAATGTGTACTGGGTGGGCCAGTAGCTCTTAGGTACAGGTGGCCAGATGCAGCCATGGGCCAAGATGGTGGGGATAGCCAAGGACTTCAGGGTTTGGCCTTCATTACGCCGAACGCAGCGAGGATGGAGAAGGGAGCGAAGCGGCCAGCAGGTGGGTGGCTGTGCCTTTGAGACCTCCAGGGGATCTGGAGGGTGGTTGGGTACAGATACTCTAGGGAACATTCTAGCACAGTGACCTTCTTGGTGTTCCTCGCAGCTTTGTTTCCTCTTTTTAGATGAGGACACGGGTGCAGAGGTGATGTCGCTTCTCAGGGCCCTGTGTGATTGGCCTCAGCCAGATCCTGTGACTTCAGATTCAGGGTCTTCGCCCAGCATCCCTTAGTCCTCTCTGCCTTGACTTGATTCTTATCTGCTGTGACCCTATGGCCTTGTCCTGAGTCTCCCAAGTCCTAGCATAGAGCTTGTCACCTGCCACGCCCGGAGGCAAGGAGCCGCAGAGGGCTCAGCTTTGTGTTCTCCCACTGAGCACACTCGGCTCCCTAGGGCTCCTCTGACTAAGTGTTCCTGGGGGGATGCTGGGAAAATAGGGAGTGCCTCCCCATCTGGTATACCGGGAGGGCTGGAAGGGTATGGTCACCAGTTCTGCTATGGTGGTGAACAGCATGGAGGAGCCCCAGCACTGGTGGGGGCACACTGCTCTGCACGCACGCACGCGTGTGTGTGTGTGTGTGTGTGTGTGTGTGTGTGTGTGTGTGTGTGTGTCTTTGCAGCCACAGCAGCTGGGATTCAGTGGGCTTTCTGTGCTGTTCCCTAGAGGCTGTGAGAGAAAGAGCCCCCTGGCTCGGGGCAAAGGAAAGATGGAAGGAATTGTTATTCTCAGCATCTTGACCCAAGCTGCCCTCCAGCTTCTCCGGTCCCTTGCTTTCTGGGGTCAGGCCCTTTCCTGCCTCTGCCCTTAGTCACAGGCCCACAGGGCCCTGCCTGCTAGGCTGCGCCCCTCTCCCGCCTCCTGGTGAGGCTCAGCGTCCTTGGAACCGCTCTGTCCTTGCAGTCCCCTCTGCTCTTCCAAGGTGTCCTGTGCTGACCACTGGCACGCTGTGGTTTCAGCTCGGCCCTGTGGCCAGAGCCCGTGACGCAGGCCCGCACGGCACACCCCCAGAATAGCCCCAGCCTCGCGGCTCCTCCAGCTGCCCTATCGCTTTGCGAACTGGGATCTCATTTGCTGTCTTCCCCCCACCCACACTCTCAGCCAGGGCTGCTTTCTTTGCCCATGAAATATTTATAATCACAGATTATGTTTCCTGGCGAGGAGACGCTTGCCTTTGTTTTTCTCCCCTTCCGTGCCCTTAAGAAGCTGTCGGTCAGGCCAAAGGGCCTCATCTTCATCTGCCTGGGTTCAGGGCTTCAGCTGCAGCATCTCTGTTGATGCCCGGCCTCACCCACAGTGTCACACCACTGTGGAGCGAATCAGCCCTAGAGGGGCAGCTGTGGCCGGCAGACCTGGGTTTCCATTGGACCCCAGGCCTGGGGAATGGGAGCATAAGGGATGGTCCCGAGGCCTGGATGGCTGTGTGGGTCCTAAAGGGCCAGCGTGACACCACCTCCAGCTCTCAACCTGTCGCCTTGAAGGGCATGCCACCAACTCAGACGGGCCTGGCCACAGCCCTATCTACTCCTAAGCTAACCTCGGGTGGGGGTGTCGGGCCCCATGGCCAGGCTCCCCATTGGCCTCCACTCACACGTGGTGGCTTCCTCAGCCTCTTCCGACCTCTCCTTGCCTTCCTTCTCTTGTCCTTCTCAGGGGCTCGAAACGCTTCTTTGGTGAAAATTGCACCATACGGGAATCCAACGCTTAACTGAAATTCAAATCGTTCTCACCTGTGCATTCCTTGCTTTGCTCTACTTCTGTAATTCAATCTTAAAAATCATGGGATTTTGTTTTCTTCTTCCCCTGCGGGAGGATGGTTATGTAGTTTCGTTCTCAGCATTTTGGATGCTTTGCCGCTCATCTGTCTCGCCAGGTGTCAGTCCTTTTGCAGCGCATTTGGGCATCCTGGGCTGGCAGGAGTGAAGGTGTTCGCAGTCAACATCAAGCCAGCCAGGTTCCCAGGGCTGGATGGCCTGTGGCCTTTGTCACCCGGCCACCTCCTGGTACATACCACAGGCATTTTTTTAAAAGTGAAAAGCTTGGAATTTCACAAGAGCTCTTGCATAACCAGGACACACATGGGTATTTCAAAACCTTATTTGGGTGAGTGTGTGAGGCTCAATGTTTACATGCCAAATAGAAGTGGCCATGGCACTGTGGGGCTTGAGGGTCCAGTCGGTGATCATGGCTGCCATGTGCTGCTTTGGAACCAGAGGAGAGAAAGAAACCTTCCCTCAGGTGCTATCCTGTCTCAAAGCCTGCCCTGGCTGGTCTCTGGTGCTTCTGTGGGCCTGGGAGTGAGCTGGGCTTTGCTATGCAGGCTAACCAGGTGCTGCCTTTGGCCGGACAGTCTGATGCCCACAAAGGGGCCAGTGCACAGGAACCAGGCGGTAGAAGCACTGGGTTCATGCTGTCCCTTAACCAACTACAGTAATGCATCAGCATGCTGCCAGTTGGCTAAAGGGTTGCTGATAAAGAATGAAACCCTTGAGTTGAGGTGTTAGAGTCCTTTGTGGATCTTGTTTCTCTAGTCTGTGGCCTCATACATGAGGATAGTTATGTAGCTATATGCCCTCCAGTTAGGATGAACTCTCCGCTGCAAACCTTCATACTGAATGAAGTGGCTATGTATGTATGTATATATGTATGTATGTCAGTTGTGGGGCTTGAACTCTGGGCCTGAGTGCTGTTCCTCAGCTCTTCAGCTCAATGCTAGTGCTCTACCACTTGAGCTATAGCACCACTTCCAGTTTTCTGATGGTTTAGTGGAGATAAGAGTTTCACAGACTTTCCTGCCTGGGCTGGCTTTGAACCACGATCCTTAGATCTCAGCCTAGGATTACAGGCGTGAGCCACCCATGCCCAGCTATTTATTTTTGTGCCAGTCCTAGGGCTTGAACCCAGGGCCCAGGTGCTGTCCCTTAGCTTTTTTGCTTAAGGCGGATGCTTACCACTTGAGCCACATCTTTACTTCTGGCTTTTTCCTGGTTAATTGGAAAGAAGAGTCTCTGGACTTTTCCTGCCCAGGCTGGCTTTGAACCATCTTACATCTTAAATCCTTATATCTTAGCCTGTCTCTGAATAGCTAGGATTTCAGGTGTGAGCCACCAGTCTGTGCCAAACCTCCACCATTATTTTGGACCTTCACTGTGACTATGGAGACTGCGAGGGTGGGGGGAGCTCAAAGAACTCCCTAAATTTTACATGTAAAAGTAGCCTTTCTGGACAAGAACTCAGGGTGTCTGATTATCAGTCCAGCTCGTTCCTTGAGTTACTTTTTTCACCTGGGGGCTTAACATTCGGATGAACTTTCTGGAAACTCCTTTTGGGTGGGTCCCACCTGTATTGCCTGACAGTGGCTCGTGAGGAGCTGGGGCATTCAGTGGTCCTAGCATGAGTTTTAAGGCACGGTTGCTGGCAGCTGGGGACAGGTGAAAGGCCAGGCATTGGTGATGCTGTGCTCTAAGGCCTCTGCTCTGAGCACTTCATTCTCCACGGGTCTGAGAGCCTGGAAGGTCATGTGCCTCACTTCCCCCTGAGTAGTCCCTGTGTGATTTCTGTTTTGTTTTTTTTTTTTGGGTCCGGTCATGGGGCCTGAACTCTGGGCCTGGTACTGTCCCTCAGCTCTTCAGCTCAAGGCTAGCGCTCTACCACTTGAGCCACAGCGCCACTTCCGGCTTTTTTTTCTGCTTATGTGGTGCTGAGGAATTGAACCCAGGGCCTCATGCATGCAAGGCAAGCGCTCTACCACTGAGCCACCTTCCCAGCCCTCACCGTGTGATTTCTGATGCAGCTACTGCTGACTTTACTTCCCCAGAGTGCCACCTGCCTTGCAGACTGCTTTTGCCTCCTCTACACCTGCTGCTAAAGTTTCGGCCAGCCATGAAATTCTGTGACTCCAGGCCCTGAAACAATTCTGGGTGACAGGTAAGGCTGATGTCCCTTACAGACTCACGCCTGTAATCCTAGCTACTCAGGAGGCTGAGCTCTGAAGATCATGGTTTGAAGCCAGCCTGGGAAAATACTAGAGATTTACTTCCAATTAACCAGCCAAAGGCCAGAAGCAGAGGTGTAACTCAAGTGGTAGAGCCTTGAGCAAAAGAACTGCTGAGTAGGTAAGTGGAGGTGCTGGCTCCGTGTTCTGTGCCTGGTCTGGTTTCTCTCCGGCACAACATTTTCACATCCCTGTGGAATTGGGCACGCCCACGAGCACAAAAGCAGCCTCTGTCTCCATGCACAACTTCACTGTCTATCAGTAGATGTGGAAAGAGAAAAAAAAATATATATGTATATACTGAGAGCTCAAAGGTTAAAAATTAGACTCCTAGTGGAGTTGGTAAAAAGTCAGACATTTGCCAAGAGTTAGCAGACACCTGTGCTGGACAGGGCTGCGCCTGCGCTCCCTGCCCCGGGCTGCGCCTGCGCTCCCTGCCCCGGGCTGCGCCTGCGCTCCCTGCCCCGGGCTGCGCCTGCGCTCCCTGCCCGCCTGGTGCCCGGGCTTTCCTCTCCCTGTGGTGGCTCCTCATACCAAGTCTAGACTGACAGCCAGGTAAACGGGAGTTGGCGTTTACGTGCAAAGGATCGATGTGTACATTCTTGGAGAGAATGTACAATGCTGTGTGGCTTTTTTGTTTTAACTTTGGCATCGTTCCTTAGGGTTATGAAAAGAGGAATATCCCTCTTTTCTGCAGTCTGGGGGGCTTGAACTCGGGGCTTTGCGCTTGCTGGACAGATGCTCTACCCTTGAGCCACTTAGCTAGCCCTCTTTTGCACTGGTTATTTTCAAGGTAGGGTCTTGCTCTGTGCTGGTGCCAACCTGGGCTATATTACTGTACCCAGTTATTGGTTGAGATCATCTTGTGATTTTTTTTTTCCTGCCCGCCTGGGCTACTCTTGAATTTCTATCCTTCCCCTTCCCAATAAATGCTTCCCAAGTTGCTAGGATTACAGACAGACTTGAGCCTCCTGACCTGCTGTATACTTTGATAACTGAGTCACTTTGGGTCTTGTCCTGTTTTGTTTTTTTCCTTTCTGATTTTGGTCTTTGCAGTGCTGCCTGTTCTCTCCTTCCTTCTAGAACTCTGAAGATGGGCTGCTCCTCCATCCACCCAGAGCTCCCACCCGGTCTTGGCATGCTACCACATGCCACCCTGTTTCTGTGGGGACGTAGCTGCCACCAAGGCAGCTGGCGGGGTGGGGAGCCCGCATCTGCAGCACACGCCTGCAGGAGCGGAGGACAAGGCAGTCTACTGGGGGTTCCTGTTGTGCCTGTTTTGTGCCAAGCACTTTGTATTTTCTCCAAGTAGTCCTCACAGTGGCTTCAGTCACCCGGTGCCTGCCTTACAAGCCAGGAACCCGGGCTGAGGAGCGCTAAGGGGCTTGTGGGCAGGTGGAAGGCTGGGATGTGAAGCCAGGATCATCTGACCTCGGCACTCCTGCTCTGCATGCTGCCCTGGCCTGTGCTGGAAATATTTCTTGGTGACGTGCCCTTCCTCAGCTATTAAAGTTGTTTTCCGGAAGCCTCTGCTGGGTGCCTACGGTGACATTGGCAGTCGTAGGCTCTGCTGGAGGCCGGCTCCCTGCCTTGCTGAACAGCACTGCTTCCTGTCACTCCACAACTTGGCCCTCCACTGTGGCCGAGGAAATGGATCTTCACCTTCCTGGCTCCCCGCTTTGTCTCGGCTCACCACCGAGGCTGGGCGCTCAGCCTCGAGCAGGTTCTTGATGATTGCTGGATGAATGACCGGACACAGTGTGTGAGTCTTGCTCTGTCTCCATGCAAGGCCACCTCTGCTTCCCCAAGCCCAGTTCCTCCTCTCCTGCAGTCCATACCAGAGACTCCTTTGGAAACGGAGGCGCAGCCGCCTGCCGGCCCCTTCAGCACAGAGGTGAGGTTTCGCTCCACGCGGAGGTCCCTCGTTCACTGCTCCTTGTTCCTGCTCCGTCCACACGATTGCTGTCTTTCCACTCGGAAAGGCTGGGGGTGCCTTTTCTCTGGAGAGCGGGCCAGTTGTCCTGTGGAGCCATTCCAGACAGCTCATCAACTAAATTCTGTTCATCTGACATCCACGGGTTGGGCACAATGACTCACACTTGTAATACCAGCTACTCGGAGTATTGGCATTTTGAGGCCAGTCTGGGCAAAAACAAAAATAACTAAGCAAGTCTTGCATCTCAACAATAAGGCAGACATTGTGGTACACGTCTGCCATGCCAGCTACTTGGGAGACTAGGTAGGATCTCGGTCCAGACTAGCCTCATACAGAAACAGGATACCTTACTCAAAAAAGGACACTGGTGGCTCACACTTGTAATCCTAGCTAGGAGACAGATCTGAAGATTGTGGTTCAAAGCCAGCCTGGGCAGGAAAGTCCATGAGACTCTTACCCCCAATAAACCACCCAGAGACAGCTAGAAGTGGTGCTGTGGCTCAAGTAATATAGTGCTGGGCTTGAGCAAAAAGCTCAGGGACAGCACCTAGGTCTTGAGTTCAAGCCCCAGGATTGGCAAAAAAGTAAAAAAGGCTGGCTCAAGTGGTCTAGCACCTGCTTAGCAAGTTCAAGGCCCCGAGTCTGTCCTGCTGAGTAACTCCACATTTTTGGAGCTATTCTGGTCCTCCTGCAACATCTGCTCTGCCCCTGGGAGAATGAGCCGTGTGGGCTCCGGGGTAGGGGGCGGGGTGCAGAGAGTAGGCAGCAGGAGCTGGGAGGCGGGGGGCATCTGTCACCCACCACATTTCTTCCCTGCAGCACTGGCTCCTGGCTTCTTACCACTCAGGCCTGGCCCAGGACACTGCAAGATTTCTGCCAGCACATACCTTCCTAACAGTCCCCTCGTGAAGCCCCCAAGGGTCCCCATTTGTTGGGAGTGGCTCTTATCACCTCCTCTGACCTTGCCTGAAGTACTCCATGGGCAAAATACGGTTCCTGCCCCAGAGGCTGCTGGGAGGGGACAGACAACTCCATGAGCAATTTCAACCTGCCATAGCAAGTGTCAGCATACCTGCACCATGCAGCCTTCAACCTAGCAGAGCAAAAGCCACTTCCAGGGATGCCAGAGTGACCGGTTCCAATGGGAATGACCACTTTGCTGCCCACAGTTTGGGATTCATAGAAGCGGTACCTGCTGGGGAGGGGTAAGGGGGGTAGAGGCCTGGTCAGGAAGGACTGGCTGAGCAAGAGGGCTGGGCCTTGTCACTGCCTTGCTGGCAGTAATTCCTTACCCAGATGTGCATTCACGAAGATGGCCCAGCTGTTGTGCAGAGGACCCTTCTTGGGACAGCATGGGGACCAGGCTGGAGGCTGGCATTTGCTAAGCTCAAGGGGTCATGGGTACTAGAGAGGCTGAGACAGGAGGATTGTGAATCGGAGGCCAGCCTGGCCTGCATTGCAAGAAACCAAAAGGAAAAAGGTAATGAGAAATCAGGTGTGGTAGACCAGTAGGCCCAGCACTCGGGGGGCTGAGAGATGGAAGGAGCTTGAACCCAGGAGTACATGGCCAGCCTGGACATCATAGCAAGACTCCCATCTCAAAAGATCAAAGCAAAAGCAGAACATGCCTGTGGCTCACATCTGTAATCCTAGCTACTCCAGAGGCTTTGGTGTGAGGACTGCAACTCCAAACCAGAGGAAAGCCCTTGAGACCCCTATCTCCAATTAACCACCAGAACTGGAGCGGTGGCTCAAGTGATGGAGCACCAGCCTTGAGCACAAAAGCTCAGGGACAACGCCCAGGCTCTGAGTTAACTGTGTGCCCCAGGACTGGCACACAAAAAATTCCGAAGAAAAACAGGTGAGGTGGGAGTGGGAGGGAGTCCAGGAATACTTGGGCTGCTGAGCCTTGACCACATTTCTGTGTGCATCCCGCCATCTAGTGGACAGAACTGTTTCCGGCATTCGGGTTCCGGGCTGGGGTGTGAAGATTTTTGGGACTGGGCCTCCCCGGGCAGGGAATGCCTGGGCTGGGTCCTGAGAGCCGCTCGGGTTGGCTGGGGGCCAGGCAGTCTGAGGGGGCCTGGCCTTGGGACCGCAGCTCTGTGAAGATGGGAGGGCTCCCGCTGACGCACCTGTCCCCCAAGGGCTGCTGCCGGCAGGGGGCTCTGACCTCCACTGCCACAGGGAGCAGAGGCTGGGCTCCAATGCCAGGTCCCTGCAGAGTCTCCTCCATCCTGCCCGGAAATGGAGCGCGGCAGGCAGCACCTTCATGAAGAAGAGAGGAAGAGACGGAGACATGGAGCAAGGACTGATTTGAGTGTAACCCAGGCAATCTACACACCACAACTCTGGCCCTGGACAGCCAGGGTCCAAGGCCCTCAGGCAAGTCCTCCGTGCCTCAGTTTCTCCTTGTTAGTTGGGGCTGGCTGCACTGGTCTCTGAGGGTCTCCAAACCTCTGTGAAGCCCCCACCTTGCCTTTCTGCGTCCCCAGAGTGGGGCTGTGGGTTCTGGAGAGGATGATGGGTCTGGGGATTAAGCGTGGCCTGGCCAGAGAGTGCCCCCCTCCCAACCCCTGTCCCACCCAGCATGGGAGGCCATGCTCACTCCCAGGGAGAAGAAGGAGAGGAGTTTTCAAATGAGAGGATTTTTTTTTTTGTCGGTCATGGAGCTTGAACTCTGGCCTAGACCCTGTCCCTCAGCTCTTCAGCAAAAGGCTAGCACTCTACCACTTGAGCCACAGCGCTATTTCCAGCTTTTTTCTGTTTATGTGGTACTGAGGAATCGAACCCAGGGCCTCATGCATACAAGACAAGCATGGCAAGCACTCTACCACGGAGTCACCTTCCCAACCCAGGCTAGATTATTTGTGTGTGTGTGTGTGTGTGTTTGTGTGTGTGTGTGCGAAACGCGCGTGCGCCTTTTGAAAAGTTTTACAATGGAAACTTCAATATATAGTTAAGTAAAGAATAAAATACGGGGCTGGGAAGGTGGCTCAGTGATAAGAGCGTTTGCCTTGCACGCATGAAGCCCTGGGTTCGATTCCTCAGCACCACATAAGCAGAAAAAAGCTGGAAGTGGAGCTGTGGCTCAGTAGTAGAGCGCTAGCCTTGAGCTGAAGAGCTGAGGGACAGCGCCCAGGCCAGAATTCAGGCCCCATGACTGACAAAAAAAAAAAATTCTTTTTTAAAAGAATAAAATACAATGGAGCCAGGCACCAGTGGCTATAATCCTAGCTATTTAAGATGCCTTTTGAAGCCTGCTTGGGCAGGAAAATCCATGAGACTTTTTTTTTTAATGCCATTCCTGGGGCTTGAACTCAGGGCCTGGGTACTGTCCCTGAGCTTCTTTTGCTCAAAGCTAGCACTCTACCACTTGAGCCATAACGCCACTTCCAGCCTTTTCTGTGTATGTGGTACTGAGGAATCGAACCCAGAGCTTCATGCATGCTAGGCAAGTACTCTACCACTAAGCCACATTCCTGGCCTTCCATGAGACTCTTAGCTCCAATAAACTACTTCAAGCCAGACGTGGCACTGTGTTTGAAGTAGTAGAGCACTAGCTTTGAGCACAAAGAGGCCTAGGGCCCTGAGTTTAAGCCCCAGGACGGACCAAAAAAGAAAGAAAAAAGAAAATACAACAAACCTCTACATGTCCTCTACCCTTTCCAACTCTGCAGCTCGTAGTTTTCCGATGGTAATTAACAGGCAATTGAAAACTGTTTCTGTGGACCAGCTCTGATTCCCTGCTTGGCTTAGAAATTAACTCAAAGCAAGATAAACACCAGGCACCCCAGCCTTCTCCCCTTTGTGCCTCTGTCATTTGCACGGAGCCATTCTCTCCTGTAGTCACTTTACAGCCATCTTGAAAGCCAGGAGGAGGCGACGGGTCGGGTGGGGACAGACCATGTGACAGGCGTCAGTGGCTCAGCTGCATGGTAACAGGCTTCCACCTAATCCATACTGAGACAGTGGACAACTGGACACCATCTGACCACCACTGACAGATAGGGACTGTGAGCCCCTCTCCCCAGGTCTTTACCTATTTAAAGCTAAGGTCATACCTGAGCTATAGGGCAGCTCAGGGTGGGCTGAAGTGCCATCTTCCATTGGCTGTGTCATGTCACAAATCTCCTTTCTGCCCTTTGCCATGTCTGCCTGCCTGCCTGCCTGCCTGCCTTCCTTCCTTCCTTCCTTCCTTCCTTTCTTTCTTTCTTTCTTTGGTCCTGGGGCCTGAACTCTGGGCCTGAGTGCTGTCCCTCAGCTCTTCAGCTCAAGGCTAGCACTCTACCACTTGAGCCACAGCGCCACTTCTGGCTTTTCTGCTTATGTGGTGCTGAGGAATCGAACCCAGGGCCTTATGCATGCAAGGTAAGCGCTCTACCACTGAGCCACCTTCCCATCCCTGTCATGTCTTTCTTTTTGGGGGTGGTAGTGGTGCTTTGAATTCAGGGTCTCTCACTAAGCAGGCATTCATTCTTACTGCTGAGCTATATCTCCAGCCTGGCTTTCTCGCTCATTATTTTGGAGATAAGAGTCTCACAGATTTATGTGCCCAGGCTAGCCCCCATCTAGGATCCTCCAGATTTCAGCCTCCTGAGTAGCTAGGATTACAGGCATGAGCCACTGATGGACCAGCCTTCCTCTTGGCATCTGATGCCTTGTGGTTGTGGGCTGTAGACATGAATTCTTATTTTTTCCATGAATGCCACTGTGTTATATGCTTCACTTAGCACAGTTTATAAGATTCAGCCTTGTTGCTTCAAACTTCTGCGGAACACTCAATTTCCTGCCCATCCCCACCTTTTCTTGCCCAGTCCATCATGGAGGAGTTACCTAGGTAACTCTTGCCTTGGATGCCCAGGGCTTAGTGATGAGTCAGGTGGCTGGGTCGGGGTGCACTTGGGTACTTAATCTGAATATACAGCTCAGGGCCAAGTGTGTCTGTCCAGACAATCTTGCCACACATACTGCAAGTGGCTCCCCAGTTTTACACCCCAACCTCTCCCCTGTGCGCATTTTTGCCTACCTATTGGGAGCTTTCTGTGCTTTTTCTTTCTTTTTCTTTTTTTTTTTTGGTCGGTCACAGGGCTTGAACTCTGGGCCTGGGCGCTGTCTCTCAGCTCTTCAGCTCAAGGCTAGCGCTCTACTACTTGAGCCACAGCACCACTTCCAGCTTTTTCTGCTTAGGTGGTGCTGAGGAATCGAACCCAGGGCCTCATGCATGCAAGGCAAGCACTCTACTTCTGAGCCACCTTCCCAGCCCCTTTCTGTGCTTTTTCTTGCACTCTCTAGTTTATGCCGGGGTGGTCTCTCTTTCTGTCCCCTGGGTCTGGTGGCCCTGCCCAGCACAGGCCTCCTTCACATCTTTGGGTGTGGGTGACACTCCCTAGCCACACCTACCGGCTTCTGTCAGTTTTCGGCACTTTGAAATCTGACACCTCTTTTCCACGTGAGGCTGGGCTCAGTCTCTGCCCTTCTGGTAAATGCCAGGTGTCAGACACCAGACCCGCCCCTGCACAGGAACTGGGGCCCGGCTTGGGGAGGGAGGTCGGACTAGGCAGCAAACAGTGCCCTCCAGCCCTGTGTCCCTGGGCTTCGGGCCCCTTGCCTCACTTTACAGATACCCATCTGGGCTTGATGGGGTGTCAAACTTGAAGGGGATTCTGTCTCTGGCTGCAGAAGAATCTCAAAGTGATTCCTCAGTGTGGGGACTGTCATGGCCGGTGGCCAGCTGGAGTCGCCTGGCAGAATGACCCTGGCCAGTCAGGGTAGACTTCCCAGGGGAGGTGTCCAGCTCTCAAAGAGGGCTTGGTGCAAGCCCTGGGGGTGGGGGTAGGGCGCTTTTCACTTCCCTGTCTGGGGAAAGTGGCCTCTAGACTTAGTGTGTGCTTCTGACTTCCCTGTCTGAGCCAGGCAGGGAAGAACTGGTGTGAGGTGAGCACTTCTGAGTGACCTGGGACCCCAGGGCCAGATGTGAGGGGTGTGGACGTGGTCTGGAGAGTTCCCCAGGGAGCCTCAGGGAGCGCCTTGGAAAATGCCAATGTGCCACCCGTGCTCCTCCTCCCCCTTCACACCCTTTCCAGGACAAAGCGCCTCCAGGCAGGGACCCCCTGTCTGGGGGGCGGGGGGCGGGGGAGGAGAGCTCCCAGAATCCCACATGCTTTCCTGAGAGCTGGGTGTGCTGTTAGCACTTGGCTGGGAGGCTGGCATTGACCTCTCGCGAGTCTACAAGCTGGGAACTCCTGACACTGAGAGGAGAGGGTCGGCCTCCTGCCTGCCCCAGACACCCAGCTGGGGCTGGAGCCCGCAATGAGCAGGGTCCCCCTCCCCCTCCCTCGAGGATCCACACAGGCCACCCCTGTGGTGGTCTGGAGATGCAGAGGCTGCGGAGCGGTGCAGCAGGCTACCCTCCAGGGCCCCACAGGCCTGCCGGAAGCCTCGGGTTAGCAGAAGTGAAGGCTAGGGACAGCCTGTCTCTGGGAACATGAAAGGACTCATGCCTCCCAGCCTCGTGTGTGTGTGTGTGTGTGTGTGTGTGTGTGTGTGCGCGCGTGTGTGTGTGTGCGTGCGTGTGTGTGTGTGAACTTGTATTAATACTGAACTTGTGCCAGGGCCTAAGTGCTTTCCCTTAGTTTTTCTCCTCAAGGCTGGAGCGCTATGACTTGAGTGATACCAGCTTGTTAGTGGTTAATTGCCAATAAAAGTCTCACTGATTTTCCCGCTCAGGCTGCTGTTGATCCACGAGTGTCAGATCTGAGTGACCTGAGAACATTACAGGCATGAGCCAGTGAGCTCCTGGGCCCTGGGCTGGGAAGGAAAGAGCCTGAGCTTTGGAAATGGATCACTTTAATCAGCTCCAGCGCGGGAGATGATTCCTCAGCCGAGAGACTGAAAACCTGCACACACCACAACTTCACTGTGAGGTAGAAGTCACACCGAGGCCAGCAGATGAGCCTGGACAGATGGCCTTTAATGATGACCCTTCCCACGTTCGATGACAGCTTTGCTCCTCTCCCTTTGCCTAAGCCCCTTCTTTTTCTACGCCTCGGCCCTCTGGCTCCCAAGACCCTGTCCACAGGGGTTCACAGCCAGCAGAACCCATGGATGGGTAAGTGGTGAGGCTGGGAGGGGAGGGCATCCAAGCTGTGTGTGTGTGTGTGTGTGTGTGTGTGTGTGTGGCATGTCTCCAACCCTTTGTGTGCCAGTCTGGATGGCTTCCTGGAGGAGATAGCACTGATTTTTTTGTTTTTTGGTTGGTCGTGGGGCTTGAACTCTGGGCCTGGGCGCTGTCCCTCAGCTCTTCAGCTCAAGGCGAGTACTCTACCACTTGGACCACAGCACCACTTCTAATTTTCTGGTGGTTCATTGGAGATAAGAGTCTCATGGACTCCCCTGTCTTTGCTGGCTTTGAATCGCGATCTTCAGATCTCAGCCTTCTGTGTAGCTAGGATTACAGGCGTGAGCCACGCCCCCCCCCCCCCCCCCCCGGCAGTGCTGATTCTTAATAAAGGAGGCCCTGGGCAGACCCCGAGCCCCAGCCGAGCTGGCACAGGCTTGCATCTCTCCTGCCCACTGTGCCCCGTCCAGGTGGGCAGGAGGGACTCGGGCGCGCGTGGGGCTTGGAGGCTGCGAGCTCACTGCAGTGGTCTCGTGGGCCGCCAGGCCTAAGGCACAGCGCTGAGGAGCTCCGTGTTACCCAGCTCTGGTCTTGGACCTGTGAGGTCCCCAGCACCCACGTTAGGATTCTGGGTTGGGGCCAGCTGAGGGACATCCGGGCACCAAGCCCTGTGCCTTGGGATGAGCCTAGGTGACAGGCTCAGGGAGTTATGGCCCTGAGCTGCCCTCTCCTGGAGGGACTTTTGGGGGCTGGGAAGTCCCCTTGTCAAGGCCCCCTCTTTCCCTGACCCCTGCTCCCTCCCTGCCTCATTCCACACCCTGGGTGCTACATTCCACAGGGGAGAGCAATGGGATTACAGGCCCAGTGGCCCTGGGTCGCAGTGGGTCACCCTGGGAATGCTCAGGCTGGCCTTTCCCACCGGCGCTCTCGGTTTCCTCCTAAAGCCCTGGGCAGGGGGTGATCTGGGCGCACCCCAGCCTGGAGGAGTGCGGGGAGGGGGGGTCTCTGAGGTGGGGGCTGGGCTGCCCTTCCCCCTCTCTGGTGGGGCTTAGCACCCAGGATGGGAAAGAACTGTGCGGCGCGGCCTTGGTGGGATTTCCTCGGGGTGGCGGAGGCCTGGGCGCAGGGGTCTCCGTGTGGCTGACCTCTGTGGCCCTGACCCCTCTCCCAGGCTGCGGCCCCTCCCCAGCCTCACTAAGCCGGGGATTTCCGCAGGCTGAGCCAACCGCATGACCCTAATTATGGCGCCTTCATCCTGCTGGGGTTAAGCACCTAGTGGCCTTCCCTCCCCCACCCTGGAGGCCAGGCAAGGGGTCAGAGGCTCAGGAGGCTCTAGCCTCTGTGCTCTCTCTGAAGTCTGTCCACTGAGGTTCCCCCAAGGGCCCTGGGACCAGGGGTGGGAGGTGGGGGGGAGGGAAAGGAAGAAGCTTGCTTTGGGGTTCTGGAGCATCCTCAAGATCTGGAGTTTTGGGGTGTCGGTCTCTTAGAGGACAGGGGAGTCTGAGGATTGGAAACTCCCAGAGGACCCTTTCTCATCCCTGGCTGCATGTAGAATTATCTGGAAAGATTCTGAAAAAAGAACCCTGGCTCAGCCCCTCCCCCGTCAGTTCTGATTGGCTGTCGGGGCTGGGCACGCACGGGCAGTGAGGAAACCCTTTTCTGGCCATGCCCAGGTGCGCCCAGTTTGAGAAGCACGCACTGCTTCCTCCAGGGTGCAGCTGAGGACACAGCGAGCAGGAGAACCTCGAGAGATGTCACCCCACCAGCCGGGCAGGGCTGTGCTGGACCTTGAGGCTTGGAACACGGTGCAGGCCACTTCCTCCTGGCTTCCTCAGGAGATTTTTCTGGTGTCCTGTGACACCTGGAACCATTTCATCATTCAGCCATGGGCGTCATCATTTTTTTGCCCCTGGGAAAATGGCTTATCTCTTGTGTCTAGGCTTCCTCTCTGTGGTAACCAGAAGGGAATAAGGAGATTCCTATAAGGCAGTGGCAGGGCTGTGATGGCAAGTGTGGGCAAAGGCTTCTTTATCACCCCTCCCCCACCAGCAGGTGCAGGCCTAAGAGGGGTGGGGGTGGGGAGCGGTTTCTCTAGGGCTCCCTGGGCCCCAGCTGGGAGTTGGGAGGCCTCAGGGAAGTGTGCTTTGCATACTGGACTTCCCGCCAGCCTAGATGAATGTTTCCAGGTTCCTGTAGTTACAGAAATGGACACCAGGTGTCGCTCTCGGCTCATGCTTGAAGTAAAAAACGTTCAGGAAGGGTGGCTTGGTGGACTGCTGGGGCAGGATGGGCCCTGGAAACTGGTAACTTTAGAGAGAGCCAGGGCCACTGGGGTGGGCAGTTGTACAGCTTCTCCAGGAAGGTGCGTGTGTGTCTGCAGTGGGCTTCTCCTCATACTGATACCGAGTCACAGTCCGGGTGATCTGGATAGGAGGCTGAAAATGTTGTAACTTCTCTTACAACCAGTGCGGATAGATCCGGGATCTTTATGAGAATCTCGCAGGACATTGGCTGCATGCCAGGCCCTCCCTGCACACACAAGCAGGCCAGACAATTGGGCATAGTAGGTATGATGATAAGCCCCTATTACAGATGGGGAAAACCAAGGCTCATACCTTGTTATGGGCGGTACCCAAGTCACCCAACTGGTAGACGACTGGGGCCTTTCTGGAGCCTAAATTCTTCCTCCATGCCAGTTACTGAATGCTTCAGCTGGTGGCGACAGATTGGGACAGATGTGGGTAGCAGCTAGGTCTGGCCTCAACTCCTTGGGTACCTGTGAGGAGGCCCCAAGGTCAGGCAGGGCTCACTGTTGTGTGTGCAAGCAGGGTCTGGGAGGTGCTGGGTTCTAGGTGCTGCTGGCAGGGACCAGGGAAGGTCCAGACACAGCTCCAATGGGAGACTGTTTGTCTGTGTGTCCGGCTAGGAGTGATCTTCGCTTCTTCACCTGTCATTTCCATGTGAACTTTGTCCCTGACCCCTGCTCCCTCCCAGGTTCTGAGCTCATCAGATTTCAGGCTAGGAACTGAGGGCCAGGGCCGTCCTCTGTCCACAGTTGCTCCACCTGAAGCTCGGAGCAGTGACCAACTATGGTAGTTTTGATCATGTGTCTCTAGCAATAAAAACCATGTTGTGTACACACCTTTAACAGCAGTATATTATTTTATACCATTTATCTTGTGAAATACACTCATGCTAAGTGAGAGACGGACTGAGATGAAGAAGGGATACGTTTTTCTGGTACTTTCTTCCAAGTACCCCTGTCTCATGCGCACAGTCCTCAAATCCCAACTGCTCCTGGAGCAGGGAGGGCCGAGGAGATCCAGTGCCCCTCTGGTTGGACAGACCTGTGGTTGATGTTCCAGAACTTTCCTACTCTTTATGCCCTAGCAACAAGAGGGAGAAACTTTGTGTACCACTGGTAGGAGAAAGGGCGGGAAGCAGTTGTGGCTGAGGAGGGACGCTGATGACCTAGATAATAAAAGCCTGGATTTTTAAATTCTGATGCAGAAAAAATTTTGAATTTTGTGATTTATTTCTCACCCTTCCATGTTCTATAGACCTAGCAGGTTATGACCCAAGTCATATTAGATTGTATGTGTGTGTGTGTGTGTGTGTGTATTGCTGGGGTTGTATGCCGGGCCTTGTGCTCTTCCTTGGCTATTTTGCTCAAGGTTGGTGCTCTACCACTTGAGCCACACCTCCATTTCTACCTTTTTGGTGGTTAATCGGAGATAAGAGTCTCCCAAACTTTTCTGTTCCGGCTGGCTTTGAACTTCAATCATTAGATCTCAGTCTCCTGAGTAGCTAGGATTACAGGTGTGAGCCACCCAAGGCCCAGCTTTTATTATTAGATTTTGGTTCCATTTCCAACAGTCTGTGATGCACGCAAGCCAGGGAACCTGGTGACACACACTCTTAGGACAATGTGAAGTACAAGTACCCGTCCCTTCCTCGGGGCGTCCCTCCCCCCACAGCCCCGTGGGTTGGAGGTTCCAGTGCTCTCATGCCCGGACAGATCTTCCAGGCTGGAGCCCAGAATGTGTGTGTGTGTGTGTGTGTGTGTGTGTGTGTCTGTCCTGGTATGTGGGGGCTCATCAATGGGAGTTCAGGAAAGGAGAGGCCTCTCTGCAGGCCTTCTTACTCAGGGGAGCATCAGAACAGCTCCTGCTTCCCCCAGCTCTGGCTGGGGAGAGGCAAGATGGCTTGTGAAGGCATCTGTCCTCTTGAGGGTGGCTGCCAGGGTAGAGGCCCTGCTGCTGGCCCAGTGTGGGTGCCTTTGTGCCCTGTGACAGGGTGTCTGTGTCTGCAGTCACTGAGGGCTTGCTCTGTGGGGTGAGAGGCGGGGATGTGGGGGCACAGACTGTAGCAGGGCAGTACGTGAGGCTGGGCACGAACTGTCTCACCCACCAGCACGCCTCCTGCCAGGTACAGCCAGCTGCTGCAGACCCATGCTGCCGCCTCCTCCCTCCCCAGGGCACAGCCAGGCCTGGGGGGGAGGGGGCAGATGACGGGGCGGGCACCTCCCTCAGTTGGAGTGGGGGTAAAGCCAGCTCACCTGGGGCGCAAGTAGGGCGCCTTGCCGGATGGGTGCTCTGCCAACCCCTCTCCCTGACTTTCAATAGGGGTAGGGAAAGTGGGGTGCTGTCCTGAGCACACCCCCTTTCTCCCTCCAAGATTACCATGGGCACAGGATGGGAGGGTATGTGTGTGTGTGTGTGTGTGTGTGTGTGTGTGTGTGTGTGTGTGTGTGTAGAGGGGGAATTCTCTGTTTAGGGCCAGGAAATAATTGCTATGCAAATGAGATGCAAACTCCTTAATAAGTTTGCAATTAGGAGTCCGGGCTGCCAGGCCATAGCAGTGCCTGCGGGTTTTATGAATGGGCCGTGGGGAGGGGGAGGAGGCGCCGGCCCGCCCCCACACCTCCCTGCCCCGCGGCCTGCGACATGCCCAGCCGCACGTTGCTGCCTCCCGCCCGGCCCGCCACAACCTGGCCGGCGGCCAGCAGGTCAGCTGCTCAGGGACGGCGAGGCTGGCGGCCAGAGTCCCCGCCACGCTGCCCGCTTGGGGCCCAGGACACACCCCCGGGGCCCCTCTCGCCGCTACTGGAGTGCTTTCCTGCGGTAGTGACCCTCAGATTCTGTGTGTGTCTGTGTGTGTGGCAGACCAGAGATGGCACTGCCTGGGGAGGGGGGGATGGGCCTCAAGCTTGGCAGCGGTGACCTTGGGAGGGACAGAGGACAAGGTGGCAGGAAGAGGGACCCCCCTTTCCTATCCCAGAGGGCCTCCCCCACACCCTGTGTCTCCCCAATAGCTTGTACCTGCCCAGCTTCCAGGGGCTTTGTCCTGCCACCTCAGGTCACCTGTTTGAATCAATAATATTACTCTGTGTGTGTGTGTGTGTGTGTGTGTGTGTGTGTGTGTGTGTGTGTGTGTGTGTGTACTGGAGCTTCAAATCAGGAATTGGGTACCGTTCCTTAACTTTTTTCTGATTAAAGCTGGTACTCTCCCACTTGAGCCACAGCTCCATTTCTGGCTTTCTGCTGGTCAACTGGAAATGAATCTCACAGACTTTGCTGTCTGGGCTGGCTTCAAATAGTGATCCTCAGATCTCAGCCTCTTGAGTAGCTAGGATTACAGGCCTGTTTTATTTTATTTGTAGAGACACCTAGATTCAGAACAGAGGGTCCTAGGGGGACTTTGGTCCAGAAAGACACCACGGGCTGGGAGTGTTTAGGGCCAAGCTCCCTCTCTCCTCCCCTCTCCCTTGGCGTTCAGAGTAAATTATCTAATTACCTCCAATTAAAGTGCCTGGCTCCCTGCTCCCTCCTGGGCTTCCACCCCGCCCTGGGAGTCCTCTTCACCAGCTGGGTCTGGAAGGGGGCCTGGCCTGTGCAGTAGAAGTCAGTGTTGGGGCAGGGAGGCACGGAGGCTGGAGGAGGCCACAGTGCCATTTCATGGAAGTGGTTCTGGCAGCCACGCTTTCTGGCTTTGCGGGCTGCCCCGCAGGGATCTGGTGGTCTAGGAACACAGGCCCTGGTGGGGTCTGTGAATTCAGAAGCCTTTGCAGGTAAGACATGGGTGAGGGGTCTGTGCACATGCTGAGGGCCCCCCAGGACACCCTTCTCAGAGGCAGCAACTTGAGATGCAGGCCCTAGAAGAGTGCCGTTCTTGGGGACACCTGTGGCCTTCTTCCCCCAGCACACAGGGGCATCTCCAGATGCAGGGGGAACCTGGTCTGTCCCTCCCACAGCGCCCGGGTTCTCTTCCTCCTGCCCAGCCTTTCTGTGGCCCCAGGCACAGGCCTGAGCACCAGCCCCACCCTGGCCCTGCCAGCCGTCCTGGGCCTGCGTGTGAGACGTGCCAGGGAGGACACCTGGTGAGGAGACAGCCAGGGGTTGTTTTTCCGGCTGGCCGCCTCTGCTGGGGCCAGGCCGGCTCAGGCGGGGCTGGGACCCTGGTCTCCATCTCATCTTGAGCGTGCTAGGGACCTGGGCTTGGAATCTTGTATGTGCTGTGGGGTGGGCCAGAGACTCATCAGGTGCAGACTCCTGCCTTCTTGCACAGCTCCTGGGCTCCGAGTCCCAGCCATAGCTGGGAAGGTGACAGGCGGGGCCCCCTGGCAACCAGAGCTGCTATAGGGAGAGGGTAAGCCCTTCTCCCCCACCCCCCATGGCAGGAAGGGCTATGGGGAGGGGGGAGTCCTGGGACTCATTTGCCAGCTTGACTAGCTTCCCCAGACCCATGTAGAGCCCGGGGAAAACTCCCCACTTCCGGGAAGGTTTTACCAAGCTTGTCTGTGTGTTGCCACTGGCAACCCGGAATGAATGGAGTCCCTCCTCTGCCCCGTGCCCGGCCTCAGACCCTTGGGGGACCCGTGCAAGACTTGGTCCTTCCCCGCGCTCCCCGGCGGCCAGCAGAGGGCGCTGCCCGCAGGCCGAGGCCGCCGGGGAGGAGGCTGAGGACTTGCCGGCCGCCTCGCCCGGGCTCCTGGGTCCTGTGTGTGTGTGTGTGTGTGTGCGCGCGCGTGCAACGAAACTGACCCAGGAAGGACACCTTCCTTCCTGACGGTCTAACCTGCCAGCCCTCCGCGGCCTAGACGGCAGACCGCAGCTGAACCGGTGCGGCCGCCTCGAGTGTGATCCCCGGTGGCTCCGGTCCCGAGGGGGGGGGACCCGGCCCCTTCCGGGCGCCCGGCGGGGAAGGGGCACCGCAGGCCGCCAGCTTGCCTCTCCCGACCCTGAAGAAGGGCTGGGAGGCGCCGCGTCCCCTGCGGGACGGCTGCGGGGGACACATCTGGGCCGCATCCGTCCCGGCCGGCCCGAGGTCCTGGAGGGAGACCGCATCCACCCCCTGGAGGTCCCCCTCTCCCACGTCCTGGGAGCCCTTCGGACCGGGCATGCACCTGTTACGAGGCCCCGCGGCCCGGCACCCCTCCTCTCCGCTCCTCCCGGACGCCGGGGTCACCAGCCCCCCCCCGCCTCCTCC
>NW_012267260.1:7178457-7239180 GCF_000151885.1 Dipodomys ordii
CGCCCGGCGGCCCGGCTCCCAGCCTCACCCCGCCAGCCGCACCTCCGTCCCGCTAGCCCGGTGCTCCCAGCCCGGTGGGCACGTCGTGTGGGGGTGCTGGGGTGAATCGATGCACTCGCTGTTCTGCCTGGCTGCTTTAGACGGGCCGGGGGTCCCGGGACAGGGTCCTGAGCACACACCTTTGCCCCGGGAGGCTCGCCCCACCTCTGGGCACCTGTACCTGAATCCAGGACCAGCCCCGTAGCCCCCCCCCCCGGGGTCTGCGGAGGAAACGGGCCGTGACCTCTACTTGCTGTGGATGGGACACCTTTCCCAGTCCCCCCCCCGCTGGCCACCGCCCCCGGGGACGGGCTGTGCCCACACCGCTGGCACAGGTGCGCTGCGCTGAGCTCGGAGTCTGTGTCCTGGCGCAGCAGACAGGGCGGGGAGCCATGCCGGGCACCTGGGAAGGCTCCTGAGAACCAGGGGCACCCTCCGTATTTCCCGAGGCCCTCGTCTCCTGGGCGGGCAGGTGGGCAGCCTGGAGGCCGTCCCTCCTTTGCAGAGATGGCTCAGGCCTCTCCCTCTCTCCCCTTTCGGCTGGAATGGCCATCGTGGACCCAGGGTGGGAACTCCCGGGGCTGTGGGCGCAGGGCAGGCAGCAGGGCCTTGCAAAGCCGGATCTGGATAGTCTGCGGCCTTTGGGCCCCCTGGAGGTTTGCTTGTGAGTTGAAGGGCACCGCACTGACCCGGTGGCAAGTGGAGATGAAGGTGGCTGGGGTTCTTTGTATGTAAATTTGAGCGTGCCCGGCTCTTCTCTGAGCCGCGGAGCCTCCGTCCAGCAGCAGATGTGCAGAGAGGGAAACCTCTTTTCTGGATTATTTGGGCTGGCTGCGAGGCTGTCCCCCAACTCTTTCCATGGATAGAGAGAGTTACCAGCTCAGTGCTAACAGCTTCTTGGAATTTGGAGGAGGGTTTTAGCAAACTAGAAAGAACCAGCGACACGTCATGTTGATGTCACCTTATAAGAATGAACAGTTTTACATTAGTTTCCAGACACTAATATCTGAAACCTTTACATAAGCTTCTTCGGGTTGGACTCACTGGTGAACATCCCACACTTTCCTGGCTTTCTTAATCAGAGGCTACAGGACGTGTGTCTCCCGTGACTCAGGGCTGTGGTTACAAGTGTCCAGAGTGAAAAATCCAAGGACTCACTTGGCCCTGCTAAATCCCTGCTCTGTGATGCTTGTAACTCCCTGCTTTTTTGGGGGTGGGCAGGGTGTGCTGGTAGTGTTGGGGCTTGAACTCAGGGTCTGTGTACTGTCCCTTAGCTTTTTCATTCAAGGTTGGCACTCAACCACTTGAGCCACACCTCCACTTCCTATGATTTGATGGTTAATTGGAGATGGGCATCTTGTAGACTTTCCTTGACTGGACTGGCATTGAATCCCATTCCTCAGATCTCAGCCTCCTGAGTAGCTAGGATTACAGGTGAGCCACAGGTGCCCAGCTTGTTCTCCAGCACTTCACCAACTCCCTCCCTGTTAGCTGTCTTTTCTGCTGGCCTCCGGCAGAGCCCTGGCCTCCTGCATTCTGTACAGCTTGTTTCTATTTGATTGCAGGAAAATAAATCAGAAAATCACATCAGTTAAAAATTGTAAAAACCAACAAGATCTTTTGAACTTGACAAACTAATAAAGTTCATTGGGAGAAATGAACATGTAGAAAGAACTTGGAAAAGTCTGAAATAAGAGGTATTATAAGAAAGAGCAACAGGTGCTACAAGAATGTTGTATAAAACCAGGTGCTAGCGGCTCACGCCTGTAATCCCAGCTACTCAGGAGGCTGAGACTTGAGGATCATGGTTTAAAGCCAGCCTGGGAAGGAAAGTCCATGAAACTCTTATCTCCATTAAACCACTAGAAAACTGGAAGTGGCATTATGGCTCAAGTGGTAGAGCACTAGTCTTGAGCTGAAGAGCTGAGGGACAGCGCCCAGGCCCAGAGTTCAAGACTCATGACAGAAAAAAAAAATGTGGGGCTGGGACGGTGGCTCAGTGGTAGAGCGCTTGCCTTGCATGCCTGAGGTCCTGGATTCGATTCCTCAGCACCACATGAAGAAAAAAACCGGAAGTGGCACTGTGGTTCAAGTGGTAGAGTGCTAGCCTTGAGCTGAAGAGCTGAGGGACAGCGCCCAGGCCCAGAGTTCAGGCCCCACGACCGGACCCCCCAAAAAATGTTGCATATAACTCCAATAATGAAATAGTTGGATACCAGCATGAGACCAGGCAGAGAGATCAAGGCAACAGAGTAGAGGCCAGATACATGCCCGCAGACAAATTTAAATTTGATATATGATAAATGACATTTTAGATCAGAAGAAAAAGGATGAACGAGTCAATCAAACTGGATAACTGGTGAGCTGTTTAGGGAAAAAAAAAGTGGTTTTCCCATTTCTGAAATAAATCCCAGATGGAGCAGAGATATAAAAGTAAAAGGAAACCATAAAATTACTAGAAGAAAATGTTAGCAAAAAAAATTTTAAAAGCTTGTATACTTGGACTGGGGAAAGTATGACCGAACATAGAAGTCACAAAGAGGAAGATTTTTTTTCAAACTTGGCTAAATTTAAATATGAGGTCTAAAATCTTGATGGGAATAACAGAGGAAAAATATTTTCAACATGAATGACAGATGGAGTATTACAATGAGTAAGGAAAAGAAAAACAAATAGAAAAATGGGAAAGTACAGGAACAGAAAAGCATTTACTGGTGGCTAACTTTTTCAAAGGTCTTGCCTCAGTACACATAGAAGTTAAAATGAACAAATGATAGCCTGGCTCAGTTGGTTCACATGTGATTCTAGCTACTCAAGAGGCTGAGATATAAGGATCATGGTTCAAAGCCAACCAGAGTAGGAAAGTCCATGAGGCTTTTATTTCTAATTAATCACCAAAAAGCTGGAAGTGGAGCTGTGGCTCAGGTGGCTCAAGTGGTCAAGCAGTAGCTTAGAGCACAAAAGGGACAAGGTCCAGGCCCTGAATTCAAGCCCCAGGACTGGCACACACACACACACTGACTCAGCTGATACATACACATAATGGAATATTATTTAGCCCTAAAAAGAGGGAAATTTTGACACAGGCTACAATATAAATGAACCTTAAGGACATTATGTTAATATGAAGCCAATTACAAAGGGAGGAATGTTTTATGATTCCATATATATGTATATATAATTTCTTTTTGCCGTATCAGGGATTGAATTAGGGTCTTGAACTTGCTAAGCAAATGCTTTCTCCATTGAACTGTGCCCCCAGTCCCTTGTGCCTTTATGACAGGATCTCATGCTTTTATCTGGTCTGGCCTCACACCATGATTCTCCTACTTCTGCCTCCACCGTGCCCAGCCCTAAATGAGGACCATAGAATAATCAGATTTATGGAGACAGAAATAGATTAGAGGTTGCCAGGGGCTGGAGAGTTAGTGTTTAGTGGATAAAATATTAAGTTTTGCAAAATAGAACTGGGGGGAGTTGAAACAATGAGCATATGTTTAATATCACGGAGCTAGACACCAACAGGTAAGATGCAAATTTGTATTTTTTGTATTTTATCCCCCCTCCCCTTTTAAAGAAAAGCTACAGGACCAAAAGTTATGCAGAGTAGGGCTAGTGGTCAGAGCCGCAGGTTCTCTGTGAACTTCCTCTCTACCACAGTGTGAACTTGGGGTCTGGGCTTGATGAGGACTCTTGTCTTTTGCCGAGTTGCTGATCCAGTTGCAACAAGTCTTGGCATCAGATAGGAGAGAGAGAGAAAGAGAGAGAGAGAGAGAGAGGCCACGTCCTCGCCCCACAGTGTGACACAGACCTCAGAACTTGCTGCCTTTGGGGATGGCACAGGCTGACAATAAAGACAGAGTGGTTTGGGGATTTCCTGGAAGACAGAGGCATGCTGGGAAGCTGGACCACTGACCTTCTCTGCGGCCTCTGTGAGTCCCTTCCAGCTTTCCTGGCAGGGTCAGAGTGCCCCAGGGGCCCAGTGTGGGGAAGGGTGAGAATGAGGAGAGATCAGTGGGGGTAGGGCATGCATTTCTTGGGGATAAGGCATTAGTTGGGGCAGAGATTTGCAAGAAGGAGGATGAGGGAGGGGAGGAGGGAGGGAGCACTGGATGTGGGAGGTCCTGGCTGGCTGGGGTATAGGGGAAGGGGGGCAGATGTGGGTTTCTGTCTGCCCTCAGCCAGCTGGAGGAGAGGCCCTTCTCCAGGTGACCTGTTCTGGCCTGCGTATGTCATCCTCGATGCCCCCTGTCCAGGCACCGGGAGTCTGGGGCTGCCAGGGGAGGGGATTTATGGCCACAGTGAATCCAGCTCGGAGATTCAGGGCCAGGGGCTGGAGGACCCCATCCAGGGATTCTCCCATTCAATCCATTACCCAGCAAACTCCTCTTGGGAAGCTACCGATGGGGTCCGGAGAACCCCCTCCTCCGCCCTCCCCGACTCAGGCAGTATATGTGTTCACTGCAAGCCTTGGCTGGATCATTCCAGGCCAACATCTGCCCTGATTCTGCAAAAGTCTCACACCTCAGTGGAGTAGGTTCAACATCTGGAGGGAGCCTTGGTCTTCATGGTGCTCAGGGCAGGGAGACATGGGCTCTGAGCTCAGCAGCCTGGAAATGAGGTTGTCAGTAGAACCGAGAGGGTGTAGAAGTATTTCCTTTCTAGGCTGGAGTATAGCTCAGAGGAAGAGTGCTTTCCTGGTAAGAGCTAAGGCTCTGGGTTCACTGCAAAACCCAAGCACAGAACACCCCTCCCCCTGCCCCGCCCCACACCCCTCACCACCCCGGTGTGGCCATACCTGCCCCAGTTTCAGCATGGCCTGGCATGCTTCATCCCTCTGAAAGATGGATGGTGAGGAACTAGGAAGGAGTTGGGATCAAGGCAGAGTTAAGGAGAGGAGAGCATTCATAGGCCTGTCCAGTTGCATCTCTGCCGGGGTAAGAGCGTTCCCCTTGCACGTATCCAAGGAGATGGAACATAGGGAACATGGATGTGGGTGAGACCCCTTCCTGTGTTCCTTTGGATTCTTGGACTTAGGAGCCCGTCTTGCCTGGCTTCCCCAGGCCACAGCATAGGGTACCCAGGGCCTGTGCACCTGTCGCATGTCCAAATGGTCCCACAGATCTCTCCCTGCAGGTGAGAGCAGTTGGGCCTGTTATCAGCCAGCCCCGGCTGGCCCCGGCGGTTCCTCAATGCACATCTTGAGGTACGCCCTGCCCAGCTGCTCATGGGCAGCACTGTGTGTGTGTGTGTGTGTGTGTGTGGACCACCCAGAGATGGAGAATGGGGATCAGGCTGCTGGCTGAGGGAGCCCCTGACAGACAGCATATGACCCCATGACCCTCCCTCCTGGGGGTGGGGTGGGGTTAGGAAGCCCCGGGATGTTGTAGTCGATGGGCTACGGAAGCCGAAGGAGAACCCTTTCCAGCCCAGTTTTGATGAAGACATAGCGCTGTGCTCCTGAACCTCGCAGGAGGAATGGGGACACAATGCTGTCCCCAGGGAGCCCCAGTCTGAGGGTGGCACGGCCAGCCTGTCTTCGGGGAGCCCCAGTCGGAATGGGGTAAAGCCCCATCCTCTGTCCCCTTGGAAGAAACTGGCAGAGGCCTTGGCCTCCGGCCTGCTGACTCCTAGCTAGCTCACCAAACCTGCATGAAGATTGAGTTTCCAGAGGGGAAACTGAGTCTCAGAGACTCAGGAGTGGCCTGGGCAGCTCCCCCTCCCCCTGTCCCATGGAGTGGCTGCATGAGAGGCAGATGTTAGGGACGGGGCGGGGGGTGGGGGAAGGGACCCCTGCTAATCCATGGCTCCCACCCTCGTGTTCTGTGGAGCCCTGCACTGTGCAGGATGTGGAGCGCACAGCCCAGCAGGACACCCGTGCCTTGCCTCTAGGCAGACAGACATGTGAGACCGTGGTGAATCACGGACCAGGAGGTGGGTGTCTGCAAGCCAGATGTGGCCCAGCTGTCCGGCTGTGAACCCAACCACCCCACGACCAGATGTGGAGCCGCTCTACCTCTCCCATCGCTGGTGTTCCAGCTTCCAAAAGCACTCTGTAAGACGACTCCCCTGCCCCTCCCCCATGCCTGGTTTAGCCGAGGATGTTCTGTTTTCCGGTGCGATGGGGTATGGACCCTAAAAGCCCCAAATAGGGCCATGCATGCACACATGCATGCACACATGTGTTCAGCTAAGGGTGATGCTTCTTGCATCATTTGGTGGCTTCCTGATGCTCTCTCTCTCTCTCTCTCTTTAGATCTTGCCAGTACTGGGGCTTAAATTTAGGGCCTATGCACTGTCCTTTAGCTTTTCTACTCAAGGCTCGCATTCTACCATTTGAGCCACAGCTCCACTTCCAGGTTTTTGCTGGCTAATAGGAGATAAGACTCTCATGGATTTTCCTGTCTGGGCTGCCTTTGACCTGTGATCCTCACATCTCCACCTCCCGACTAGGATTCCAGGCATGAGCCATGGGTACCCAGCTGGATTCTGGGAGTTCCCTGAGTTTCTGCTTCCTTTGGATAGAGGATCCCAAGCCAGGGGCCTCCTGAGTGCCAAGTGGGGACTCTGTGGTCACCCTGCAATTCCCACTCGGCCTTACCCCAAAAGGCTTCCTTTTCTCTATCTCCCTCAGACTCAGTCTCCTGGGACCGCATTGCTCTCAGCGGCAGGAAAGGCAGCAGATTTGGCACAGCGGGTGGCTCAGCCCCTTTGTGTCTCTTCTGGCTGTGTGTCCTCTCCCTCAGGCCCCAGAGCAGGATGGGGGAATCCCCTCCACCGCTCTCCATCTCAGACATCCATGGCGAAGCTCTGAGTCCTCCCGGGAGGACCTCCCCCACAGGGGAGCTGAGTGGAGGGAGGTGTCGCTGCCTCCTCATGAGCCTCGAGGAGCACTGTCCTCAGGGAGCCACACAGTCCCAGCCTGTCCTCAGTGATTGTCCGAGAATGACACGGCCTTGGAGGAGAGAAAACCCTTACTTCCCTGTCAAGTGGGGGCTCCCCAAGGGCGAGGCTGCGACTGTGTCTGCCTCAGAATGGGAGTCCCCGAGGACAGGCCGTGTCTCCCTGGCACTGGGCTTCTGTGTGAGACCTGGCTCGCTCTGTGTCTCTGTGAGAGCAGGTGGCTCTGGCTCCCTCCTGCCCAGCCCCCCCCCCCCGGCCCATCCTGATCTCCCTAGTTAGACTCCAGATGCACAGAAGACCCCGAGCCTGCAGGGTGTGATCGAAGCATACCAGGGCCTACTTGGCAGGGTGGGCATGCCAGTGGCTCACAGCAGTGCCAGATGCCAGTGAATGGACCTTCTCTGGGGCTGGGCCTGAGGGAGTGGAGACTTCGGTAGACCAGGGGACGAGAGGCTGAGGTGTGCCCTGCTCGGGGGAGGGGTAGGACTCAGCGTGTGTGACACACACCATCTTCCTTGCCCCACCACTGAGACCATTTCATTTATTGATTAATACTAGAGATCGAACTCGAGGCTGCACACTCGCTAAGCAGGTGCTCTGCCATTTGTGCCACGCCTCCAGTCCCTCTTTTTTTTTGTTGGTCATTGGGCTTGAACTCTGGGCCTGGGCTCTGTCCCTGAGCTCTTCAGCTCAAGGTGAGCACTCTACCACTTGAGCCTCAGCGCCACTTCGGGTTTCTGGTGGTTCATTGGAGATAAGAGTCTCATGGACTTTCCTGCTTGGGCTGGCTTTGAACCTTGATCCTCAGATCTCAGCCTTCTGAGTAGCTAGGATGACGGTTGTGAGCCAATGGGCCTGGCTCCAGTCCCTCTTTGCATTGGATGTTTCAAGGTAGAATCTCACTTTACGCCTGAGCTGTGCTTGCCCTACTTGTGCGTCCTCAACATTGCTGGGGGCGCTGGGCGTGGGCCAGGGCGCCCAGCCATTGTGCGTCTCCTAGAGCTGACCACCATGCCCAGGCATTCACTGAGAAGGAGTTTCACCAGTTTATTTTGTGTGTGTGCTGGACCTGGGGCTTGAACTCAGGGCCTGGGCGCTGTCCTTCAGCTTTATTGCTCAAGGCTACCACTTGAGCCACAGCTCTACTTCCAGTATTTTTGGTGGTTAATTGTAAATAAGAGTCTTACGGACTTTTCCTGCCTAGGCTGGCTTTGAACCATAGTCCTCAGATCTCAGCCTCCAGAGTAGCCAGGATTATAGCGTGAGCCACTGGTATCCAGCTTCATACATACATATCTATCTATATATATATACACACACACACATACATATGTATATATACACATACATACATATATATGTATATATACATATGCGTATGTGTGTATATATGTTTTTGCTGGTCCTGGAGCTCAAACTCAGGGCCTGGGTGCAGTCTCTGAGCTACTTTCGCTTAAGGCTAATGCTCTACCGCTTAAGCCACAGTGCCACTTCTGGCTTTTCTGTGATTAATTGGAGATAAGAGTCTCACAGACTTTCCTGCCCAGGCTGGCTTTGAACCGAGATCCTTATATCTCAGCCTCCTGAGTAGCTAGGATTAAAGGCATAAGCTGTAGGCGCCTGGCCAATTCTTATGCCCTGACTGGCCTTGAGCCATAATCTCCCCATCTCTGCTTCCCAGGTAGCTAAAATTATAGGCTTGATCCACAGTGCTTGGCTAATCACATCTGTAGAATAGTCAGTGTATAGGAATGTACAGAAACTCTGCCCCAGAGAAGGACTCCATTGCTGTGAAGGATGCCGTTCCAGGCTTTGGGCTGTGTCTGGAACCTCAAAGCCATCATTGTATAGGTAGCAGGCCCTCTGTTGCTGCTGTGTTCTGCGGAGGGAGAGGCTGAGGAGCGGAGCCAGCCTGCCGGTGTCGGCATCCTGACTGTGTGTCTACCAGCCATGTGGTGTATCCACACTGAGCCTCCTCTCCCCATTTGGTAATGAGTCTGATGTCAGAATCCTGGTTCTATCCTTGCTATGAGGAATCATTGGCACTGGGGGACCACTGGTGAACTCTGGTGACCTAGAGTTTCATTGGAGAACATAGACTTCTTCTTTCTTCTCCCCATCTCCACCCCTCACAAGGGGACAGCTGGGAACTGGCCAGAAGGGACCAAGGTCTCTGAAGATAAAGCGGCTCTGAGGAGGGCTGTGGAGGGCTTCCTCGGGTCCGACCTTGGATGTTGAGGAGGACCGGAAGCCTTATTTCCCACTGAGCTCATCCCGCTGAGCCCCCGGTGCTCTCTCCATGCTGGGCATGTGGACTCCTGGCACGTACGGGTGATAAGGCCACCCAGCAGGCAGAACGTGGACTACGTGAGGTGCCAGTGGAGGCGGCTGCCTGCCCGGCTCAAGAGGGCCAAGGCCAGGAGTCAGGGCTGTGGGGTCCATTGTCTGCCCGTACCCCCTCTGGCGATCACAGGCTCCTCTGCAGTCAGCACCAGGCCCTTGGCAGAAGCTGGGTCCTGTTCCCCCCACGCAGGCACGCCGTGGCCCGCACGTCCTCACTGGGCCTCCAGCCATGGTAGTGCCGGCCCTGGCTGCTGGCAGCCTCTAGGGGGCACTGCTTGGGCATCTAGCAGTCCTTGAAGGGTGACTCTGGGCTGGGGGCCTCTTTTGGGGTTGTTAGGGGTCCAGCCCTCTGAGATGAGGCCGACTGGGAGAGGGCCGGGAGAGAGTGGCTGGTGTGAACAGTGAGGTGGCTCAAGGTGAACTAGGAGAGGGCCTGCCCATGCCAGGTTCTGGTCTACAGGTGGGCAAGGGAGCAGGAAGCCGGGATGATTTCTTTCAGGTCTCCGTTTCCCAGACGGTGCAGGGGTGGGACTAAGAGGACCCCTGTGTAGGTTTTAGGTTCTGTGGTGTGTGGCTGCCTTGTTTTCCTAGCTAGGCTCAGCCCCAGCAAGAGGGAGCCTGTCCTGAACTGTGTCTCCCCCCCACTCCCCTCTACTCCATCAGAGCAAGGTGAGGCCCAGAGCCCCTGCAGCCCAACGCCCTTGGGAATCCTTGAGGGGCGATCTGTCACCTCCCTTCCCTCACAACCCTTCGTGTGTCCTAGGTCTCCCAGGGCCAGAGCTGTGGCCTCTGATCAACAGGTTAAAAATAACCCCCATGGGCTCTTTGGTCGCCACAGGAATGGTGTTTGTGTTGGCATCCGTGGTCCCCTTGGGCGCTGCCAACTTCCCTAGCATGTGACATCGTCGGAGCACGGTAGGTGTGAGGCAGGAGTCAGCGGAGGGGCTCGTGCTGTCTGCCTGCAGGTGAGTGTCGCGGGCGTTGGCAGGGCTAACCCGTGGCCACGAGGCTGCCCACGGGGCTAGGGGGCACATGATGCACAAAGCAGAATCCACCTTGGAAATGAAATGATGAGGGCTGCAGGCTGGGCTGTGTCTAGGTGTTAGAGCAAGCTTCCAGGGGGCAGAGAGAGAGGCAGAGAGATCACCCCATTCCTCAGACCCCAGAATCCCAACCAGTGAGTCATAAGAGAACTCAGAGGGACTCTCAGTCAAGTTTCTGCCCAGGCAGGAGAAAAATAGCAACCCCATTAGAGAATATTTATGGAGCTTGTCCTGGGTGCCAGGCTGGAAGCTGGCATCTACTGAATTAAATCTTCTAGCAGCCCTCTGAACACAGTTAAAAAAAAACCAGGGAAAGAAAGGCGCAGGGAAGTTGAATAACTTGTCCGAAGTGGCTTCAAATTCAGCTCGATTCCTAACCCCTCTTCCATGACCATGCCTGTGTCTGAGCTGACACCCAGAAGCTCAGCAAGGGAACTTGTGTGAGGATGGGTTTCAGGTCTGGGCCCCTGAGGTTGTCCTTCCGCTTCCTGCTAGGGGCGAGTACTCCAGGCAGTCAGGATTGTCCCTCAGGACCCCTGATCACCTTGACAGCAATGTCACTCTGGGCCTGGGCACTGGCCCTGAACTTTTATGCTCAAGGTAAGCATATCTGAGCCACATCTCGACTTTTGGCTTCCTGGCCTGTGTTTGCCCCCTCCAGGAGCCTCTGCTGCCCTGCCTGACCTCTGTCAGCTCCTGTGGCCATATAGAGACCTGGGCAGACGCTTGAGGCGACCAGGACCTCAGGAGTCAGGGCCTGACCCGAGGCTGTCCATTCAGGGAAGTCCTTGGAAAAGAGGCCTGTAGGTTACACGTTGGTCACCCCCACTTTGCCAGGTCTGTCTTCCATTCAATCAGAAGTCCAGATTTATGGAAGTTGCACCGTGGCTCAAGTGGTAGAGCTCAAGTGACAGGACAGATTTATTTCCCTATACCTCACCTCGGGCCAGCCAGGTGCCCGCCGCGCCCCTCGGCCCCAGGGCAGGCTGGCGACAGCCCGAGAATGAGCCTGCGCAGCTGCCCCCGGCCCGCCTCCCACAGTCCGGAGCAGGGGTCCTCACAGCCTCCCGATGGGGAAGCTTCTGCTCTTTCCCCCCTTTCCAGATGGATCCTGGGCATAGACAGGGGCTCTGCTGGGGGTGATGTTGAGCCAATGCTATGCTGGGTTTGAGGGTGATTTTGGTTTGACGTGAGTAGTGAGCAACAAGGCCCATTTCCAAAGCAGAGACGGGAAGACTGAGATTCTGGCCGGGCAGTGAGGCAGGCAGGCTGTCCTGCTCTGCAGGTCCGCAGCCCACGGCCTGGCCGTCCGTCACATAGACAGCACATGCCACATAGACGCATGCCAGCGGCTTCCTTCCTTCTGGACAGCGTCCCTCATTTCAAAATCACCTAGCCTCTTCCCTCCCTCCTTCCTTTCTCTTCCTTCCTCCCTTCTCTTTTCTTCCTTCCTTCCTTCCTGCCTCCCTTCCTGCTTCCTTCCTTCCCTTTCCTTTGTTTCTTTCCAATTCCCTCCCTCTCTCCTTTCTCTCCGTCCCTCTCTCCCTATCCTCTCTCCTCTCTCTTTCCCTCCCTCCTTCCTTCTTTTCTCTTTCCCTTTTCACTTCTGTCCATCCACCTACTTATTCTCTCACCCACCTACCCATATATAATTCATCTATTATCCATCCATCCATCCTCCATCTACTCATCTACTTATCTTCTTTCCTTCCCTTTTCCGTCCACCCATGTATTCATCTATCTATCCATTTATCCATCTACCCGTCATCCATCCATCCATGCTCTGTCCATTCATTCATTCTTAGCTCCTTTTAGAGCTGAGTCCTGCAGCAAGGCTAGTCCTATTGGTCTCACACCTTGCACCTCACATCTGCTGTGGGGTCATGTTCATGTCCACGCTTCTCTTTCAGGTACTTTATCTGTCTCACCTTACTAGCCACAAGTATCGTGATATTAGTGCACCAGTGGAGAGAGGCTGGTATTGGTTCAAGTTTGGTTTACCTAAGATAGCTATACATTGAATACTCAAACACTTGGACCAGGAGGTAAACATTCCCAGGCTGATTGAATGGCTGCGTGCTGTCAGGAGCCAGGTTCTTCTTTCTGCTTAATCTGCCCTGTCTTTTTGCAAGGTCAACTCTGCTCAGGATGAAGCTCCAGCCAGCAGGAAGGAGAAAGAAAACCTGAAGGAGGGCATGTCCCTTCCTTATAAGAAAACTTCCAGGAAGTCATTTGCACCTCTTATTGGGAAGAACTCCATCATCCAGCTACACCTAGCTGCAAAGGAAGCGGGACAATATAGTTTAATCCTATGAACATCTAGTTGAAAGTTGAGGAAGAAAGGAAGGAATAACAGATGCTGGGAGACAGTGCTTGTCCCAACCCCTTTGTACATTTGTTGATTTGTGTGTTTAATTTATTTATGTGGTATTGGGGATCAAACTGAGGGCTTTGGGCTCACTAGGCAAGTGTTCTACTACTAGATGAATCCCAAGTCCCTTTCTTCCTTTACCCTGTAGATTACGATGATAGAGGGTAGGTAGGGCCTTCCCAGTTCCTTGCCACGAGGAACTCTGGTTCTTTCCTGTCTCCTAGGCCTCAGTATCTACTTCATGGAGCTGTGGCCGCTGGCCCTGGCCTGGCAGCCAAGTGTGGCTGCCTTTGGCTTCTGTCTGCTGTTTGCATATCCAGGCCAATGCATCCATTCATTTTTTCCTCACCACAGTCCAACAGGTGGCTAGCCTAAGCCCCATTAGACAGCTAGGAAAATAGAGTCCCAGAGAGTCTGAGTAGCTGACTACTAAACTCTAAGCCACAGAGCCTCTCTCTACTGTAGGGTGGATGTGTGGGCCTGATGGCGGGGAGGGGCTGGAGTGGTGTAGGAGGGGCCTCCTGGGCAGGGGCGTGGCCTCAGTGCAGGTGTCTCTCGCACTTACTCAGCCATGGTCATCCAGCACGTCCGGACAGAGTCTTCTGACGGCCTAGGGGATTTCTGCTGGCGCCAGGAGCTGGCCACTGCGGCCACATCCTTAGCCTCCACTTTCCCGAGCCAGCCTCGGTACCCCAGTGTTGAGGAAGGGCGGAGACAGGGCAGGCTCACCCACTTCCCCCTTCTTCCAGCTCATCCTGGGAAGGGGAGGGGGGCTGTGGGTGTGGCTTCCTCTACCCTAGGGGACTGGACAGCCTGGTCTTAGCTGGGCTGCCTGAGGGATGAGCAACAAAGAGCTGGGCTTGTCAGGAAGACCAGGGCCACTGCGGTGGGGGGGGGGGAGGGTGGAGAGATGCCCCTGTCTCCAGGGCAGGACTGTCCTTGCTTGCTGCTGACCCAGGAGGTGAGGTCACGGCCCTGGCCCCGGGTGGGGGAGGAGCTCTGCGCGTAAGTGCGGTCGCCACCGCTTGCATTACTGTGGTTAGTAATATTACTTCAGTATCTGCTCCTGGTCTCTGGCCAAGGGGAAGGGCTCATACGATGTGAGTCACGGCTCGCAGCCGACAGTGGGCTGTGCTGGCGAGAGGCAGGGAAAGGATGGCCCTGAGACCCAGACATAACCTCTGACCTCTAGAGTTCGAGCCCCAAACAAATGATAAGAAATACCAGGAGACTGGAAGGCCCGGCCTGCTGCCTCCTCCCTGAGCTGGAATTGCCCTGGGGTTGATCTGAGTTCTCAGCCTGGACAAGGTAAACTCCTTTTGCTTCACTATCTGCAGGTCTGAGCACCACGCACTTGCAGGTTCTGTGCTGGAGTACTCAGAAGCAGTGCTTGCACTGGGTCATTCACTCATTCAACAACTGTTTAGAACACACACACACACACACACACACACACACACACACACACACACACACACACACACGGTGTGGGGCCTCAGCCCAGTTCTTTCAGAGTCTAGAGAAGTGGAGGCTTAAAGCAAATTACCATCTGGATGCTGGTGGCTTTTGCCTATAACCCTAGCTGTTCAGGAGGCTGAGATCTGAGGACTGCAGTCCAAAGCCAAAGACTCTTGCCTCCCTCCCAGTCCTGGGGCTTGAACTCAGGGCTTGGACACTGTCCCTGAGCTGCTTTTTGTCAAGGCTAGCACTCTATCACTTGAGCCACAGTGCTACTTTTCTGTTTGTATGGTACTGAGGAATTGAACCCAGGGCTTTGTGCATGCTAGGTAAGCACTTTACCACTAAGCCACATTCCCAGCCCATTTGTGAGTCTCTTATCTCCATTAGCCACCAAAAAGTTAGAAGTAGATCTGTGGTTTAAAGTGGTAGAGTTGGAGGTGGCGCTGTGGCTCAAGTGGTAGAACCCTAGCCTTGAGTTGAAGAGCTGAGAGGCAGCACCCAGGCCCAGAGTTCAAGCCCCATGACCAACCAAAAAAAAAAAAGAAAAGTGGTAGAGTGCTATCCTTGAGTTAAAAAAAAAATGCTCAGGAACAGTGCCAAACCCTGAGTTCAAGCCCCCCAGACCTGGCGCATGCACGCGCACGCGCGCGCACTCTCTCTCTCTCTCTCTCTCTCACACACACACACACACACAATTACTAGCCAGGTACTGATGCCTCATGCCTATAATCCTGGCTACTTAGAAGTCTGAGTTCTGAGGATCATGGTTTGAAACCAGACCAGGCAGAAAAGTCTCTGAGATTCTTATTTCCCACTAACAAGTCAGACATCGAAAGCAGAGGTATGGCTCAAGAGGTAGAGCACCAGCCTTGAGTGCAAAAGCCAAGGGAGAGGCTGAGGCTCTGAGTCAAGTCCCGGTGACTTAGTTTGGATGGGGCCGTGGCCTGATGTTCGAGGGGAGCTCCTGCCTAGCTGGGGAGACACCCACACATGGAGAAGTCCAGGAAAAGATAACATTTAAATGTCAGTTTACAATGGTGCCCTTTGGTTCATCCTCATGCCGCTGAACCGGAAGCTTGGCCCAGGCCTGGCCCCTGGGCGGTGCAGGGACATGGGGCTTGTCTGCATGTCGTCTGTTCTGAGAGGGCTGGGGTCTTGGGGGGGGGGTGTCCAGCGATGAAGCCAGCAGTCGGATTTAAGTCTGGAAGGCCTGGGTGGAGGATGGGGAGTGAGATATGGCAGGAGAATGTGAGTGCTCCCAGGCCCCCCCCCATGAGGTCGGGAGGCTGGAGTTTTGGGGGGAAAGGGGCGGTATCTCTGCTGTCAATCTGGCAGACCCTGGACTGTCTCCCTTTAGACTGTGAGCGCTTTTTACACTGCAGGCGCCACTTAGACCTAGGGGAGGGCCTGGGGGTCCGTGCGGTTTTTCTCTGCTGCCCTTAGCAGCCCACAGGCTTCTGGAGAGAGGGTTGTGGAGCAGCCCAGAGCTGGGGGACCCCTCCTTCCCCCTCTTTTCCAATCTGGCTCCACATCACCAATGAGCAGGAGCCAAGGCCTCTGGGCTTTAGATCACCCACAGACAATTAGCCAGTAGCTTCTTCTCCCTCCGAGGCCAGCTTCTGGCCCAGAATTGAGGACCCAGCTCTGATAGTCTAGCCTGAAAGCCATCCCTTCTCCCCCCCTACCCCGGGGCAGGCCCAGGGGACTCTGCCACTCCTCGTGGGGGCCCAGATCTTTCATTCTGTAGGGAAACAGCTTGCAGGCAGGGTGGCCTGCTATCTACCCACGGGGGCCAGCCGTGCCAAGCGAGCTGTGATGTGTGAAGATGCCCCAGGCTCTCCTCCCTGAGGACCTCCTACAGCCCAGGGGGCCTGGGTGGCTCTGGCATCATGTCCTGGAGGTCAGGGGGTGGGATGTTGGGGTGCATGGAGGGGGCCCCCTTAAGCTGCGGACAGGCCAACCTCAAAGACTCTCCCTAGTTCCTCAGATCTGGTCTTCCTTGTGCACTCGATGCGCTGCTGGGCACCATTGCTTGCGTCAGTCCTCTGGGTGTCATGGGCGCTCCCAGGGGACACAGATGGGGCTCATGACCCTGTGGATGTGCGCTCCCCATGCGCTGGTCCCCTGCATGTGGCAGGCGGTCCCTTGCCCTTCCTCTGTCTGTAGAGACCCTGGGGTGCAGGAGAAGGTGGGAGTGGAGGATTCTGGGGAGAAAGGGGGTACAGAGTCAGTGCTCAGCTCTCGTCCTAGAGATCATCATGGCTTTTTTCTTTTTGTCGGTTATGGGGTTTGAACTCTTGGCCTGGGCACTGTCCCTCAGCTCTCCAACTCAAGACGAGCACTCTACCACTTGAGCCACCGCACTCCTTCCCGTTTGCTATGGTTCATTGGAGATAAGAGTCTCATGGACTTTCCTGCCCAGCTTTGAACCTTCAGCCTCAGATCTCAGCCTCCTGAGTAGCTAGGATTTCAGGCAGGAGCCGCCACGCCCGGCTTGTCTTCTTTTCCTTCCCAGAGGGCCCAGCAGTCTTAGAGGGGCTGTGTGGAGTAGAGAGGAGTTCTGGGCTGGGGGAGCCATCTTCAGATGTAGATTTCTGGGGCCCCGGATCCAGGACTGGTTCTCCAGGTCTGGGAGGGCCGAGGGGCCCCTCAGCCTGGCTGATATCATGGTAGAGGACACCATGCACTGAGAACCGAGCTCAGATTCTGGGCCTGGGAGGCCTCCAGCTCTGGCTCCAGCCTCTCTGCTTGCTCTTTAGATGACTTTGCATGCCTCGCCAGGTGTCGCCTCTCACTTGGGTTAAAATGGGACAAGCACAGATAAAGGCCAGCACCCGAGCCCAGGGTGGTGGTGCATGCCTGTAATCCCAGTCCTTGGGAGGTTGAGGCAGGAGGACTGGGAGTTCCAAGTCCGCCTGAACTACATAGTAGAGAGACTCTGTTCAAAAACAAATGCAACAGACCCGGACAGAGTAGAGCAGAAATCAGGTCAGGCACCTGATAATGGCTGCCCACGGAGCGGTGGCTGGCTCACTCACGGCGAGACAGTGTCGAAGCCCTTTCCCCCCAGTCACTTGGGGAACAGAGTGGGGTGAGGGAGGCTGTTGAGAGGTTAAGAAGGAAGGGTGACAAGGGAGAATCTCCCAAGGCTACTGTTTTCTGGTGACAATCAAGAGTAAACATCTCCAAGTTCACCAACATGAGCCTTCCAAACTGTAACCTAAACCAGACACAGCACCACGGGCCAGACAGCCCTGAGGCCAGAGACTAATGCAATCCTCAAGGGGATGCCTCATCTCAGTTGAAAGATGGGGAAACTGAGGCATGGAGAAGCTGAGGCTGCCTCCCACAGCTGGTGACCGGCAGAGTTGGGCTTGAACCTTATCACTGCTCCTCGGCCTCCTCTGTGGCCACTCCATCTCTCCAGGGAAGTTGGGGTCAGGCTTCACTTTCTCCAGCTGTGAGCAGCTGCATGCTGGGGGGAGGGGGTGGGCAGTGGCTGAGCCCTGTTGTCCTGGACTTGGACTTGGTGTCCAGGAACAAGGGGAGGTCAAGACTCTTGGACCAAGACCCCCAAGACCCCAGCCCAGTGGCCCGGTGTGCTTCTCCCTCCAGGCTGGGTTTTGGGTACTGGGGAAGCTGCCCCCTCTGAGATGCTGCCTATGACTTGGTAAATCACTCATTGTCCCCGCCTTTAGCCTTAATGAGGGCCAGAGGCGCCTCGACACCCCAATTAACCACACCATCTGTTTGTGTTTAGCAGGGCCTGGAGTGGAGTGGTCGCAGGGTGGGCTCTGGGCTGGCTTGCTTCTCTGGGAAGAGACTTACCACCTGCCCCCGACCCCCCCACTGCTGTTGTGTTCAGAGGGGTGGCTCCTTTTTCTCTCCAATGGGGGTCTGGAACTGCCCCCAAAGGGCACAACTTTCTCCCCTCAGCACCCCCCCACCCCATCCCCAGCAACAGGTCGGGGTTGGATCTGTGGTGACTCAGGGACCTCTGTGAGCACTCCATTATGTTCAGGTTTCCTGGAGATTTGGGGAGCCGGATATGAATGGTAGCATAGGCATGGGCGTACAGGAAGGGGCGGGAAGCAAGGATGGGAAGAGGGCCCTGTGGCTGGTGAGGTTAGTCCTGAGAGATCCAGGTAAGCTTTCTCTGGTCCGGGCTTTGTCCAGCACTTGCTGAGTGCCGTGCACAGGAGGGCAGCCCCTACTGGAATCTGGAGCCTTGTGGCTGCAGGAAGGCGGGCCCGGGAGCCTGAGAGGTAGGCGTACTTCTTGGAGGAGGTGGGGTAACTTCAGCCGAAGGACTCAGACTCTGTCAACTTCTTCCTGAGCGCGACACCCCAGGTTAGGACCCAGGGTGCTGGGCCGGTAAGTGTAGAGTTGCCTTAAACTAGGGGAAAGGAGCTGGGCACTGGTGGCTCACACCTGTAACCCTAGCAGTTGAGGAGGCTGAGATCTGTAGATTGTGGATTAAAGCAAGCCCAGGCAGGAAAGTCCATGAGATTCTTATATCTAACTAACTAGCAAAAGGCTAGAATCAGCCGGGCGCTGGTGGCTCACGCCTGTAATCCTAGCTACTCAGGAGGCTGAGATCTGAGGATCGCGGTTCAAAGCCAGCCTGGGCAGGAAAGACCGTGAGACTCCTATCTCCAATAAACCACCAGAAAACCGGAAGTGGCGCTGTAGCTCAAGTGGTAGAGTGCTCGCCTTGAGCTGAAGAGCTGAGGGACAGCGCCCAGGCCCAGAGTTCAAGCCCCACGACCGACAAAAAAAAAAAAAAAAGGCTAGAATCAGAGTCCCAGCGGCAGAGTGCTAGCCTTGAGGGAAAAAGCTAAGGGACAGTATCTAGGCTCTGAGTTCAAGTCCCAGGACTGGAGAAAAAAAGTTAGGAGACTCGAAGCATTAAGAGTAAAATGGGTAGCTGGATGGATCTCTGGCTGCCTTAAGCAGGAAGTGCTTCTCCTCATCTCTACCTCAAATGGGTGAGGAACTACAGTTTACTTTTATGAACATTCCATTCTGCACCCACAGCAGACATCACTAGCCGATGCTGGCACACTCTCCCTAGTCCAGAAGCAGCTTTCTGCTTCCTGAATTCTGGTCCGGGATACTTACTACTCACTGATCAGAAGTGAACAGATGAAAATGTATTTACCATGTTGGATTGGGATTCAGACCTAAGGGTCTAAGGGGAGAAGAGAGGGAGAGAGAGACAGAGAGGGAGACAGACAGAGGGCAGGGCGGGAGGTGGCTGTGGAACCATTCAAAGGGCCACAGACATAGACTGGAGGCAGAGCTTCCAGGAACAAATTTCCATGCCAAACTGCAGAGCCAGGCCATGGAGCAGGCAGCTGCCTCTTCTGTGACCGTGAGGTCTGTGAGCTACAGGACTACACTGCAGCACTGGTACCAAGATCGGAAGGCTGCACCTGCTGCGATGTGACCAGCAGATGATGACTGGGCCTCTGCTCTCCCCACCTCTGCAGCACAGAAGCAAAACACAACAGCATGTAGCCCCGCCCCTCTCCTCTTCGGGAATTCCACCTTCCACCTTCCAGCACACAAGACTGGCTGAACCTGAACTACCTAACATCACAGCAATCTGGGGTCTGCCATTTGCCCTTTCCGGTCCTCTGCTGTCTAAGAAGGCAGGTGGGGTGGATGGAAGGAAGGTAAGATGGATGTTGACAGCCAGTCTGCTCTGGTCTTAAGCAACTTAAACTTAAGCTGGGCATGGTGGCTAAAGCCTGTAATCCTAACTACGTAAGAGGTAGAGATTGATGGATTATGGTTTGAGGCCAGTGTCTGAGCATACAAGTGGGACTCCACTTCCAACCATGGTGAGCACAATGTCTCACTCTTGTGCCAGCCATGAGACGCACAATGGCTGGGTACAATGGTAAGTGCCTATCATCCCCAGAGACATGGAAAAGCACGAGCAGGAAGCATACAGTCCAGACTAGCCCAAGCAGAAAGTGAGAGCTTGCCTTGAAAATAACCAATGCACAAAGGGGTTGGGAATGTGGTGCAAGTGGTAGAGCACCTACCCAGTTAGTATGAGGCTCTATGTTTAACCCCCAGGATCTCTCTCTCTGTCTCTGTCTCTCTGTCTTTCTTTCTCTCTCTCTCTCTCTCTCTCTCTCTCTCTCACACACACACACACACACACACACACACACACACACGTCCAAGCAGGAGCAGCTCTAATTCTGGATGTTCTCAGGGGACATGATAGACGTCTTCCCTCTTTTTTTTCTTTTTTTGTTGGTTGTGGGGCTTAGACTCTAGGCCTGGGCACCATCCCTCAGTTCTTCAGCTCAAGGAGAGCACTCTACCAGTTGAGCCTCAGCGCCATTTTGGGTTTTCTGGTGGTTTATTGGAGATAAGAGTCTCATGGACTTTCCTGCCTGGGCTGGCTTTGAACTGCGATCCTCACATCTCAGCCTCCTGAAGAGCTAGGATGGCAGGCGTGAGCCACTGGCGCCCGGCTGCCTTCCCCCTTTGTTACCACATGCCCTGTCTGGCTTTATTACCTGAAGAACCTGGCTGGCCAGTCGCCATGTGTTTGGTGCCTAGGGAGCATGACACCAGGTAATCACACCAGCCTCCGATCCTGGTCCTGCCCAGGAAGCCAGGGGGATTTCCTAAGCCTCCAGAGCAGCTGTGATGGTTGTCAGGATCCAAATGGCTTCATGTAACATCTGGTTATACCCAGCTGTGGGAACCACCTCCTACAGCTCCTGGCATGTACAACAGTGACCAGGTCCCAGCTGCCCTTTCTGCTCCTGGTCTACCACAAAGAGACAGAGAAAGCAGATGGAGGGGGTGCGTGATCAAGGCTGGGGTGTGTGTGTGTGTGTGTGTGTGTGTGTGTGTAACTTCTTCTCCTGGGTAGAGGCTGAGTCTGGAGGTTGGTTGAGACCAAGGGTGATATTGAGAGGATCCTGGAATCTGGGGGAGCCTGGCGGGTGTGTGTGTGTGTGTGTGTGTGTGAGTGTGCGCGCGCCCACAGGGTGGAGAGGAGCTGGTGTTTGGGGGAAAACAAAGCAGGCGTTTCTCAAGACCTCAGAGTCAGCAGCAGAGCCATCCTCTTGTAGACCCGGCCGGTGCTGCCGCCCCCGGCGAGAGCAGCTCTCCTGTACTTGCAGCAGGGTTTGCCGTTCTGCTCACCCAGGCTGTGACTCACAGCCAAGGCGGGCTTGGGAAGCCCCAGCTGCTGTCCCCGCAGGAGGCTAGAACTAGGCAGGAAAACTCCCATGACTCCACCCTAGGCTTCCAGGCAATGGGGAAGTAGCCAGAGGCCTTCATCACTGCCCCCCCCCCCCAGGCCCCAGAATCCCCTCCTGCATTCTGGTGCTCACTTTCTCCCCAGGCCAGGGCTGCCCACCCCTCCCTGCCTGCCCCCCTCCATGGCAATCTTCCTGGGCTTGGGCGGGTGGGGGACTGGGGTGGGGTCATTACAGGACACTGCTGCCCGAGGGTGAGAATGGAGGAGGCCTGGCCGTCAGCTGGAACCCATCAGGGGCCAAAGCAAGCCTTGGCAGCAGCCAGGAGGTGGGGAGGGCCGGCAAATAAGAAAGGTGCCCCTGAGCCCTGTGGTTTTTCAAGCCTGCGCTTAACCCTTCCCACTCCCGTGCCGGGGAGGGGCCGGCCCTTCCTCGCAGTGGCAGGTGGTTCCAAGCCCAGTCTGAGGGGGACACTGTCCCAGGGAGGCCCCAGTCTGAGGGCAGACAGAGTTTCCAGGAGGGGAGACACTGCCCATTCCCGAGGGTCTCTGGGCCAGATCTCTTTTGTCTCCTTATTAAACTATGAAATGATATCATGGCACCCTTTTGACTGGGTGTGATTTTGTGAAGGACCAGGAACTTGAACACACAGGAATCGGGTGTTGGAAAAAAGCTCGAGGACTTATGTGTCTGCAGGTCTGGGCAAGGGTCACTAGGGGACAGCTGAGTCTGGGGTCAGCTGCTGTCTGTTGAAGGCCCTCCCTGGCGGGCCCCGGGCTGTCCAGCATATGGCCTCCGTTCCACAGTGCCTTGCAAGCCCGCCTTGGTGGCGATGTGACTTATATAGAACTCAGGCCTCTCAATGGACAATTAAGCGTGCGAGCAACAGCACAAAGGGAAACGCGCCTACGTGCAACTGGCCCTTCTTCAGCTGCCCGCTTTAGATGTTCGTGATTTATTTTCCACAATTAGCGGCTGGCCTCCTCCCAGCCGTCTCCCAGAGCTCTTTCATTTGCCCAGAGCTGCCCAGCCAGCAACTGGAGAGAGAAAAAAAAAAACTCACATCTCTTAGTTACCGGCTACCAGCTCTCCAGGGACAAGGGGAGACGGGGTGCAGGTCCCAGGCCAGGTAAGGAGGAAACGTCTAGGTGTGCTTTACCTCATTCCAGCTCCTGAGTCTCGGTTTCCTCATCTGCCAAACGAGACTGAAGTGTGGAGACCAGTGATCTGAGGATTCCTCACACCCCAGCTTCGAGAGTTCTGCCTGTGTTGTGTCCCTTCCTCCCTCCACTGGGCTGCTCAGCATCGTCCCTGGTCAGTCTTGTAGTACAAGCCAAAGGCTGCCCCATCTCTTCCGGCCTGAGCTTGAGCACACTGGTGTACACACAGGCAAGCAGAGCCATTTTCCACACGGGGACACTACGAGCTGGCCAGGCTCCTGGCACAGATTGTGAATCCTCTGGGTGTCATATGCTTATGGACACGCGTTCTGTGTCAGGGCCTGGGCTGGGCAGCGGGGGGCATTGTCTGGCCACTGGTGACTCACGCCTGTCATTCTAGCCAGGCAGGAGGCTGAGATCAAAGCCAACTGGGGAAGACAAACCTGTGAGACTCTTTATCTCCAATTAGCTAGCAAAAGCTGGAAGTGGAGGTGTAGCTCAAATAGTGGAGTTTCAGCCTTGAGTGAAAAGGCCGAGGGGGGTGTGTGGTCCTGGGTTCAAGCCTCAGTACCCACCCCAACACACAAAAGGATACAGGGCTCGGCTCCGTGCGGCAATTCCGTCCAACCTTCAGCCCTGGCTGGCACTGAGGACCGACCCGGCAGGGGCCGAGAAGTGTTCGGAGCAAAGTGTGGTCGGTATCACACGCACTCAACGAGCACCGCGTCTGTGCCAGGGGCATTTGTTAAGGGCAGAATCCTCACGGCAAGGGCAAGGCGAGCCCACACTGGCTCTCAGGGGAAGGAGGCCTCAGGCCACAGGTCCCCAGGAAGGATGGAGGTCCATCTAACAGGTGGCAACAAGGGCAGGTTGTGGGAGGAGGGATGATCACAGGCCAAGCCTGGGGTGGCAAAGGCAAGAAGAGGTGCTGGGGAAGCCAGAGGGGAGGAGCGGGGGGGCGGGGGGGGAGGTGTGAGGGATGAAGATGGAAGGTGCGGTCAGGCCCGTGGCGTCCCAGACCACGGAATGTGGCCTTTGTCCTGTGATCAAAGGGGAGACACTAGGGGTGCAGAGCAAGGTGGCTTTATCAACAGAACACACCTTTCCCTCCCTCCCTCCCTCCCTCTCTCCCTCCCTCCCTCCCTCCCTCTCCCTCTTTTCTTCCTGCCCCCCCATGTGTGTACTTATACTGGGGTTCCCCATTCCCAGCCCTGGCCTGGCCTGGCTTGAACTGAAGGCCTTGCATTTTTGATCAAAGCTGGTGCTCTACCACTTGAGCCATACCTCCACTTCCAGCGTTTTGCTGGTTATTTGGAGCTAGAGCCTCTCAGTCTGTTTGGGCTGGATACAAACTGTGATCCTTAGACCTTGTGAGTAGCTGGGATTCCCCTCCCCCCCCCCGCCCCTGAATTTGGATTCAGGCTTCTGAGATGAACATACTCTGGTTCCCCCTTGCCTTGGGCTAGGGGCTTGAACCCAGCCTGCAGCAAGGGCAGCCGGACTGGGGATGGGGGTGATGAGCCATGGTACAGGGGAGGCCACCACCTGTGTGAGATCTGGAGCCGGCCTGGCACCTGAGCTTCTGGGAAAAAGGCTGCATGGCTGAGGGGTGACCCCTGGGAGAGGGAAGGGGAGGGGGGCGGGGCCTCCCGGCCTCCCGGCCCTGTCTGAGGTACCCAGACACAGTGCCACATGGAGGCCGGCCCAGCCAGAGGAGGCCGGAGGGGCAGAACAGTGCCTGCTTCATTCACAGCCCTGCCTCGCGTGGTGGCCCTCGGGCAGCTGCTCCTGGCTCTCGGCCCACTCCCAGGCTCCTGCCCACCCGCTGGCAGTCACCAGCCAGGCCACCCCAGGCTCCTCCCAGCTGCTTCTGACCCCCCGGGGATCAGTGCAGGTGAGGTCAGGGTGTGAGTGCACTCCTGTGCGTGTGCATCCAGATGAGAGGAGGCCTCCAGGTGTGTGTCTTTGACTGTGTGCGTGCAAGCGTGTGGATGTGTAGTAAGGACGCATGCATGCGTGCGTGTATGTGTCTGCGCATGTGTGGAGGCGTGAGAATGTGTCTGCAGACACTCACGGTGTACGTGATCGTGCATGCGTGCGTGGGTGTGCGTGGACGTGGGCATGGCCGTGTGGTGATGAGGTCAGAGTTGTGCCTCCTGCAGTGCTTGTGACTCCACTTGGTGGCTGGGTTGTGGGGACAGACTTCCCAGCCCCGGCCTGGCCTGGATTTCCCTCCAGGGCCTGGGGAGGGGGGGAGGCGCCTCAGGGAGGACGGGGTTATTAAACCAAGTAGCAAGTTCAGCTTGCTTCCTGGCCAACTTCGCTTCCCGCCTCACTTTCTCATCTAGATAATAGGAATGCCCGGGAGGGGGTTCCTTTCTCCCTAGGGCCCTGCCATTGGCCCAGGCTCTCCTCACGGCAGGCACACCCCCTGGCGCTCGGCCAACACTCACCCCAACAAGGGGGAGGGATTGCATCAACTGCTCTCTCCAGCCCAGGGCTGAGGCCTGGGCCTTCACAGGGAGAGGCCCCCCAACCTGCTCCCTGAAACATGCAGGTGCGTGTGCGTGTGCGTGTGTGCATGTGTGCATGAGTGTGTGTGTGTGTGTGTGTGTGTGTGTGTGAACTCTGGGCCTGGATACTGTCCCTGAGCTTTTCCTTTTTTTTTGTTTTGCTCAAATCTGGTGCTCTACCGTTTGAGCCATACCTCTGCTTCTGACTTCTTTGGTGCTTAATCGGAGATAAGAGTCTTACGCATTTTCCCACCTAGGCTGGCTTTGAACCGGGATCCTCAGATGTCAGCCTCCTGAGTAGCTGGGATTACAGGTATGAGCCACCGGCAGCACCTGGAAAGGTGAGCGTATAGCTCCTGTGGCGTGCTGCTGACCATGGCTGCCCCCCACCTCCGGGACCTTCACCGTGGGTCCACAGGCAGGGAGCTGGGCAGCCTGGCTGTGGGGCCCTCGTGTGCTGGAATGCTGGCTTCCAAGGGCCGAGTCCCTCAGCTCACTGGGCTGTATGCTCAACCACCTCATAAGCACCCACGCTGCCTTGGTACTAGGGCCAGAGAGGGAGAAGGCCCTGTGGACCCTGCTTCCCTGGGAGCAATTCCTCCAGAGGCAGATGAGACTGGGGTAGAGCTTAGCAGTAGAGCATTGGCCTAGCTTGTCTCTCCCTCATGCTACATTCATTCATTCATTCGTTCGTTCGTCCGTCCATCCATCCATCCATCCTGAGTTACTAGGACTGTCAGCTATGTACAGGTGTCATGCTAGGCCCCAGTGGACGGGCCAGTGGCGCTCACGCCATCTAAGCTGGTTCTGGATGGATGAGAAGAAGCTGGGCCGGGGAGGCAGGGTCCTGGCAGAGGGAGCAGCATGCACAAAGCCAGGAGCCCTGGAGTTCCTGGAGGCTGAGGCGTGGAGGGGCGGTGGCAGCTGTGACTCACAGGAGATCCAGGCTTCCAGGAGCTGGGGACAGACTCCTTATCTTGGAGGATGTTTGGAGATTTCACTTCTGGGGTGGAAGGGAACCCCCAGGAGAGGACCAAGCGTCATCACTCAGGGGAGGACAGGAATGAGAAATTCGCTGGAATCCTGACATCACTGAGGTATTGGGTGGGGGATGGACAGAGCTGCCGGAGGACACAGGGCCTCCCATGTGCTTCCTGTCCCGGTCCGTCACTCTCTCTGGCCCTGTGGTAACGAATCCACAGAGTTCTTCCTGTTGTCTATGCCGAGTCTCTCCTGCTGCAGTCTTGCAGGTCGTGCTCTGGTAGATGTGCTCCACAGCCTGGATCTGCTCCTGCTGTTGTGTAAGACCTCGGAGTCTGGCACCAAAGCCTGAGAGGCCAGCATGGCCTTGATCCTCAGGGCGGACGAGGCCTTAGCTCGCTCTAGACAGGTCTGAGGGCCTGGGAAAGCCTGGATTCTTGGTTCCCATCTCTCCTTCCCAGTGCTCTCTTCCTTGCTTCTCTCCCTGGCTCTTTCTTGTCCTCTCTCTGCCTTTCCCTGGCCCCTCCCCCCCCCAGTTTCCTTTGGTCTCTGTCCCTCTCCTTCCGTCCCTCAGGTCAGGGTTCACTTTTCTCCCCTATCTCTTTCTGATGTCCCTGGCAGTGATGGAGACGAGGAGGCAGAAGTTCAGAGGCCCGGGGAGCTTGGCAAAAGGGTCCCATGCACCGAGGCCTCCTCCGTGCCTGGAGCTCCTAAGCGGGCCCAGGAGGGGTGAGGGGCGGAGGACCAGCAAGGTGAGGCTGGGTGTGCAGAAGTGGCAGAGTGGAGAGCGTGGCTGCTGGTGGCGCCGGCTGGGGCTGGCCGGGCACCGGCTGCCCAGAGCAGAGGGGGCGGGCTGGCATGGGCCAGGGGTGGGCCACGAGGAGGGCAGGGTTTGGCAATCCAGGCGGGGCCCGCCTGCACCCCCACTTATTCTAGGAAAATGACTGCAGCCAGGCACTGGCAGCCCGGGTCTCCAGGCCAGGGCGCCTCACCCGGCCGGGGTAGGATGTGTCTCCCTGCCTGCCTGTCCTGGCCAGGAGCACACAGGACAGTGAACTTCAGGAACGGCCTGGTGCCCTCCGTTCCCACTGCCCACTCTGCACGCCTTGGCCTGCGCCAGGTCTGCCCTGCCTCCCCACCCCAGCCCCTTTACCACCTGACTGCAGAGGCCAGGGCTCCTGGCGGAGGCTCACCTCCTCTGGGAAGCCCGCCTTGATTGCTCCCTCTCTATCTCAGGCACAGTGGGAATACTGCCTCACAGATCGCATTTCCTGCCTGGAGCCAGGGGAATCACCGCCTCCCACCAGCCGGGCATGCCCATGGGTCACTTCACTCCTTATTGGCCCATCAGCAAACTGAATCTGTTAGACATGAGCCAACGCGTCACTCGGCAAACATCCAAACCAAGAGACTCTCAGAAGGATGTGTGGATGGCGGGGGCCCAGACAGCAGGCCACAGGGACATACAGCCTCCGGAGAATGAGTGTGTTTTCCTGAGACAGATCGCCATGTAGCCGTGGCTGGCCTCAAACTCATGATCTTCCCGCCTCTGCCTGCTGAGTGCAGAATCTCCATGACTGGAGATCAAATATCTTATTTTTTGTTAGTGCTGGGATTTGAACTTAGGACCTCACATCCACTGGCTTGTTAGCTTGGCTAGTGCTCCATCCCTTGAGCTGTACCTCCAGCCCTGCTTTGTACTGGCTATTATTATTATTAATGTTGGTCATGGGGCTTGAACTCTGGGCCTGGGCACTGTCCCTGAGCTCTTCCACTCAAGGTTAGCACTCTACCACTTTGAGCCACAGCGCCACTTCTGGTTTTCTGGTGGTTAATGGGAAATAAGAGTCTCATGGACTTTCCTGACTAGGCTGGATTTGAACCGCAGTCCTTAGAAAGTCTCTTGAATAGCTAGGATTACAGGTAGGTGCCACTGGTGCCTAGCTTGTATTGGTTATTTTGGAGCAAAAGTTTCATAGGGCAGAAAATGCCCACGATGGCTTTATACTGTGATCCTCTGGATCTCAGCCTCAAGTTGCTAGGATTACATGTATGGGACACTAGTGCCCGGCTGATCAAGTAGTTTTCTTTTCGGTCGATCGTGGGGCCTGAACTCTGGGCCTAGGTACTGTCCCTCAGCTCTTCAGCTCAAGGCTAGCACTCTACCACTTGAGCCACAGCGCCACTTCTGGCTTTTTCCTGCTTATGTGGTGCTGAGGAATGGATCCCAGGGCCATATGCATGCAAGCAAGCACTCTACCACTGAGCCGCCTTCCCAGCCCTGACTGAGTAGTCTTTGAGACGTTTGTTTCTAGTTTCTGCACACATGACTTGCTGGACTTGGGTGGGAGTCTGGTGGTTCTAGAAAGTTGTCCTCTGCTTCCTTTATAGACCTTCATCTCCTCTGATGCTGCTACCCACCCCAGCTTTCTCTCCTTCCCTCTCACAGACCCTCCCCTCCCTCCCTTCCCCTCCCTCCCTCCCCTCCCCCTCTTTCTGCCTCCCTCCCTCCCTCCTTCCTTCCTTCCTCCCTCCCTCCCTTCCTCCCTCCTTCTCTTCTTTCCTTCCTCCCTCCTTTCTGTACTGAGGTTCAAACTCAGGGCCTCACACTTAGGCACTCTACCCCTTGAACTATGCCCTTAGCCCTGTTGCTTGTATCAGATAGAGTCTCCTGAGAACTCTGCCCCAGGCAGCCTCAGAGCTCAATCCTTCTACTTCCTATCTCTGCCTCCTGAGTAGCTGAGCTTACAGGCATGAGCCGTAGTGCCTGGCCCCAGAGTGTTTCTTTGCTGGCTCCTCTGCCCATCCTCAAGCCTCTCCTGGCGGCTGGATGGAATGGTGCATGGGAGGCCTGGCCTCTGCAGAGCTGCCAGCTGCTCCCTGTCTCTGGGTAATCAGACCCTGACTGCTGTGCTGCCTCTGAGCAGTCCCAGGGCACAGACCGGGGTTCCTGCCCTCGGCAGTGTGGGGAGAAATGAGTCATGGAAGGGCATATTTATGGGACAGAGCCAAGAGGCTGGCGCAGGACCCTCCGGCCGAGCTGGAGGAGGAGACTGCCCCAGTGGAGGCCGAGGCCCCGGTCCTCTGGCCCTGTGCTCCAGCTTCCTTCCCTGACTCTCAGCGCCTGGCTGCCCTGGTCTTGTGTCACGAGGCCAGATCTGGGGAAGAGTTTTTGGAAATCTCTTTCCTCCCCAGGCCAGCCACCCCCTCAGCCCCCCACCCCCCAGCCCATGGCTGGCTCTTCACTGGTTTCCCAAGACCGGCTGTATCATCAAGATACTTGGCCTACGAGTAAGAGAAGCCAAATGCAAAATGGGTTAGACAATTCAGGAAGTTTTTATTTCCCAAGAAAAGAAATCCTAGCCGGGTGGGTGCCTGTGGCTCACGCCTGTAATCCTAGCTACTCAGGAGGCTGAGATCTAAGGGCCATGGTTTGAAGCCAGAAAAGCAACCCCAAAGCTACAGGAAGAGCTGTGGCTCCAGTGGTAGAGCACTAGCCTTGAGTGAAAAAGCTATGGGTCAGTGCCCAGGCTCTGAGTGTAAGCCCCAGTACTGACACCAAAAAATAAAGAAAAGAAATCCTGAGGTTTGGAAGCTCTGGGTGTATGTGTGTGTGTGGGGGGGGTGCGGGGAGGAGGGGAAGATGGTATGCAGAGGGAGGGGGAAATGGAGGAGATTTGCCACATTTTCAAGGATTCAGTCCTGCTCTGCAATCTTCAGGTATCTTCTGGTTTGTTCCTCAGGTGCTAAAGCTGCCCTCATGGTTGCAAGATGGCTGCTGAGGTTCCGCACAGGATGTGGCCTGGAGGTTGAAGAGGGGCCATCTCTTTCCACGGGACTGTTTTTAAGGAAACTTCTCCCTTGAGGTGTGTCTGCTGAGAACTTTTCTCCAGGTCTCACTGGATGAGACTGCTGGAATGCAGCAGGGGGGGGGGGTGTGGAGCAGGGTTGGGGTACAGAAGAGAAACTGGAGGCCTTGGCCAGGCCCTCAGCAGAGGAGGCCACCTGGCTTCCCTTTGGCAAGAGAGGTGGGGAGGGGTGGGGGGAGGAAGGGAAGGCAAGGGGGGGGGGAGTCAAGAGGGAAGGGAAGCCTGGAGCAAAGCCCGCGTGACCTTTCTCCTGGCCTTTCCAGACAGGTGCAGGTGGGCCTGGCCTGGTCGGGAATGTCGGACAAAGGAAGTAGTCTGAGTCAGGCAGCCCCGGGGCCCAGTTCAAACACAGGAAGTGACTCAAAGCCTGCAGGGAAGGCAGGTGGCCGCGGTGACCCTGGAGGAGCCCGCTAAGGATCAGGGTCCCCTCCCCAGAGGCCACCAGGACACAACATTCTGGCTATTTCTGCCAACCGCATTTCCCACAGCGCCCCCCCCCCCCCAGCCAGCTGCCCACATAGCACTGGCTGCCATTTCCTGGACCCCCATCCGGAGGCCTCCTTACCTCTGACCCCACACGGTGGGCCGGCCTGTCTCTGCCAGGTGGAGGGGACACAGTAGAGGTGCGCAGGCCCTGGGCCTGGCCTCGGGCCTTGGCTCCACACACTGGGTGCAGGTGGGAGACAGGCCCCAGCTGTGGAGGGATGGAGTCCCTCCAGACCTCACTGCAGATTGCCGAGCCAAGGATGACATCAGCAGCTTCTTTTCAATGTTAGTTTTTAAACTGTACAATGGGGTTTATTGTGACATTTTCATACACACAAATAACATATTTTGATCCAATCTACCCATCCCTGTATTACTTTCTTATCTCCCCTTCCCTTTTGGAATTGTATTTTGCAAGTGTAAGTTATAATAGATGTAAGCTCAACAACTAGTATTTACATTGGCAGTAGGTGTTTGTATTGTACTGGTACTATGGCTTGAACTAAAGGCCTGGGTGCTGTCCCTGAGCTTTTTCACTCAAAGCTGGCGCTCTACCACTTGAGCCATGGCTCTACTTCCAGTCTTTTGTTGATTATTTGGAGATAAGAGTCTCATGGATTTTTCCTGCCTGGCCTGGCTTCAAACTGCAGTCCTCAGAGCTCAGCCTCCTGAGTTGCTAGAAGTTCAGGCGTGAGCCACCAGCACCCAACATCCTTATTCTTTTCAATAAAGCGTAGCATTTTGCTCTACTTAACTAATTTCCTATAAACAGAGCACTGGCTGCCTCTCCCCTTCCCCTGTCCCCCTCCCTTCCTTTCCTCTTTGAATTTATTTCTGAAATATTCATATTTTGTCCTGGGATGGTTTTGAACTCTTCATCCTCCTGCATCTGCCCCCTACATGCTGAGATTGCAGGCATGCATCACCACATGCTGCCCTGCTTCCCTTTCCTAAGATCAGCATGTTCGAAATTTCACAATTATTTTTGCAAGATAAAATCATAGATAAAAGAGTAAACCTGCTAGGTAAAAAGAGTACATTGAAAGTTTATGAGAAAATACCAGGTTTGTGTGGTTTGCTTGTATAGTTACATTGCCTACAACATTGTATTATTAACCTTTCTAATCTTTGCCAAGTTGATAAGTAGAAACTTAAATTTTCTTTTCTTTCTCTCTCTTTTTTTCCTTTTGGTTCTGAGGCCAGAACTCGAACTTAGTACCTGAAGCTTTCACTCATTGGCTAGTGTCCTACCAATTGAGCCACATCTTCAACCCCAGAAACTTACATTTTATTATTTTCATATCCATTTAAAATTACAAGTGAGATTGAATAGTGTCTGTTTTCACTAGCCAGTTGTGCTTTATTGTTGAATGATTTGCTTTTATTCTTTGTTTATGTTCTCCTACCACCATCATTGGATCACAGGTCTTTTTTGGTTATTTCAAAAAGTATATTTTTCAAATTAAACTATGAAAAGCGGTCCATGTTTATATCTTTTGCAATTTTAATTGCAGTATATTGATTCATCTCTTCTGTTAGGACTTGTGCTTTGTTCTGAGACTCAAAAACAAATTGTTACCCCAGGATCAAAAAAGAAATTACCCCTATTTTCTTCAGGTACTTTTATGACTTTATTTTTCAAAGTTTTTTTGGTTTTGTTTTGTTTGTCCTTACCTCTTTGATCCTGTTTAGATTTAAATTTGTGTTAGGAGTGAGATAGGGAATCCAGATTTATTTATTTTTGATCCAAAAATCTGGCCAGTGACTCAATTTATTGAGTTCTCATGTTTATTCGGGCCTTGGAAACGTCTTTCTTCTTTATAACAGATTTGTCTGCAGGCTCTGGATCCCATGCTATTTTAATTATTGTAGCTGTGTAGTATTATTAAAAAATGTCTTACAGAGCTTCTCCTCCTGTGTTAATATACTTTATTTTTCCTCCAAGAAGTTTCTGCCTATTTTTTAATGTTTACTTTCCCACACAGATTTGTAAATATTTTTAATCAAATTATCCCTTCAAAACAGCTGATATTTTATATTGAAGTCCATTGACCTTACAGTTCACGTTCTGTGACATTGACATGATCACAATATTATTGACTTTTTCTAGGACAAAAAGTATTTCTTCATGGGATTTTTTTTTTTGTCTTCTATAATCTTTAGTTACTTTGGTGTTATGGAGATTTTGGGCTTGTGAGGCAGGTGCTCTATGACTTGAAGCACATTGCCAGCCTTTTTTGCTGTTATTTTTCAAATAGGCTCTCACATTTACGTGTGGACTAGCTTGAATTATGATCCCCCGAACACACTTTCTGTGTGGGGGTTAGTGACCTTTCTTCTGACCTTGAACCATGATCCTTCTTATCTCTAACTACAGTTGTGACCCGCTGTGCTTAGCCAGTTACTTTTTTGTGTTTGCAAGATATTGTTTTTTAAAAACTAGCCATTTTGCTAAGTGATGAGATTAATATTATTTTTTAGTTGATTCTCTTAGAATATCGAAGTACAAAATAATATGATCCAATGATAATAATTGTGCTTTCTTCTTAGCATATGTGTATCAGTTCTTTCCTTCCTTCCTTCCCTCCCTCCCTCCTTCCTTCCCTCCCTTCCTCCTTCCTTCCTTCCCTCCTTCCCTCCCTCCCTCCCTTCCTCTCTCCTTCCCTCCTTCCTTCCTTCCTTCTTTCCTTCCTTCCTTCTTTGCTGGTCCTGGGGCTTGAATTCAGGGTCTTGGACTTGTTCTGCTCTCTTACTCACTGCTAGTGTTCTAACTCTCAAATCATATCTTGAATCTAACTTTTTGCGGGTTAATTGAGAGTCTTGTGAGCTTTCCTGGCTTGGCTGGTTTTGAACCCTTAGGACTCAGCCTCCCAATTCGCTAGAATTACAGTCAGGTGAGAGTCACTGGTGACCAACTTTCCTGGTTTTTTTTGCTTTTGTTTTGTTTTCTGGGCCTGGGGCTAGAACTCTGGTGCTGTCCCCGAGATCCTTTTCGCTCAAGGCTAGAGCTCTACCACTTAAGCCAAGCACCACTTCCCACTTTTCTGTAATTAATTAGAGATAAGAGTCTCAGGAACTTTTCTGCCCTGGCTAGCTTCAAATTGTGATGCTCAGATGTCAGCTTCCTGAGTAGCTAGGGTTTACAGGAATGAGCCATCAGTGCTACTTTTTTTTTTTTTTTTTGCCAGTCTTGGGGCTTGAAATCTGGGCCTGGGCACTGTCCCTGAGCTTCTCTTTGCTCAAGGCTAGCACTCTACCACTTGAGCCATTGTACCACTTCCAGCTTTTTTGTTTATGTGGTACTGAGGAATGGAACTCAGGGCTTCACATATGCAAGGCAAGCGCTCTACCACTAAGCCACATTCCCAGCCCTGAAAATCTGGAATTTACCCCATTCTCAGCCATAAGAGATTAGAAATACAGTGGGTGGGGGTGGGGTGGGGAGGAGGGGCTCCTGTGGGCCCAGCCTGGGAGATGGATGGCACTCAAGGCTGAGACTTGGACAGGGAGGAGTGAGGTAGAGCCCAGAGGCTAGCCCCGGGAATGGAGTGAGGACTGGGCCCCCAGAACAAGGTGGTATGTGACAGAATGGGGAGCCCAGGGGACATCGGAGTCCACCTCCACCAGCCACACCCCAAACAAGGCTTTCCCTGGAACTGTCTTGCAACATCATGGTGGATTCTGGACTGATGTGGCTTCCTGTGGAAAAGTGGGTGCCACTGGTGGGTCTCATTCAAGGTCCTGGCATGACTATAACTCATTTCCAGTCTTCTTAATTTCTGCACCAGGTCCAGGCCTTTGGGGAGAAACTTCTAGTAAACGCATCCCAGATGTGTTGTGTGAGATGAGGCCAAGAGAGGGAGATGACTCTGATTTGGAAAAACAATGCAATTTTCCTTGAGAAGCCCTCTTCTGCTTGGTGCTAGCTGCATAAGGAAAATAACACGCTCTAGACTTTCTCCTCCCCAAAGCTGGGGACCCTTTCCAAGCTCTACTGGAAGCAGAGGCTACCACTGGGGCAGAGGAAAACAGAACAGTGAGAACGTTCTCTGATGAGGAGGATTCAAGAGGCTATCTCCACCAGGGTGACCCAGGAAAATCTCCTGGTTTTAACATCTGTAACCTTAATCACATCTGTGAAGCCATCTTTGCCCGGTAGCATGACATACAAGTTCCAGACATTAGGGTGTGGGCATGGTTGTGGGAGGAGGGGCATTATTGGTCTTACCACAATGTTTATGAATCCTGTCTTTTCCCCAGGCCTATTATCTCCATAAAGAAATATTTGTAAACGTGTTCAGTGTTGTCTGCTGGCAACTTCATATAGTTTCCCTCCCTTAGTTTATGTTCCTCTGCCCAGCAGGGGCTACAAGCCAGAAAACGACAATTCTCTGAATCCTTGCCAGCCAATGAGAGCGCACTTCCGTGAGATGGGGCAGGTGGAAGATGAGCAGCTCCGTGGTCAGAACTCACTCACTTGGCAGCTGATGCGGATGTGTGGGCTTCTGTACGTAGAGGGGATATTTTAGAGAAGCCTCCCAGGCCTTTTCTCTGCTTTGATGCTGGAGGCTCAGTGTCCTGCGGTCTCAGCCACTTCCTGATTCCTTCCTTGCGAGGTAGCAATACATGGGAGCCAGCCTTTCACCTAGCATTGTGAGAATCTAATTCCCTGGACTAAATCCCTTTTGGTTTGAAATACTTGGAGTGGTCTCCATGTTTCTGATTGACTGATGCAGACATCTGGTCCACTGGAAAGCTTTCTAATCTGTTTGTTTTCATTTAATAAAGGAGTGCAAAGGCAAACCTGTGCACCTGTGACTCAAGGTTCTTCACGTGTTTGGTGGAATGTGGATGTCGGTTGCTGTTTGTTATTTTAGTGTATAGACTCATCAAGATGTATTTAACCAACTTATGTGTTAGGCATAAGTTATTTTCTGTTTTTCATTTTTATATCCACAGAGTTAAGAATAGTCTTGATTGTGACTCTTTGAGTAGCCAAGAGTATTTATTTAGAACATATTTTTTTTTTTTTTTGTCAGTCATGGAACCTGAATTCAGGGCCTACACACTGTCTTTGAGCTTTTGTGCTTAAGACTAGCACTGTACCACTTTGAGCCACAGCACCACTTTCTGATGGTTAATTGGAGGTAAGTATCTCATGGACTTTCCTGCCTGGGCTGGCTTTGAGCCATGATCCTCAGATCTCAGCCTCCTGAGTAGCTAGGATTATAGATGTGAGCCACCAGTGCCCAGCTAGAATATATTATGTTTTCTTTTGTAATTTAAATTGTATTGTAAAGGTGATGCACAGCAGCGTTACCGTTACATCAGTCAGGTAATAAGTACATTTTTTTAAAGCATTGTTGCCCCCTCCCTCATTTTCTCCCACTTTCTCCCACCCTGGCCCCCTAGAATATATTCTTGAAATGTAATTATTATTGAAAGACATTCACATATTTCCAGGTAAGTCGGCTGTGTTCTCTTCACTCTAACTCCAGGACTTCCTCACTCCCTTCTCTTCTGACTGCTCTGGCTGCACTTTCTCTGCCTTAAGTGGCTATTTCTTGCCATTTTGCTCTCTGAACACTGGAAGCCCAAGGACTCTCCCTGGTATATCTCATCCTGCTGGGTGAGCCCGTTCATGATCCTTGATTTAAATGCTATTTGTCTATTATGACTCCTATTTGTCTATTATGACTCCTTGCATTTCAGGCCTAAGCTCCAGACCTGGGCATTCAATTTGCCTGCGTTGCTTTTCCACCTGGATGTCTGATGAGCATATGAATACCAGCACGTCCCTCCCAGAGCCCCTCCTCACTCTGCTTTCCCCACGGGGCTCCCAGCCTCAGCAATGATAATGTCTTCCTCCAAGTTGCTGAGTCCTTAAGTGTTTGAGTCATCCTTGGTTGGCCCTAAAGCCTGGCAAGGCCGGGCAAGGGCTCTACCAATGCACTACCTTCCCATCTATCCTTGACTTCCCTCTACCTCATGGTCTGTCTGATCAGTGAGCAAATCCTATTGGCTCTATCTCCCAAATACATCCACATCTGGCACACACCCACATCTGGCCACGTCTCGCCAATCCCACAATTACCACATGGTCCAGGCCAGCATTGTTATTGCAAAAGTCTCAGCTGGATTATTTACAGCCACCTCATTTCTCTCTGGTTGGCTGATTCTCAGCAGCGCCAAGGATCCCACTGTCAAAAACCAGCTCATGTCACCCCAGGTCAGGCCCACAGCCCTTGGTGGCTCTCCTCTCCTTCATGTAAAAGGCGGTGTCCTTATAGTGGTGCATAAACCTGGAACCACCCTTGCCACGTGCCCCCTGACCTCCCCGCCTCGGGTCTCTCCAGGCACGCTGGCAGATCTAATGCCCTAGTTGTGTCTCCGTCTCTTCTTGTATGTGAGAAAAATGAACTCTTCTTGGTTAAGCTCTGAGTCTAGGAAAATATGAAATATCCTCCAGTAGAGAAATAGCTAAATAAATTATGGTTCTCCCACATCATGCGATATGATGGAACCTTGCTTGAGAAATCATGTGTGGGTGACTGTTAATTGAGGTAGAAAGTACTACACATTATACTTAAAGCCAGGCGTGGTAGTTCACGCCTAGCATCCTAGCTACTCAGGAGGCTGAGATCTGAGGATCATGGGTCAAAGCCAGCCTTGGCAGGAAAGTCTATGAGACTCTTATCTGCAATGAATCACCAGAAAGCTGGACGTGGTGCTATGGCTTAAGGGGTAGAGCGCTCACTTTGAGCAAAAGAGCTCAGGAACAGCGCCCAGTCCCCAGGTTCAAGCCCCACAACCCAAATTAAAGAGTATATCACGTCACGTTCCAATTTGCTCAGAAATGTATACCCAGGACCCTTCCTCCTTGGCTTTCCCCTCAGTGCTCCCACTCGCCCCTGCCCCCGCAGGAGCTGAAGGGCAGGATGGAGGCTGCCTCTCCTTCGAAGCCCCAGGGCCTCGCCCACGCCCCCGTCTGGGCAGCGGTGAATAGTTGAGGGGTGATCGAGTGGAAATTGGCAACCATGACTCCATGATGCCCGAGCTCCTGCCTAGTGGCCAGGGTGCTGGGGAACTCTGTGTTTGCTGGTCCTGCCGGCCTCGCTTGTCTGGTGACTGGCCAGGCCCCGCCCCCTGCTCACCGTGGCCTCTCAGGCTGGAGGTGGAGGCCTCGCCCTGGCTTCTCAGCCACCTCACCTGGGCAACCTGGACTCAGCTGAAGCTGCATGGCAGGCAGTCCCACGGGGAGCTTCATCCACAGCACCTGGAGCAAGCAAGGCACAGGGCTTAGTCATCAACCCAAAAGTGGATCTTGGCCGTGCTGGGCCCTGCTGGGCTATAAAGCTGTCATCTCTGCCCCAGGTCACTGCAAACAGGCAGGGGTTCCTGATTTGCCCCCCCAATAGCCCCCGCAAGATCAGCCTTGCCCTGGACTTGGGGGCACAAGCTGGGGTGTGCCCACAACTTTTCTTGGACAGGGGCTCAGAGTGAGGCGCAGAAACCTTGAGTGTTAGGCTGGAAGCTCAGGAATCTAGCAGCTTCGATGTGCTGGGGACCTTTCTACAAAGCAACGGGGCCAGCACTTGGACGGGAAGGAAAGCTGAAAAAGTCTTCAGAAGGAGTAAGAATAACGAGGCTCGCATGTTCTCCTCATTCGTGCCTGGCTGGATCTTGGGGTGGACTTTCTACCTGTTCTTGTTCCCTTCTGACTGCCTTGTCCGCTCCTCGTCCTTCTGAGAACCTTCCCCTTGGCCACAAAGAACACGAACTCCTTCAGCGGACTGGGCTGTAATTGAGTTACCGCTGGGTTCACTTGCCCCGGCTGCCGGATGCAGGTGGGCACCGGCCCAGTGGGTGAGGCCAGGACCATGGAGACAGATGGCGCCCGGAGAGGAAGATTCGATTACATGCTTCTTCTCCCCAAGCCAATCCATGGGTAACTGTGTTATGGCCTGTTATTGATAGGACTCTTTTTGGCCACAGCTTGAAATTTGGTTTGTCTCTGACTTGTTATATCCGCTGGAGTTACAGGATAGATGAGCCGAGCCCAGCTTGGAAGTCTGGAAAGAAGGCAGGCGGAAGGCATCCAGAGATGGAGCTGTGGGGACAGGGGTGGGAGCTAGGGGTAACAAGGGCCAAGTCAGAGCTCTGGTGAGGGGAGCCAGCGGGGAGGCAGAGAGCTTATGGGGCTGGATGACAGATATAGGGTGTTGAATATCAGACTTTGTGCTCAACAGTGGGCAGCTATGGTAGACCCCTGAGTAAGGAAAGTGACAGGTAAAATGGTTTTGGAGAAGAGGAGCCATATCTGTGGCATGGAAATAGCTGTGATAGAACTGGGTATGGTGGTGTACTTCTGTAATCCCAGCATTGAGGCCAGCCTGGGCCACACAGTATGAGACTGCGTCTCAAAAGCAAACAAACAATCTGGCACTGGTGGCTCATGCCTATAATTCTAGCTACTCAGGAGGCTGAGACCTGCAGATGGTGGTTTGAAGCCAGCCTGGCCAGAGAAAGTCTGTGAGATGTTTATCTCCAATATACTACTCAGAAAAAGCTGGAAGTGGTGCTATGACTTAAGTGGCAGAATGCTAGCCTTGAGCAAAAAGAAGCTCAGGAACAGTGCCCAGGCCCTGAGTTGAAGCCCTAGGACAAGCACAAAACAAAAAACACCCCCCAAAAAATAACCAGATGGGACAAGCCTTCCCCCATCTTCCCTCCCACCCCCTTCCTCTCAGGAAGACGGAGGGTAGGAACAGGCCTGGACTCTATGTCCAGAGACTGGCAGGGGAAGTAGGTACCAGCAGGCCGTGCCTGCTCCCCCTCCTTTCCCTGCTCCTGGAGCTCAGGAGAGCAGTGCTCACAGCCCCTGGAGCTGCGCGTGGTGCGCTGTGTGCTGTGCACATGCTCTTCCACATGGAGGGGTGCAGTGCAGAGGTCAGTGTCCTGCTCAGACTCCACAGTGGCTGGATGAGGGGCCGAGCTGGCCTCTCCGCCAGCCTCCCGCTTTCCCTCACGGCTCCGTTCCCAGTCATCACCGGCTTCTGTATTCCAGGAGTCCACTTATTTTAATCCTGGGATTAGTAAGGATGGGAGTTGGCAGCCCGGCTCAGAACAAGCTGCTTGCTCAGAATAAGCTGCTCAGCATGGAAACTTTCTCTGAGCATCCCCAGGCCTCTCAGCCTTGCCTGCCCTCCACAGCCCAGGCCTCAGTCTCTCCAGGCCCAGTGAGAGGGCCTGTGGGCAGGATGGGGCTGTGCCAGGGCTTGCCTATCTCTGTTTGTGCCAAAGAACAGTGTGGTGGCACTGAAGATGGAAGGGGGGCCCTGGGGAGTGGAGTGCGTTTTCCTACAAGGACGCTGGAGTTTCAGAGGGGGACCAAGATCCATGGCCTCCGCCAGCCCCTAACCTTCAGCACACACTCTCCTTCCTAAGACCAGTTCTCTAGAGCCAGGCGCTGGTGGCTCACGCCTGTAATCCTAACTACTCAGGAGGCTGAGATCTGAGGATCCTGGTTTGAAGCCAGCCTGGAAGAGGAAGTCTGTGAGACTCTTCATCTCCAATTAATCACAGAAAAAGCCAGAAGTGGTGCTCAAGTGGTAGAGCACTAGTCTTGAGCAAAAAGAGCTTAGGGACAGCACCCAGGCCTGAGTGCAAGGCCCAAGACTGGTTTTTGAAAAAAGAATTTTTCTCTGGAATAATCAGTCCAAATTTTCCAGTTGGAAGAAATGGAGGATTTGGGGTGGGGTGCGGATGGCTGATGGGGGGGGGGAGGCCCGCAGCGTCGGCGATGGGAAGGATAAACCCAAGGGAAAACCAGACTCAATGCTCCCCCTTCAAGAAGGAACTCAGGAATCAGGCCCAGCACAGCAGTGCTGTGATCACAGGCATCGGCTCCCTTCCTCTGCAGGTTTATTGGGGTCGCGTGCATCTTCTCAGAATAGGAGACCCCTGGAGACAGAAGCGGAGTGCATCCGGCCGAGGAAGCCTCGTGTTGGTGACTATAATTTGTGGTGGGGTGGACAGTGACGTTGGTGGTCACAGTGGTGGAGACCATGGTGGGTGTGATGACGGTGGCAGGGTGCTTACGGTCATGGAAAACCTTGAAACCATGATAGGAATGGGGAGGGGACGGGGAGGAGAGGCGAGGGACGGATTTGTCACTCTCAACAGGCCGGGCTCCCATCCCAGCCCACGGGTGTCCAGGGGTCACACGGGCAGGTCAGCTTCTGGCTCTTGCTTTCCTCATTAGATAGGGGAACTTCAAGAAAGCTGTTGGGGGGGGATGAGTGAGGCTCTGAACCCCACTCCTGAAGGTGGGGTCAACTCCCTCAGTTTCTCTTCATCTCCCGAGAGGGAGGGGAGGGGGTTCATCAGGCCCCCTGTCTGCCCTGGATCCTTCCTTTCCACCCACCAACTTCCTTCAAGTCTTTCCCACCAGCTCTTCCCTGAATCACTATCTCAATTGCTTCCTTCAGAACCCCACACATTCTAAAAACGACGGCTGTGCCCTGCCTGCACATCCTGGCCTCCCACTCACCCCTCACCCTCAGCAGCCACCTGGATCCTGACACTACGGAAACTTGTCTCCAAGTAGGCAGAGGCCTCCCCTCCTCTCAGCCTCAACTTGGGTGGGGTGGGGTGGGGAGTTGGCTCCAGGGCCACCAAAGCTTTGAAAGAGATACTTCTCAGGGCCTTCAGGACCCAGCACAGGGAACTCTTTCTGTCTCCATTGGGGACCCATCCTCAGGGCTTCTGACCCCAAAGGTCAGGGCTCCAAGGTTTATTCTGTACTTCCTGAGCTCTACTCCATTCTGTCCACAGCGGTCAGCAGCCCCATTTCCCAGGTCCATTAGCTCATTGAGCTAGAACCCCACTGCTGGCTTCCGACACCTCCCTTGTGCTTTCTGTAGCACTGCAGATGGAGGTGGTCTCTGTGTCCTCAAACCACAGCTGACCTCTCCCTGCCCAGCACCCAAGAATAGCCCTGGCCTTCTCTCCTTATCACTGGTCCTGCCAATTTTCCTGGGTGGTGAGCCTCTTGAACCCAGAATCTAATTCTATTTTCAAAACATGAAGCCACCTCATCACTTAACTTTGCCCTTTTAAAATAAATTATCCTGATTATTCCTCTTTGATATTAAGGCCAATAAGCTCTATAAATGTTGAGTCTTTTTCTAATTTAAAAAATAAACTTGTTATGATGATACATAACATTAATCTCTGTTGTATAAGCTGTTAGCTTTAAAAAGCCATGAATACCTTTTTAACAACGCTGCAAATATCTCAGGACTTCTTGTATAATATTCTGCTTCTTACAGTATCAACAGACTATGTGAAGGGAATCAACCTTCCAGCTAAGAATGAGGAAAGCTATATATTGAACCACAGCAACCAACTGTTGGATGCATCCAAGTGCTCTCGAGATAAACCAGCTCATGGAGCATTATTGGGCTAGGGTGTGGAGAAGCCTGAGACTAAGGAAGTGAGCTTGCCTTGGAAAGCTTTTTCTGTTGGGCCTGGAGGAAGTTATTGAAAGAGGCTGAAAGGTTGGACAGAGCTTGGGGTGGGCGGTTCTCTTGGAGGTATGAGACTATCAGGAGTCTTTGGTGCTTCCTCTCCCTTTGGGTTGAGACCTGGGAGGCTGCGCTGAGGACCAAGTCTGACCTGGAAGTAGTCTGGTTTCCATGGGGCTACAGCTGCTTTTTTGACTCATCTTAATTCCTGCAATTGGATTAAGGGGATCCAGGCTGCTGCTGCCCTCAGGCTCCTGTAAATCCTCTTTGGAAGAAGATATCATCCTGGTATCATAGAATTTTAACAAACAAGCTTGCCACTGTAACATCCAGGACACACACACACACACACACACACACACACACACACGCACACACACACACACACACACACACACACACACACACACACACACCAAACAACAAAACCAAGACAAATACAAACAACACACATAAAACAGAAAGTAAAAAAAATCAGACAACATGAACAGATAGGAAAAACCTACAACAGGAACTCTGGATGTTGGAGATACCAGAGGCATTAAACACATGTACATAGATGCTTCTTTTTTTTTTTTTTGTCGGTCGTGGGGCTTGAACTCTGGGCCTGGGCGCTGTCCCTCAGCTCTTCAGTTCAAGGCAAGCGCTCTACCACTTGAGCTACAGCGCCACTTCCGGTTTTCTAGTGGTTTTATTGGAGATAGGAGTCTCAAGGTCTCTCCTGCCCGAGCTGGCTTTGAACCGCGATCCTCAGATCTCAGCCTCCTGAGTAGCTAGGATTACAGGCGTGAGCCACCAGCGCCCGGCCCATAGATGCTTCTTATGTCCAAGGAGATAATATACAAGGTAGAGATAAAAATTAGGATTGAGTTTTAGCAGAGAATTGAAACTTTTTCTTTCTTTCTTTTGTCTTTTTGTCAGTCATGGGGTTTTAATTCAGGGCCTGCATGCTATCCCTGAGCTTGTTTTGCTCAAGGATAGCACTCTACCACTTTGAGCCACAGCTCCACTTCTGGTTTTTAGGTGGTTATTTGGAGATAAGAGTCTCATGGACTTTCTTTTTTTTTTTTTTGGTCCAGTCGTGGGGCCTGAACTCTGGGCCTGGGCGCTGTCCCTCAGCTCTTCAGCTCAAGGCTAGTGCTCTACCACTTGAGCCACAGCGCCACTTCCGGCTTTTATCTTTTTGCTTATGTGGTGCTGAGGAATCGAACCCAGGGCCTCAGGCATGCAAGCAAGTGCTCTACCACTGAGCCACCTTCCCAGCCCCAAGAGACTCATGGACTTTCTTGCCTGGCTTCGAATTGGCTTCAAATTATGATCCTCAGATCTCAGCCTCCTGAGTAGTTAGGATTACAGGCATGAACCATCAGTGCCTGGCTGAAACATTTTTTTAAAGTGTGAATTCTAGAGCTGAAAACTGTATTTGAAGGTAGGAGTTTAAAAGATTTAACAACCTATTAGACATAGCTGAAGAAAGAACTAAAGAATTAGAAGCTAGATCAGAAAAAAAAATCTAGGTGAAGCATGGAAAGGGGCAAGGGTAGAGAATGTAGGCATCTACGAGACATCTTGCAGATAGCAAAGAAGTTTAAGTAAACAGGGCAAAAGCAACATATGAAGGGATCTTTCTAAAGTTGATGGGAGAGATTGGAGCCACATGTTCAACAAGCCCTAAGAACCTAAATCAGGACAAGTATGAAGACATCCATAAATAGGTCTGTCAAGGAAGCCCACAGAATTGAGTAACATCAAAAATTTAAAATTGGGGCTGGGAAGTTGGCGCAGTGGTAGAGCGCTTGCCTTGCATGCTCGAGGCCCTGGGTTCGATTCCTCAGCACCATATAAGCAAAAAGGAAAAAAAAGCCGGAAGTGGCGCTGTGGCTCAAGTGGTAGAGTGCTAGCCTTGAGCTGAAGAGCTGAGGGACAATGCCCAGGCCCAGAGTTCAAGCCCCGTGACCTATCAAAAAAAAAATTGAAAATCAAAGACATTAAATTAAAGATAATCAGAGAAAACCGCATATCACTTCTAGAGGGATGATGACTAGATGTACAGCTGATTTCTTCATAGAAACAGTGGAAGCCAGAGGATGATGGAATCCTCTATAGTAATAAGAATAGGAAAAAATACTTTTTTCTACCTATGACATTTCTGACAGATGTGGAGGGCTTCTCTGACAGATGTGGAGGGCTTCTCTGACAGATGTGGAGGGCTTCTCTGACAGATGTGGAGGGCTTCTCTCCCCCACCCACAATTAGGAGATGCCACCTGGATGTCCTACACTCCCACTCAATTCTAAGAGTAACCAGAGTTAGCAGAGACCCCTAGGTGAAGGGCTCAGTCTCACAAGACTGATCCCCACTCCAGATGATACTGGCAAGTCCCAAGTTGTAACCTAGTCTTCTAATCTAACAGTCTGTTAACTGTAGGCTCCTTCCTTTTTTCTGGGGTTCATAGAACTCAGGGTAATACTTAACACTGCCGTTTATTACAAAGGATATTTTAAAGGATAAATAGCTAGATGATGGGACAGATCTATACAGAGTGTCCATCTGGATGCACAATCTTCTGGATACTTCCATATCTCTAGCAATCTGGGAGCTCTCCAAACCCAGTCCTTTGGGATTTCTGTGGAGGTTCATTACATAGGCACAACTGGTTATATCACTGGCCATTGGTGAACAGCTCAATCTTCTGCCTCTCTCTTCCCCTGGAGGTAGGCTGGGATGGGGATGAAAGATCCAGCCCCCTAACTACTACATGATTGGCTATGCTGAAAGCTAGGCCCCCACCCTGAGGCTGTCTAGTGCCTCCTGGCTGCCAGCCACAAAATGACACTTGTCACATGAGAGATTCCAAAGCTTTTTAGAAGCTATGTGTCAAGAGGCTGAAATGAAAACTAGATAGACATTTCTTATTACAAATCAAAATATCGTAATGACAGAAAAATAACAGATTGCCTATGATTCAATACCAAGAAAAAAATGATTCAAAAGTGAAGGTAAAATAGTCATATTTTCAGACCAGTAAAATCTGAAAGAAGCCCAGCATGGTGACTGACGCATGCCTGGAATCTCAGGAGATTCAGGAGACTAAGGTAGAAAAATGCTTGCACTTGGGACTTCATGACCAGCTTAGGCAAGGCAAATCCAATCTAATTCGAAAGTATTTTAAAGTTAAAAACCCTGAAAGAATTAATTACCCGCAGACCCACAGTAATCGGGTAATTTTTTAAAGGCAGGAATGGAAGGTCAGAGGAGCAAGAAAGACTGAAAAACCATGAAAGTGGCCAACATGTGCATAATATTAAATAACACTGGAGATATATAAAATGATGATGGTGTTTAGGGGGAGAATTAAGATTCTGATACCTGTGCATGTATTGGGGGAAGAAAGCTAAAAAAAATTAAGATTTGTTACAAATGCATGTGGTAATCTCGAGATAGCTAATAGAAATTATAAAAGAGTAGATAACATAAATTACTAAAGAGGGTAATTGAATACGATAACTTAAAAGGCAAAGAAAGAAGAGAAAAAGGAATTTGTGTAATTTAAGATATTTAGAAAGCACTTTGTATTTGATTTAAATCCAAGTTTAAAGGCAATTCCATTATACAGAAAATGATGAAATTTTCCCATTAAAAGGTGAATATTTTCTGATTTATTTTAGAAGCATACTTGCAAGTATACATTTTTTAATGTAGATGTACCTGAAATATAGAGGTAAAAATAAAGGATATAAAATGGTCTAAGATACAATACTAACAAAAGCAAAAAGCTAGTGTAGCTAGATTAAAATCTGGCTAAGTAGATTTTAGAGTTAAAAAGTATTATTGGATATAGATACATTTCATAATGATGTAGACTTCATTCCACCATGATTGCATTTAAAAAGTCTACATTTGTATGCACCTGATAACTTGGCCTCAAGAACATATAAAGCAAAATCAATAGAACCATATTGTACCACAGATTCTTTTTCTTAACTTCCTGGGGACACAACAGTTCACCATTTCAGTGTCAAGGTTGTTTCTCAGAGATAGAGAACCTGTCTGATTCACTTAAGGACTCATAAAGAAGAGAAACTAGTTCAGCTATCTCCACTTGCATATCAACTATGAATGTCACAGATACGGCCAGTGCATTGTCCTATCTTTTGTGGCTTCCAGTTGTAAGATGTTATGAAGTCTCTTCTGGCTGCAGAACTTGCTCTAGAATGTAGACATGTCAGAAGTGTCAGGAAGTTCAAGTTGTCAGGAGCAATCTCCAAACAATGACTGCTAAAAGGTAGGCTCTAGATACCTCAACTCCTTTGCCTGTCCAGGAATAACAAAGAGTTGGTTTCTCTACTGTCTCCAGAGATCTCCAAATTGTTCTCAGGAGTAACTGCCTTGCTAACATACCCTTCGTTAATGGCTTTCTTTCCTTGCCTATTCTCAACACGGTCCTACTGCAATCCTTGAGATTACTTTATAAAATGAATTACTCTCAAATCTTCATCTTAGGGTCTGCTTACAGAGGAACTTCCATCCAAACGTCATCCTCTTGCTGTCAGCCAGGAGTTTTGGAAGGAAGAGCAGTGGAAATGGAAGGTGTTTGGAAGATGGTTTGACTCCCAGAGCATCTCCATTTCCTCCTCTATGCCCTGCACCTTGTCTAAATCCATGATTTCCTGTGAGTTTTGCCCATCTATCAGCCAGGCCTTACCTGTCTAACCTCCTTCCTGTGACTCCCTTCCATTGAAGTCCAGCTTCTTCTCCATATGGCTTTACTATTTTCCCTTTGCCAATAGCAGAAAATCCCATTACTCCGCTTGCTGTGCAAAGTCCCCTGAGATCTAGCTTCAGCTGCTTCTTCAGGAACCTTCCATCCTTATAGCTCTTTCCAAAGCACTCATTTCCTGGGTGCTGTCCCTGAGCTCTTTTACTCAAGGCTAGCATCCTACCATCTTGAGTCACAGTGCCATTTCCCATCGCAGGGACTTTTCTGCCTGGGCTGGCTTTGAACTGTGATCCTCAGATCTCAGCCTCCGGAGTGGCTAGGATTATAGGTGTGAGCCATTGGTGCCTGACTTTTCTTTTTTCTTTTTGCCAGCACTGAAGCTTGAACTCAGGGTCTATGTCTAAAGAATTATATACCTTCAACTCTTTGGAGAAACACTGATTCTAGTCCAAAGTACTTACTGTTTATGGTCTGTAGAAACTAAAAGCCAGCATAACTGGGTGCCGGAGGCTCACAGCTAGTAATCCTAGTTAATCAGGAGGCTGAGAGATAAGGATAGTGATTGAAAGCCAGCCTCAGAAGGAAAGTCCATGAGAATCTTATCTTCAATTAACCAGCAAACAGCCAGACGTAGAGCTGCTGTTCAAGAGGTAGAGTACCTTGGGGAATGTGGCTTAGTGGTACAGTGCTTGCCTAGCATGCCTGAGGTCCTGGGGTGGGTACCACATAAACAAAAAAAATGGATAAATAAACAAAAAAGAATAAATAAACAAAATTAATTTAGAAAAGAAAATCAGAATAGACCTTTAAAAAAAAAAAGAGGTAGAGTACCAGTCTTGAGCAAAAAACCTAAGGGACAGCACTTGGGCCTGAGTTCTGGTACACACACACACACACACACACACACACACTTTTCCTCCTCAAGTCATCATGGGAATTTGGATGGGCTGAGGCTGAGAGAGCTGTGTCCTGGAGAGTAGGAGAGGGCCAGCAGTAGTCTTTGGTGTGAGACCATTATTCTGGGAGGCATGGACTCAGTTGCTTGTCTAGATTGCATGGTGGCTGAGGGGCGGGGATGGAGGGAGGTGGGCCGGGCCAATGAGAGTGGTAAAAGATGGCAGGAGATGTTGGCACAGGGCAAGATGGGCGGGGGCTGGGGTCCAGGAAGCCTGAGTATTGCACCAGGATCAGAGCTGCGAGTGAGCTTACATCCCATTGATTAATTCATCAAGTCGTCCCTTCAGCCATGTCTCTGGGGATGGGATGAGACCACCTCAGTCTGGATGTGTTCTGGGGTCACTGAGGGTGGAAGATCAGGGCTTGGCTGACTGATGGAAGGAGGGACTTGAATGGGGCTGAACTGGTCTGTGTTTATTCTGCTGGGTGGAGGAAGCTGCTGTTCTCAGAGGCCAAATCGTTCCCAGCAGGCCATGGAGACAGGACCATGGAGCTGGAGGCTGGAAGGGAATGTGTGGGCTCACTGGGGGCTTTCTGACGGTGCATCGGTCCCCGTGGGAGACTCCAGAAGTCTGCTTCTATGGCCAGTCTCCTGGAATCTACTCACTGGGGAGCAGAGGGACAAAAATTCCAGGTCAGAATTTCCTGTGTAGCCCAGGCTGACTTCAACTCCATCCCTCCTGCCTTCCTCTGCTGAGGGCTGAGAGTTACATGTGTGTGCCACCAGACCTGGCAAGCTAACACGTTTTGAGAGCACAGCATTTCAGATACATGAATTCTTTTGATTCTCACACACTAGCTTAGGGAGTGAGACTCCACAGAGAACTGGGGACCCAGAAACCCAGAGAGACCAAGTAACTTGCACCCCAAGATTCCTCCCAGATGCCTGGCTTCCGGCCGCCCCGGAAGTGTGCGGGAGGGGCTTCCTTGCAGTAAAATGGCCCCTGAAGTCAAGGATGGTTGGATTGAAGCTCTTGAAGTCTGCGGTCAGTTCCTGGCAACACCACCAATTGCCTGAGTGACCAGAAGCACATCACTTTCTCTCTACATTTCCATGATCCTCTGCTTGAAGGAATGAATTGAACTGGGTGATGCCTTGCTCTGTCATGGGGCTGCTATTTCCAGAGGCTTCATCAGGCTAAAAAGTAAACAGCAGGAGCTGGGCTGCGGTTAGGAAAGGGCAGCCTGGGACATGCGTGCGTGTGTGGAATCCGGGAGGCTGTCGGTGGCGAGGGGGTGTAGAGGGCTAATTGTGATGGCATGAGCTCAGTGGGGGGCCACTTTCTCCCCTTGGTACCCGCAGCTGGCTGTGAGTCACAGATGGGTCACTGGCCACAGCAGGGCTGCTGGAGACAGGGCAGGAGACAAGTCTAAGCTAGTGCCTGCCTTGGGTGCCTCTGGGGGTCTGTGTGGTCCCCCCATCCTTCTAGATGCTCCTATATCCCATTAAGAAGGTGCTTCATCACCACCTCCCTGCAGAGAACACCTGGCCAGCCCTGGTACCATGTGTCTCTCTGGGCATGTGGAGGTGGGAGGCTGAAGCAGGAGGCTCACAGGCAGGGGTCAGGACCTCCTGGGGCAAGGGCATGGGCTAGGCATGCATCTTCTGCCTTTTTTCCCCTTTTGTGCTGATACTGGGACTTGAACTCAGAGTCTTGCTCTCTTCCTTAGCTTTTTTTTGTTCAAGGCTGGTTCTCTACCACTTGAGCAGTTTAATTGAACAAGAGAGTCTTATTGAGTTTCCTGCCTGGGCTGGCTTGAAACCATGATCCTCAAATGTCAGCCTTCTGAGTAGCTAGGATTACAGGCATGAGTTACCAGTGTCCAGGTGGATCTTCTGCTTTTGACCTTTCCACTGGGGCTCAGAGCAAGTGTTCCGGCCGCCGTGTCCAGAGCTAGGGCTATGAGATGCTCACCCCCTCACCCCTAGTGCCTGCAAGCTAGATCATTGCCAAATAATGCCACATGCCAGCCCATCCTGGACCCCCAGGAGGGGACGGGGGGGGGGCGTAGACATCACGACAGACTTGTGTCTCTGGGTGACTCCTGGGAAGTGGGCTCATGAGTGTTCTGGAATATGAGCTCCACCAGAAAGCAGGAAGGGTGAGAGGAAGGGGTGTGGGGGCTGAGCTCCTGCCCGCTGTGAACATCAGGCAGCATGATTCGCCGTCTGTCACTGAGCTGTTGGTGCTGATTCAAAGGGGCTTTCCTCTGTGTGTGTGTGTGTGTGTGCTCCAACCCCCATCTTTGATTTTGGAGACAGGGAGTCAGGGCTGGCTGGGTACCTGAGGTCTGGCCTATGAGCATTCTATAGATCAAGACACTGGCCATGTTGCCAGCCTCTGCACAGCACGTGAAAGTTTCTGTAACAGTGAGTGGTTCCCATCCATCCACCCATCTATCCATCCATCCATCCATCCTTCCATCCATCCATCCATCCATCCTTCCTTCCATCCATCCATCCTTCTATCCATCCATCCATTCCATCTATTCATTCATTCATGCCTTCATCCATCCATCCATCCATTCATCCATCCATCCATTCCATCTATCCTTCCTTCCATCCATCCATCCATCCATAAATTACATCTATTCATTCATCCATCCATCACATTCACTCATGCATCCTTCCATTTCATTCATTCATCCATTTCATTCATTTAGTCACCCATCCATTCCATCCATCCATTCATCCATCCATAACATTCACTCATACATCCTTCCATCCATTTCATTCATTCATCCATCTACTTCATTCATTCATCTATCCATTTCATTCATTCATCCATCCATCCATCCATCCAAGGAGCAGCACCTCTGGTGTTCCCAGGTCCGTGCCACATCTCCAAGAAGGTCTGGCTAGCTCAGAGCTTGGAGGTTTCTGCCTCTGGTTTGGCATTAGCATAGGGGTCTGCACACTGGTATCTGTCAAAGGGACACATCTCCTCCTGGGCATGTTTATGCACATGTCTTACTCCCCCAAGCTGTGTCTGGACTGTGATTGGTGACCTTGAGCTCCATTTCTACTGCTGACCCTGTGAGCCCTCTTCTCTCCACTGTGGTCTGTTCATGTCGACCGCTGGGTCTCCTACGGGCCTGAATTCTTCTACTGGCTGTGCAGCCTGGAGCTGTAATCTCCAATCCTGAGAGGGTGAGGTGAAGTTGATCCACATGAGAGAGCGAGGACAGGGAAGAGCAACAGAGACCCAGCCCCGCCTGTGGCCCAGCCTTCTGAGGAGAGGCTGTCAGCCTCCTCTGGCATCTTCCCTCTCATTCAGGGGCTTGGCCTCCCATAAGCCTCCCTGGCTTCTGACTTGTGGGTAGAGGAGGGTGGTGAGGGAATGCACGGCTATAGCTTTGGGCCTGGCGTTGGACCAGCCCCTCTTTAGAGCTGTCAGCGCCTCAGTTCTGGGCTCCCAGCCCTGTCAGGACCCTGGATTGCGTGGGCAGGAAAGGCCCAGAGCTCTGTGAAGTGGTCTGTATAGGACCCTGCCTCTGATCTGCCAGTGTATGGCATGGACCCAATACTAGGACTCTATACTTGACTTCTTTTTCCTTTGTCTACCTAGTGAGACAGAGTTAGCTCAGAGTTAGCTCAGGTTGGCCTGGAACTCTGGATCCTTCTGTCTCTGCCTTTTGTGTGCTGGGATTACAGGCATGTACCACTGTGCTTAGCTGGGTCCCACTTCTGCTTCTGTTGTCAGAGAACAGACAGGGGGTGTAAGTTATTATTTAAAGAGAGGCTTTTTTTTTTAAAGCTTGAAGACCACAAAAACTAATCAAAACTCATTTGACATCCAGAGAAAGTGAGGACCAGAAGAGCAAATGGCTCCTCAAGGCTCCTGTGGAGTCCACGGCAGAGCTGGTACTGCACCGGCCGCCTGGCTCATAGGCTGCTGCTGCTGTTGTTTTTGGCCAGGCACAGGCCGAACCATCCCTCTCAGGAGGTGTGTGTGGGGTGTTAGGGGGAGAGCCAGGAAGGTACTGTGCAGAGAAGTGGGTTAAGGTCATAGCCTCTGCCCTCCCCAGGGGCCTTGAAATGCTCCTGTAGGACAGAAGGTCAGTTCTTAAGCAGAACCTTCCAAGTGAAGGCAGGGAACAGCCTTCGCCCTGCAGAGAGCAGCCTCCCACCCCACTCCACACAGCCCCCCTCTGCTGGGGCAGGAAGGAGGGGGAGTTTGTGTCTAGGCCTGGAGGGAGCTGGGGGGGGGGAGCTTGACATGCCAACTGTTGGGGTGGGAAGGCTGCAGAGGAAGAGTCTGGAACTTCTGTCTCAAGGGTCTTGCGGACACAGTCCTTGATCACTGGTCTCCGCCAGCACGCAGCTTGAAGCACAACTGGATGAATGGATTGCTTCCTTTTCTCCACTCAGCCCCTCCCCAGCCACCGTCCCCCCTCCTCCCCCACTCCTGTCTTTTGGAGATGTAAGGACTGAGTTATTCTTAGTAGATTTCATTCATCAAAGGGTGACACACAATGTCCCCAGAGGAATGCCCGGCAGCGCAGGGAGCTGGAGAGGGGCAGGGGGTACAAAGCTCCTGTTTGCAGGAGAAACAGTGGTCTTCAGAGCGCCCCAGTGAGGAAGCGGTGACCTGTCCGCAGGGTGTCTCCATCTAAATGGGGGAGACACAGTTCCCATTCTAAGTGAGCCCCAGTCTGAAGGGGAGATGCAGGGTCCAGCCCTGGGAGTGCGCCCCGTGGTGCTTTCTCAACTCCTCTCAATTTCCTACCCCAAGAACCACCAGTCTCCTGGGGTGAGGAGCTGCCATGGCTGCTGGAGGGGAAGGACCTGCTATGCATGAGAGTTGGGGTCATGCTGCTCCCAGACCTCCAGCTTGTCTTCTGTGACCTCAGCCTTCTCCAGCCCACCCTAGGAGTCACACCTGAAGCCACCAGCTCCCCAGCTCTCCCGGGACAGGGGGCCCCAGCCGATCCACAGGGCCTCGGGGTCTGGGATGGGGGCCTCCCTTTTCTTCCTGTCATGGAAGGAGCCAGCGACACCTGTCATAAAGCCATGGTCGGGAGGTGGTGGCAGAGTGGCTTTCCCTGGAACCCTTCTGTGCCTGGCAGTAAAACGGGGTCACTGAGACCCCGTGACTGCTCCCCCCAGGATTCAGGGATCAGGTCCCTAACCTCCCCTTACCCTTCCTCAGCCAGAAGGAGCCGGTCTTGGCGAAGCCCCAGGTCCTGCACCCCTCCCCAGGAGGAACCTTGGGGCTCTCCCTGGAGATTGGGGGTCCGTCAAGGGGGGGCGGGATGGGAATGGGCCTGGGGAAAGGTTTAGGGGGGCCGGGGAGGGGTGGCCTCGGGTCCATGCCTTCCCATCACTTCTTCCCCGCGATCGGGGAGCATTGTAGGAGGACTAGCGATGCCGGTCCGGGTGGGGGCACAGGCAGAGGCCGCTGGGAAGGTCCCGCACAGGAGCATTTGCGGCGGGCACCAAGCCTGGCCCGCAGCAGCGAGGTGGCAGGGACAGGGGCGTGGCCGGGCCCTGGGGCGTGGCCTGGGCGCATAGGGGCGTGACCGGCCCTGGGGGTGTGGCCTGGGCGCATAGAGGCGTGGCCGGGCCCTGGGGCGTGGCCTGGGCGCATGGGGGCGTGACCTGGGGCGCCTGGAGGCGTGGCCTGGGACGGGGGCGTGGCCATCTGCCTCCGGCCTCTAGGGGGCGCTCCGCCAGCCCTGGCTCCGGCCGGACTCAAAGCAGGACCGGGGTAGGGGGTGGGGAGGAGGGGGAGGCCCATTCCTGATCCCGCCCCTGGCGCGCAGGTGCATCGGGTGTTCACGGGATCGGAGCCCGCAGCGGACCCAGGACGGCAATGGGAGACAGCAGAAAGGAGTGGGGGTGCAGCGGGCCTCTGGCTCCCGCGGGCTCCGCAATCAGTTCTTGGGGAGCAGAGGGAGCCGGCGGGAGGGGGTGCGGCCGGGAGGGAGTTTATTTATTAGCCAGATTAGCCGGTGTTAACGGGGGAGCGGTGGTGGCGGGCTGCGGCGGGGACATAGCTGGCATAGCGGCGGGGCCTCCTGCGGCGCGGGCTCTGGCGGCTTCAAAGGGACTTAAAGAGGCCTGTGGTGGCAGTGCCACGACCCGCGGGGGAGAAGGCAGCCATTGTGCACGGAAGGATTAGGGATCCGGCCTGGAAGGAATTTTAAACTGCTGCCAGCTGAGCCCCAGGACTCCCCCTGCCCCCATCTACTCTCCAGGGGCTTGTGCAGGGTTACCTGCTTTCCCACCTGCGTGTGTGTGTGTGTGTGTGTGTGTGTGTGTGTGGTAGGAGGCTCTCCTTAGACTGGCAAATAAAAACATAGGACATTGGGTTACATTGAATACATGGTTCAGGATAAGTATATATCCTAAAATATTCTTTATTGTTTATCTGCTTAACTGGATTTTTGCACTCCCCTCCCTTTCTGCTGGCAGTCCTGTAGATATTGAAATGTCTAATCTGTATCTTGAAACGCACTGTGCGCCCCTGAAAACCCAGCCTGTTACCCACATTTGAGAATTCCTTGGGGACAGAGTCAGTGCCTCTTCCCTCACACCGGGATGCTGGGTCTCCCTTCAGAACAGGCTCTCTGAAGACAGTGCTTGTGTCCTCCATCAGACTGGGAGCTTCCTGAAGACAGGGGCTCATTTTTCAGCCAGCAGACTGGAGTCCCTAGGTCAGTGTCTGTGGATTCCCCTGAGACAGGCTCTGAGGCTTCCCAAGGCAGGAGGGCGTCTGCTCCTCTCCGGCCCTGGGCCTGGGCTACCGAGGGGGTGGGGCGCTGGGAGGAGGATCCTGGGAGGGGGATCCTGGGAGGGGGGGAGGACTGTCATCCTTGTGTAGCTCCCTGCCTACAGGGGGCGCCCCGGGGCTGGAGGACTGACCTACATACAGATGCATGGAGCCCTTGTCTTGGATCCAGCTCTCCAGCACGGATGCCCCTGGAAATTTAGGGGGTGAATCTTGACCCTCCTCACTTGGTCCTGTCCCCTGCTCTGGTCGTAGAGGGCCATGCCTGCTTGGCCCAGAGGGTCACGGCTTCCCACGGTGTGGGAGACGCTGCCCGTGCTAGGTACTCGGGGTTTTGGATGGCAAGGGATGGCATGGTCCTTGGTACAGGGGCTCCTGCCCACCTTCTCTCTCTTCCTAAGCCAAGCCCCAGCCCTTCTTGGGCCTCAAACTCCCCCATCATCGCTCCTGATGCTGTCCCCTCTGCCACAGCTGTCTGAGGACAGTTGGAGTGGCTCATGGCTTCTGGAAGCTTTGGCAGGAGGTGTGGCTCATATTGGTGGAGGCGAACCCCCATCTATTGCAAAAAAAATACAACAAACAAGGGAGAGTGGAGGAGGGGGAGACAGGCAATAGGGGATCAAGGGCAGGAAGCCTCGGCCCTGCAGGCCTCCGAGCTCTCAACTCTTTCCCTGGAAGCCGAGCGAGGCCCTGGGAAAGCCCTTTCCCACGGTCACAGCCTCAGTGCCCCGCCCCCTTCCCCTGGGGCTGTGGCCACCCCACGCTTGCCCTCCGCAGGATGCACCCACCCCACTGCCACAGGGCCCCTCCTCGAGCCAAGCGCCTGCTGCTCCCCGCCCTTGGCATCCTCCTCACCCCACTCTTCAGGCCGCCCAGTCATCAGGCCAGCAATTAGCTACTTCCTCCTGGGCACATGAGGCCACCAAGCGTCACAGCCCCTCCTCCAGACAGCATCGGCGGCGATGGAGGGAGAGCCGGGGTGCCCCCTACCCTTTGTAGTCAGTGCCAAGCCCTGGCTCAACACCCCCTCCCACAACATACGGAGTGAGTGCCGGGTAAGGAGCTCCCTTCTTTCTAGACTGCCGGAAGCCCTGTAGCCCCAGCTCATGGCCTGGGTGCAGCAAGGCTGGCTCAAGGATACCAGCAGCCCAGCCTGGAAGGGACTGAACACTCAGGTGTCTCTGTGCCCAGCTCAGACCCTTTCCTGGGGACAGGATGGTGGCAGTGGTCTGGGAAGGGAAGGAGGGGAGCATCACTCTCCAGATGTGTGGGATGCAGCAGGTGGATTCACAGAGACCCTCAGGGATTGCACAGTGCTGGGCATACCTGTACCATCCAGGTACCAGCTGTGCATAGAGGCGGGGCCTCTGCCTGCAGCTGTGCGTAGGGGAGGGGCCTCTACCTGCAGCTCTACCCACAAGCAGGCTTGGTGGGTGAGTACACCGGCCTGGGGTGCTCTCTCAGCCCAGTCACAGCATTCAACCCCAGCTGTAGACTCAGACAATCCTAGCTGGTTTCTCCAACAGTGCAGCCCAAAGCCCATCCCTGACAGAGGAGTCAGCAAGGGGCGACAGGAAGAGACCACTCTGAAGCCCGCCTCCCACCTCCTGGGCCAGGGGCTCTTGTAGGAGGGATGGCAGGAAGACTGTATCTGGAGGGTATATGTGGTGGGGGTGGGGTGATGGCCTGTGGTGGCAGCAGCTGTGGTTTGAGTTTGGGGCAGAGGACATAATCAAAAAGAAGAATCTGCCTAAATACTCAGGAGGCTGAGATCAGAGGATCGCAGTTCGAAGCCAGCCCGGGCAGGAAAGTCTATGAAACTCTTAGCTCCAATTAATGACCAAAAAGCCAGAAGTGAAGATATGGCTCAGGTGGTAGAATGCTAGCTGTGAGAGAAAAAGCTAAGGGACAGCATCCAGGCCTTGAGTTCAAGCCCCACTGCACACAAAGAGACTGGACAACTATGAGCAAATGTGTAGACTCGTGCTGTAGACTCCTGAGCCCCAGTGATGGCATCTGTCCAGTGGGGATGCTGATAGAATTCCGTTTACACTTGACCTTGAGGTTTCAGTGAGGCAGGGCAGGCCCTAAGCCAACAGTACTTCCTGGGACCCTCCTGGTTTCCCGCTGGGAGGGTTTGGTGGTGGGTTTGCCTTAGAGAATCACCCTAGGAAAGAAGCCACCCTCATCTTGGATCTTCCTTGGCTATAGGTTCGCTCTGGTCTTTCTTTGATTCCTGAATCAAGTTCCCTGCCAAGATGCAGGACACAGGTGAGAGAGAGGTGTGGCAGAGCTTGGGGGTGTGATTGGCTTGGAGGTGGGGCGGGGTGGGGGGAGACTGGTGCCCCTGCTCCACCTCTGCCTGGCTGGCACAACAGGTAACCCCGTCCTGGCTTCTGGCCCTGGGAAGAATGAGTCAGCGACCGCCTCCCCGACCAGGCAAATGGCGTGCAGGGGGTGGGAGCAGGGGTGGAGGGGCCTTCTAGGAACCTTCCTGGAAGGGGACCTGGGAACAGCACTGCTGTGGGCAGCCCTGGCTCAGCCTACCTTCCTGCACCCGGCTCAATGGACCACTCCTAATCTGGCCTCTCGGAGCCAGTCATGGCCAGCCAGCCTCCAGATTCATGAGGCCCTGAGGGCGCCCTCGTCTGCCCCCTGGCTGGCTGACCCCTCTTCAGTCTGCTGTCACCAGCCTGCATTGCCACCCTCCTCAGCCTGTCCAGCGGAGACTCCACACCAAGGACCAGGAGCACGTGGATGCATCCCTTGTATGCACAAGCCCAGCCACAGCCACGGTCAGACTCTCCACACAGAGGAGCCGTCACGGCACATGCCTAGGCACACGGAACCACCTTAGGCTAGCGCATATGGCACACACCCACACCGAATGCACATTTGCAAGCAGGTCGCATGATCCCTGGTGTGGTAAGTTGGCATCTTCCGAACAGATTCGGAAATAGGCTTATTTGGTTGCTTATTTGTGTTTGACTCGGGTTCTGTCTCTTACCCCCATTCCCTCCCTCCCTTCTTTTTTAGATTTTGAGAAAAGGTCTTACTCTACAGCTCAGGCTGATCTAGACCTTGTGATTCTTCTGCCTGAATCTTCTGGGTGGTAACCACAGGTGGGCACCACCATGCTTGCCAGAGAATTTTTTCCTTTAACTTAATAGGTTCAAGTTAGCATGAGCCCTTTAGCCAGGCTCTAGTGGCTCACGCCTGTAATCCTACCTACTCAGGGATTGTGGTTTGAAGTCATCCTTGTTAGAAAAATCTGAGAGCCTCCATCTCCAATTAAGCAGCAAAAAACTGGGCTGGGGGCCTGGCTCGAGTGGTAGAATGTCAGCTGAATGAGAAAAAGAAAAGAAAAAAATAAACATGAGATCTTACTGCATTTGAGTGGGCCTAATTCTCTCTCTCTGTCTCTGTCTCTCTTTCTCTCTGCATGTGCTTGAACTCAGGGCTTAGACACTGTTCCTGAGCTTCTTTTGCTCAAGGCTAGTGCTTTTCCATTTGAGTCACAGCTCCACTTTCAGGGTTTTTTTTGTAGTTTACTGGAGATAAGAATGTCACAGACGGGGGGGGGGGGCCCGGGGCTGGGAAGGTGGCTCAGTGGTAGAGCACTTGCCTTGCATGCCTGAGGCCCTGGGTTCGATTCCTCAGCACCACATAAGCAAAAGGAAAAAAGCCGGAAGTGGCTCTGTGGCTCAAGTGGTAGCGTGCTAGCCTTGAGCTGAAGAGCTGAGGGACAGCACCCAGGCCCAGAGTTCAGGCCCCATGACCAGACCAAAAAAAAAAAAAAAAAAGAATGTCAGACTTTCCTGCCTGAGCTGGCTTTGAACGGTGATCTTCAGAGCTGAGCTTCTTCAGTAGCTAGGACTACAGGTGTGAACCACAGGCACCAACTCAGAAATGACCATATAAAGAAGAGAAAAGACTGTGATACAGCCACAAGCCAAGGGATGCTGAGAGCTGCAGCAGCCACCAGGAGCCAGGAGAGAGACATGGAACATACCAGCACCCAGTAGAAAAACCAGTCCTGCCAACACATTTGGCTCAGCTTTTAATTTTTTTTTTTTTTGTCAGTTGTGGGGCCTGAACGCTGGGCCTGGGTGCTATCCCTCAGCTCTTCAGCTCAAGGTGAGTGCTCTACCACTTGAGCCACAGCGCTACTTCTGGCTTTTCTGCTTATATGGTACTGAGGAATCGAACCAAGGGCCTCGTACATGCAAGGCAAGCACTCTACCACTGAGCTGCCTTTCCAGCCCTTCTGCTCAGCCTTGAGTAGGAGAAAATACATTTCTGCTGGTTTAAGCCACTAAGATGCTGCAATGTACATGACCACCCTAGAAGCGCGCGCGCGCACACACACACACACACACACACACACACCAATCACACACACACACACACCAATCACACACACACAATGCTCTAGACAAGATGTTCTGGCTGCTTTCAAGATAATACTTAAAAGTGGGAAATGACCCAGATATCCATCAGCAGAAGAATAGATGTGTGAATTGTGGCAGACCCATTTGAGAAAATACTACTCAGCAGTGAAGAAGGAAAGAGAGTGGCAGGAGATGTGACATTGAGCCACCCCGTGGCCAACACAGAGGGCACATGATGGTCAGGACAGGTAAAGCGGGTCTGGGTGGATAAAGGTGACATGACAGTCCCCTCAGACTGTGTCCCTCACTTGGCACTGTACTCTGTGGGCAGGAAGGGGAAGGAGGGTGGGGTGGGTCAAAAGGAGCTGTCCCCAGCGCCCTCTCCCCTTCTGGTTGGGGTCACTGATGGTCACTGCGAACTGGCTGCGCTCTTTCACTCCTAGGAGCTGAGCCGGGCCAGGGGCTTCTCTGGAGGATGCCTGGCGGGGCAGAGCCTCCCACAGTGACAGAACCAGGTGCTCCTGGCTTCTGTCCAGGCCTCCCCGCCAGGACTGGGTCATAGGGTCATAGGATGGGGAGAGGCAGCAGGGGAAACCAGAGACACCTATATTAAGTTCAGTGTCTCTCCCGCCACCCTTAGGGCTGCTGCCAGGCAAGCTGAGGAGTGCCGGCCCCCTCCCCCCAGGCCTAGGAAAGGGACCTAAGGAGGTCAGGGCCAGCAGGTAGAGGGGGGGCGGAGGCGGCGGGACACCTGGGCTGTGGGTGCTAATGAGCGCCAGAACTGGTGCAGGGAGAGCCTTCACACCTTCACTCTCCTGAGCCGCCCACTTGCCACCTAGGCTCACAAGGGTACAGGCAGAACTCATGTGCCAGGAGCAGAGCTGCTGGTTTACATTCACTTCCAGCGGGCACCTAAACACCCCAGACGCTCCTTATAACTTCCCTCTGGCCAGGCCACAGGCACGGGGCATGCTTGTAGGCCACGGATCATCTGTCCCCCATCCAAGCCCCCTGTACCCTTGCCCCTAAGCCCCCTGCCTCGATCTATGGCTGGAGCAGAGGAGGCTCCAGGGCCTCGGGAGGGAAGTGTGGTCCGGGGGTGCAGGGCATTTGCACCCTCTACTTAGATCAGCGTTCAGGCTCCTGACCTCACCCTCTCTCCTGACCCCTCCTCCCTCCCCTGGGCTGAGGGCAGGGGGAAGGGCAGGGACACGCTCAGGGGTATTATTAATAAACTTCTTGCTGACTGGGAAGGGCCTACGCAGAAGGCCCAGCCTCAAGCCAATCAGAGCGGAACTTTCCAGGAATGGCAGCCCAGAGAAGCCTTTCTCTGACTCCAGGAATATTTCCCGCTCCTGACTTCATCCCTTTGGTGTGTGTGTGACCCCTGCCAGGCTCCAGCCGCTCTGCCCGGCAGGCCTGCTGTCATCTGGCAGCTGACATCTGCTTGGCCGCTGCTCAGCGAAGGTCACACAGCACGAGGGCTGAGCGGCTGGGCTGAGCGGCTTCCTCCTCCACCGTCCAGCTCTGTTCCTCCCCACTCCCGGCTGAGGCCCGCTGTGTGGGTGCGGGCAGGCCCCACGCTGCCCGGCCCGTGGCATGGCTGCAGAGCTGCCCTGGCACCTCACCCTCCCTGGGGAGGAAGCTGAGAACCACTAAGGGCAGAGAGCCCAGGCCAGTCGGGCTTTGGCCACTGATTGGCTTCATGACCTTGGACGAGCAGGATGTGACTTCTCAGTGGGTCAGTGGACTCCTCATGTCCCCCTGCCAGGGGTCAGGGTGGGCGCTGGTGGGGTGAGCTGTGAAGAGCTGTGGGAAACAGCCAAGTGGCCAGTGAGGGCTGGATCTTCCCTCCCTCCTTCCTTCCCTCTCTCCCTCCCTCCTTCCCCTTCTTTCCCTCCTTCCTTCCTTCCTTCCTTCCTTCCTTCCTTCCTTCCTTCCTTCCTTCCTTCCTTCCCCTTTCTTCCTTTCCCTTCTCTTCTCATCTCCTCT
>NW_012267260.1:7239230-7261451 GCF_000151885.1 Dipodomys ordii
TTCCTTCCTTCCTTCCTTCCTTCCCCTTTCTTCCTTTCCCTTCTTTCTTCCTTTCTCTTTCTTTCTTTCTTTCTTTCTTTCTTTCTTTCTTCTTTCTTTCCTCCCTTCCTCTCCCTCTCTCTCTCCCTCCCTCCTTCCCTCCCTCCCTTCCTCCATCCCTTCCTCTGTCTCTCTGTCTCTCTCTGTCTCTCTGTCTCTGTCTCCATCTCTGTCTCTGTCTCTCTCTTCCTGGTGTGTATGTGCTAGTCCTATGACTTGAACTCAGGGCCTAGGTGCTATCCCTGAACTTTTTTGCTCAAGGCTAGTGCTCTACTTCTACTTGAGTCACAGCTCCACTTCCAGCTTGTTTGGTGGTTCACCGGAGCTAAGAGTCTCACGGACTTGCCTGCCTGAGCTGGCTTTGAACCACACTCCTCAGATCTCAGCCCCCTGAGTGGCAAGGATTACAGGAGTGATCTACTGGTGCCCAACTTCCTTTCTTGTCTTTATCTTCACCACTGCCCACTGTCAACAACACCTTGGCTGTCCCCTCCCCCACAGCCATCTCCTCCATCACCGAGGTCACCTCTTCTGCTAACAGCACTGTCCCATGGCTCCCTGCCCCGACACCGACCCAACCACCATGTTGTCACCATTTGGTCATTCCAGAAGTCAGCTGCATATATGCTGAGGTCAAGGGCACACAAGTGACCTTGGGAGGTTAGCCTTGGGACCCCTGAGGGACCTGCACTATTGGGAATGGGCTTCATCCTCCCTCCTTGCAGGTTTTACACACACCCATGTCCCATCTCTGCCAGAAGCCTGGCCTTCATTCATCTTGAAGTTCTGGGCTGGGCTGTGACTGAGCTAGGCATGTCCCCTTGCTGACTCCTGTGCATGCATGTGCGCATGCATGTGCGTGTGCGTGTGTGTGTGTGTGTGCGTGTGTGCGTGCGTGCCATCACACTCACACTCACCAGTCTGCACCATGCCAAATTCATCGTCAGCTGCCACCTCTTTCTCCTGTCCACAGCAAGGTGGCTCTGGGTTCCAATCCTAATTTTGATCGTAGTGGATGTCTCGTAGGGGTGTAACGAGGAGTCCCTGAGATACTGGGCATGCAGCACTCGGTGTGGAAGCAGGCGGGACCAACAGCTCCATCCACAGCAGCTGGGGTTGCTGTAACTGCGTGAGAACACACACAGACCATCCCAAGGTGACCTCCGCGGCAGCACGGCGCCCCCTGCGACCTCCCCTCCCAGGGGACTTGCTGGCTCCTGAGGAAGAGGTGGGCTGTGGCGGAAGTCAGAGCCAGAGCTCAGCTTGAATCCTGATGTCACCAGCGGAGCACCCATGGGTACCTCACTCAACCACGTCCTGGGAGTGACTCAGCCTCAGTTTCCCTACCTGCACAGAATCCAAGTGGATTCTGTGGAAGCTGTGTAAGGCTGCCACTCTTTTTCTATGTATGTGCTGGTAGGGGGGCTTGAACTCAGGAACCACTGGTGTCTGGCCTAGACGGTCCCTTATGTTGGTCTGTTGGTCACTGTAAGCAGCACAGGTAGCTCTGGATGGGGCTCAAGGCCTGGACCAGTGGGCAGGTGCAGCGGGCCTGAACCCTCCTCGCAGGCCGTCCACACAGTCCTGGTGCGCCAGTCTGCAGGAAGATGCTGACAGGTGGGGGATGGTCAAAAAAGTCAGGTACCAGACAAGTTCAGAGGCAGCATTAAGTCATGTGAGCTAGCAGGGCCTGGCCTGACCTCGGGGTCCCCTGGAGTCTGAGCTGAGTCCCTGGGAGGGCTGAGGGCTGAGAGAGGCCCAGACTCCCCCACCCCCCAGGCTGGAGGAGACCTCTCTGAACTCTGACTCCCAAGTGCAAAAGGCATCATCCAGCTGGGCACTGGGTAGCTCCTACCTGACATCCTAGCTACTCAGGCGGCTGAGACCCGAGGATCATGATTCAAAGGCAGCCAGGGCAGGAAAGTCTGTGAGACTCTTACCTGCAATGAGCCAGCAAGTTGCTGGAGGTGGAGATGTGGCTCACGTGATTGAGTGCTAGTTTGGAGTGAAAAATCCAAGCAAGGATGTCAGGCCCTGAGTTCAAGCCCGAGCACAAAGTATACAAGCACACATGATCTGTGGGTGTGACTGGAGGGCGTGGCCTGTGACATCTACAAGCTTTTCTGGGGTCAGGGCCATCAGCCAAGGATTCCCTCTGCCTCTGGCCTAGGGTGGTGACCTGCCCGTGAACTCCCCAGGAATAAACAGGGTGGCCTCCTGGCCCCCCACAATGTAAACTCTCCAGACATATTTATACTGTCTAGGCCTGGCCCGGGTCCCCTGTCCAGCTCTGAAGTGTCATATCACACCAGATGTCATCCGTGCAAGGGATCTGAGCTCCTCCATGTGGCCAAGGGAGAGGACGGGGGCTGGAGATGGCTGGAGCTGGGCACTGAAGTCAGGGAGGGGAGCTGCGTGAGGGCCACCTCTGGACGCTCACGTTCTTGGAGCTACAGGCCAGAACCTGAGGAGCTGTCTGACCTGGTCAGTGACCTGGGTCACTCTGTGGCCACCCTGGGCCCTGGTCCAGGGTCATGGGGCCTAGGGTTACCCACAAGTAACCAGAGAATTGGCCTCTCTTTATAGCCTCCACCCGTACTACGCGAGCCTTCTCATTCAAGCCTTCAGCAGTCCTTGGAGGAAGGAAAGATTTCTTCAAGGCCCCCAGGAGAGTCTGGGTGGAAAATGTAGAAACTAGAAGTGTCCAAGCTTGGACTTGAACCTGGATCTGTGGACCAAGCATCTAGGGGTAGCACCAAGACCAGTGCTGGCATCCCCAGCTCCTAAGCCCAGGATGAATTTCTTCCCCCTGTTCTAGAAATGGAGGTTCTGCCCTGAGAGAGCCCCAGGCTGAGCAGGGAGATATATTCCCTGTCCTTAGGGACTCCCCCCACCCCCAGTTTGAGGGGGAGCCCCAGACCTCAAGAAATGACTTAACATACTGGGTGCTAGTGGCTCACAGTTGTAATCCTAGCTACACAGGAGGCTGAGATCTGAGGATCACTGTTTGAAGCCAGGCCAGGCAAGAAAGCCTGTGAGACTCTTATTTCCAATGAACCAGTTAAAAAAAAACCAGACATGGAGCTGTGGCTCAAGTGGCAGAACACCAGCCTTGAGCAAAACAGCCAAAGTACAGCCAAAGACCCAGGCCCTGAGTTCAAGTCCCACGACTGGCACACAGACACAAAAGAGAGGACAGACCATAAGCTAGGGAGGCAGGTGGAGCTAGAGGGCTTCCTAGAACAAGGGAGGGGGTTGGCAGCCCCCTTCAGAAGGAGGAGTTTGGCAAGTGCTGGCAGCTTTTGGTGGCCCTGGAGACTGGCACGGGACTCCTCTACAGTCCTGATTAGGAAATAAGGCTCATCTGTGCTGTCCCTCTGCCCTGCCCCCTCCTCTGGGTGGGGCAGGAGGAATAGAGCCGTGTGACAAGCATGCCTGGGAATTGAGCACGTCTTGGGAATGACACCCAGGGAAGGCTATTTTGGGCTGGGAAGTCTCCTGCTCCTGCTGCCTACCCCAAAATAACCTGCAGGGACCTGCCCCGTTGCAGGCCGACACCCGCCTCACAGAGCCACCCCGGCCGGCTGCCAGCTCCCACCTCAGTCCAAGCGTGGCTCAGCTTTGGTTTCTCTTAAAGATCAGACCTACACTGTCAGGGGAGGAATGCAAAGGAGAGGCCTATGTGCCTCTGATCATATAAAATCATATTATCCACATGCACTCCAGCAAATGGGAGCAAGAGGTTTTTGGGGTTTTTTTCTCCTTGGTTATTGGTTTTGTTTTCTTTTCTTTTTGCCTCATTTGTTTATCTGTCTTTGGGAGGGTGAGGAGGGGGATACACAGAAATGGAGGGGAAAAGGGTGAACAAATGCGGCAGTGGTACTCACTAGACACTATACGGAACAGGAAATGTACAGCTTGTGGGTGGGGACGGGAGGGAAAAACTGGGAGAGAGCAAGGGAAGAGGTGACATTGTCCAAAAAGAAACGTACGCATTACCTGACTTAAATAACTATAACCCCTCTCACCATCACCTTTATAATCAAAACAAAACATCAACAATTTAAAAACAAATATCAGACCCGACTCCCCACTTGGGCTGAGGCCCCTCAGACATTCTCGTCCCTGGGGCTTGCTTTCCTGCAGACTTTGGGTTGGGGGGGGTCATGGTCTTTGTCCTTCTAGACTGCCCTTGTGGCAAAGAAACCAGATCCCTGACAGGCCCACGCAGGGTCTGGGCCGTGCCGGGCAGTGCCAGGCTGCCCTGCTGCTGGCCACATGGTTCCCGAAGGGAGGGTTCACATGTCCCAGTGCCAGCCGGCCACCTGCTGCCTCCTGCCTCCCAAAATAGGGAAGGCTGGCCTTCTCCCCTTACCATCCCTGTCCCCACATGCACAGGGCTCTCACCTCTCACCTGCTCCGCGCTGGGAGATGGGAGGGGATTGGCCTTCAGCCCTCACTTGTCCTCAAAGGCTGGGGTCTGAAGGTGACCAAAAGCAGTTGCTGTGGGCCTCGGGCTTGGCTGTAGAATGGGGTGCTTCTGGTAGGAACCAAGGTCCTGGCCCTGTTAAGAGCGGCTCTGTATCCTGCTGTTTTCCCCATCCCGGCATTCAACGTGACCCCCAACACACGGCAGGAGCCGGGGGGGCTGTGCACCCAGAAAATATCATCAAATGCTGCAAACTGAGGGCCGAGACTGAGAGCATACCCTTCGCAAACCCAAGGTGCATGTGACAAAGACTTTTTTTTTATTTTTTAAATTTTGCTGCACTGAGGGGTTGAACCCAGGACCTCATGCGTGCTAGGCGAATGCGCTAGCCCTTGAGCAATGCTCCAGGTCTTTTCATTTGTTTGTTTTGTTTTGAGACAAGATCTCCAACATTGCTGAGTCTGACTTTGAACTCAGCATCCTCTTACCTTCATAGCCCAAGTAGCTGAGATTACAGGCAGGTTAAACATGAGCCTAACATCCCACAGCAATGCCATGCAAGGGTTGGTAGCCAAAGCTCAGAAAAATGTTTTCTTTTAAAAGATTTTATCATGAGAAAAATGTCAGCATGTAAGAGAATAGAGAACAATACAACAAACATATAAGTATTCATCACTAAGATAGAATAAATCTGAACATTATATCAGATTTGCTTTGAGCCTGCCTTCCTGCCTGCCTCCCTCCCTCCCTCCCTTCCTTCCTTTCTTCCTTCCTTCCTTCCTTCCTTCCTTCCTTCCTTCCTTCCTTCCTTCCTTCCTTCCTTCCTTCCTTCCTTCCTTCCTCCTCTTCCCTTCCTTTCTTGTGCTTGAACTCAGAGCCTGGGTGCTGTCCTTAGCTTTTTCACTCAAGGCTGGCGCTACTACTTGAGCCACTTCTGGCATTCATTGGAGATAAGAGTCTCACAAACTTTCCCGCCTAGGCTGGTTTTGAACCTCAATCCTCAGATCTCAACCATTTGAGTAGCTAAGATTGTAGGTATGAGATAACAGTGTCCAGCTATTGATGTTTTTCAAATTTGGCTCAAGCATTTTAAAGGGACCTGTCAAACCAGCCCCCCCCCCCCCAGCCTTCAGCCCTGTCTCTAAAACACAAAGCCACTTCCTACATCAACCCAGAAGCTGTTCTCAAGACAGTTTTCCTGCCTTCTGACCCACTCAATGGCCCTACATTAGGTTATAGTAGGTTTGGGTTGTTGCTGATCCTTCCTTCTCCTCCTCCCTTGTAGGAGGCCAGGTTTCCAGACAGGGGATCACAGGGTGGCAGGAGCTGTTTGGAGGCACTCAGGTACTGGCCTTTCTGCCATGTCCTGAGACATGGCCTGTCCCTTGGGCCTGGGAGCCCCAGCCTCACAGGCCCATCTCCACCCTGGGCTCTCAGACCAAGCAGCCAAAATAGGAGCCCGGTCAAGGTCAGCTTATCAGGCGCCCTCCTCCCCACCCTGAGGGCCTCCTGTGGGCCACTATCAGTGTCTGGGGCAGGGAAGGCCACTGGGGCAGGGGTCACCTCTGCACACAGGATGCTCACTAGCAGGATTCTTGGAGGAGTTAGGGCCCCACAGATGACAATAAACGAGCCTGCTTGCTAATGGCTAGGTAGGTGCCATCCAGCCCCAGCCTGTCCTGCGCCTCCCCCCCCACCCCATCTGCGGGTGGGAAGGACCTCTAAAGCAGGCCATACCTGGCAACTTCTTGCTCTTCATCCCTGCATGGATCTAGTGGTTCACAGCCAAGTTAGGTCAACCCAGAAGGAGCAGGAACTGGGGCTCCTGCTCAGATGGGGCCTGCCAAAGGACTGGGGCTATGACACCCCCCCTCCAGTGCTCCAGAGAGCATCTGTGCCTGTCTTGGGGAACCCCAGCCTGAGGTCTTCTTAGGCCTTGGAGGTTCTATGGAAGATTCTTTGTGGAGCCTATACCTGGCGCAGCCATGTGCTTGGCACTGATGGTCACAGGGTTCTCCATGGGCGACATCAGGTGGATCAGCTTGGGCACGTGCCATGGGGCAGACGAGGAAACCCAGACTGGTAGACTTGAGAGGTGCGCTAGGCTCTGCCGCTCCCCAGTGCCCCCCACTGCCAGCGGCTAGTCCCACCCACAGAGAGCCCCCCCAGCTAGCTCCGCCCACTGCCAGCCCGCCCTACAGCTAGGCCCCGCCCCTAGACTAACCCCGCCCATGGTTAGTCCCACCCCACGGCTAGGCCCCGCCCCTCAAGCAGCCCAGCCAATGGCTAGCCCGCCCCACAGCTAGGCCCCGCCCCCACGGTTAGGGGCCCCCCCCCACCTTCTTCCCTGTCCCCTCTCGTGCCCTTTTTTTTTTAAGGCCCCAGGGCAGGGCAGGCGGCTGCCCCTCGGTTCACATGGGGACGGAGTCCCTCAGACCTCAACTTACACAGAGCCCTGAGTGACGAGCCGCAGGGGACAGGAAGGCTGGTGATGAGGTTTCTGGAGGTCTAACTTGAGGCATTGGGGAATACACTGTGGTAGCTGGAAGGACCTCAGGGAGGATGTGACTTAGGGTTGGGGTGGGGCAGAGGAAACGGGGTTGGTCTCCATTGTCAGAATGGGAGGACTTTTAGAGCAAAGTGAACGTCCCAGCTGCCTCCCCCCCCCCCAATAACCCAACAGGCTCTGGAAACAAGGAGCTCTGCACACATGCACAGGCTCTGCAAACCACAGCGGCCAGGCCCCTCCGTGGGGGAAGGCTGGGACACGGGATGGCAGGCTGGCACTCGGGGAGGTCTCTCCCCTGCGCTCAAGACAGGAGCTTGGCTCTGCCTCTGTGAGGGAGCCTGCAGCACACCCAGCCCGGCCCCCCTCTTCCCACAAGGCCCTCTCTGTCCTAGCAGGCTAAGATGAAGACTTGGGGTTCAGGGGTGTCACGAGGAACAGGCGTACTGGCAGGCTGAGGCAGTGGGATCTGAGGGTGGGGTAGTTTGGTCACAGGTAGCCACAGGTAAGCAAGGCCCACCTGGTCCCACCCAGGCGCCCAGAGCTCCGGGCTCAGCACTGGCTGCAGCAGAGGTGGGCGGCAGCAGCCGCAGCAGCAGCAAACTTTTCCGAATGGAAAATGATGAAATCTTTCTGGAAAGCTGGCTTTCCCAGCCCCGGGTGGGGAAGCTGACGAGGAGAAACCCAAGCCCTGTGGGCAGGCAGGGGGTCCCGTGGCAGAGCCGTGGGGGCGCCTCTGGGTAACACAGCCCTGGAGGGCCTGTGGGGCCCCTGGGTAGCTGGGTGGGGTGGGGAGTGGGCCGCTGAGTTGGCTTGGGTCCTGGTCCCCTGCAGTCTAGGCCCAGCCCAGCAGCTGGAGTGGTCTTAGGACAAAGAAGCCAATCCTTATTCTTCCTCTGCTCCCACACCAGAGTCAAGGCCAAGGCCTGCGCCAGGAGCCGCACAGCCCCACTAGGTCACACCCTGCTATTGCACTTGCTCCGTTCTTCTTCTTCTCCAGGTAGGTGGGGCACACTGCTACCTCAGGATCTTAGTACTGCCTCTTCCCTCTGTCGGAATGGCCTTCTTCCAGCGGGCCTTGTGGCTCACCTCGAGATCTTTGTTCAGATCTTGCTTTTCTTGCACTTGGGCACATGGCTCAAGTGGTAGAGAGCACCTGCCTGGCAAGCAGGAGGCCCTGGGTCAAATGGTGGAACTCCTAAGGAGACCCCATCCTCATTTTTTGTTTGTGTGCCAGTCCTGGAGCCTGAATTCACAGCATGAGCACTGTCCCTGAGCAATTTTATTCAAAGCTAGTACTCTACCACTTGAGCCACAGCTCCACTTCCAGCTTTTTGCCAGTTCATGGAGATAAGAGTCTCATGGACTTTCCTGCCTGGGCTGGCTTGGAGTGGCAATCTGCAGATCTCAGCCTCTTGAGTAACTAGGGTTACAGGTGTGAGCCATCAGCTCCCAGCTCTGAGAGAGTCAGATCTCCCACTAACCAGCAAAAAGCTGGAAGTGGAGGTATGGCTCAAGTGATGGAGCACCAAGCTGTTAGCAGAAAAAACTTGAGTGAGAACAAAAGGTCCTAAGTTCAAGTTCCAGTAATAGCACTGAATAAAAACCCAGTGGTGGCAATGTCGGGTGATTCCAGGCTTGGCCCCAAGAGGCCTGGCTGCTTTCTGTGCCGTTCCCCCCAAGCCTCGCCTGAGAAAGCTCGCTGTTCCGCTGCCCAGAGAGGCCCTAGAGGAATGGGTACCAGCGAGGCATCAGCGGAATGGAGCTGATGATGTGGCTTAATTCCAGGTGAGCCAGGATCGCCAGGCGCCGTCCCCTTCCTTTTAGGTGCCGTGTTTCAAGAACATGTCGTTTTCCAGGCAAAACTAGAGAATCTGGCCAGGCACCGCTCATTCCTGTGTCCTTGGTGCTCAAGAGGCTGAGCTGTGAGGATCACGGTTCCAAGCCAGCCCACTCAGGAAAGTCTGTGAGACTCACAACTCCACGACTACACTACCAAAAAAGCCAGAAAGTGGAGCTGTGGCTCAAGTGGTAGAGCACCAATCTCGAACAAAAGAAGCTCAGGGACAGTGCCCAGGCCCTGAGTTCAAGCCTCAGGACTGGCACAAAAGTAAACAAACAAAACTAGAGGACCTTGTCTTGGAGACCTTGTCTGTAGACCCCAGGCTGGATGTCTTGGCTGAAGGAATTCTGATGTTCAGGGAGACCACGCCCAGACCCCTGGAATCCCTTCCCCAGTACCTCATCAGAACACTTTCCTCTGGGGCCTGAGCATACAGATAGGGTAGAGCTAGCCAAGCAAGATGTCTGGGGCCTATGGTCCTGTCTGTCTGTCTGTCTGTCTGTCTGTCTGTCTGTCTGTCTCTTTCTCTTCCTGTGTAATTCCCCCCTTCCCCCAAAGTCAGCTAGCTAGGGAGGCAGCTGGTGAAACATCCTGTTCCAGATGCTGCCCAGAGATACTGTGACCCTGGTCCCACCGTGGGTGTGGCCTTTGCAGGGGACAGAGACCACGTGTCATCATCCTGCAGGGGGCAACAACTCAGGCCACTGCCTCGGCCCTCCTGGTCTGCCATCTGGAGGGTGGGTAGCTGAGCCTCCCCAGATGCCCAGACCACCCTGCAGTCTGGCACCTGGCCTGGGAGTGAGCATCGAGGGCTTCCCACTCGAGACTTGTCCTCAGGCGATGGGGAGTGTTTTTATTTTTTATTATTATTATTTTATTTATTTATTTATTTTGTCGGTCGTGGGGCTTGAACTCTGGGCTTGGGCGCTGTCCCTGGGCTCTTCAGCTCAAGGCAAGCGCTCTGCCGCTTGAGCCACAGTGCCACTTCCTTATTTATTAAAATTTTAAACAGAGCCAGGCACCAGTGACTCACGCCTGTCATCCTAGCTACTCAGGAGGATGAGACCTGAGGATTGTGATTAGAATCCAGCCCAGGCAGGAAAGTCCACAAGACTCTTATCTCCAATAAACCACTAGAAAACTGGAAGTGGTGCTGTGCTGCTCAAGTGGTAGAGTGCTTGCCTTGAGCTAAAGAGCTCAGGGACAGCGCCCAGGCCCAGAGTTCAAGCCCCATGACCACTACTACCACCACCACCACCACCAACAACAACAACAAAGAACTTCATGGACTTTCCTGCCTGAGCTGGCTTTGAATTGCAATCCTCAGATTTCAGCCTCCTGAGTAGCTAAAATGACAGATGTGAGCCACAGGTGCCTGAATAAATACGCCATTTCTATAAGAGTGTTAGCAGAGCCAACCCCCTGTGGACGCTGAGGAAGGAGGAGGGGGTTGCGCCCTTGCAAGCCTGGCCTGAACCTATCTGTGCACCCGTTCTGTGCCCTGCACACCTGCTCTCAGCACCTAGCATGGAGGTGGGGGCCTCACTGGCAGCGCCATGGTGCAGGGCCCTGCCACGCGCTGAGGGGCACAGGCACCCCCGCACATCCTTCCTCTGCCACCACATGACCACCGCGGTCCTCCTGTGAGTGGACAATGGCCACCTTGTGTGAGTGAGGAGGAAAAGTGGATGCTTGTAATTGCTGATCTGGGCTGAGCCCCAAACAGACTTAGAAAGGGCCAGACAGCAGGGGTCCAGGGAGGCCGGTGCCAATGTCTGGGCTGGGGATGGGCGGACAGGAGGGCGCCGGGGTGTGGCCCGGGGAAACAGTGGACATCCTGAGCCAGGAGAGAGTGGAGATGCTGCGAGGGGGGGGGGGAGGAAGAAAGGCAGAGGCTAGGCAGGAACTAAATGTGGGGAGAGGGGCGAGGAGGAGGAGGAGGAGGCGAGGGGGGGGGGGAGGAAGAAAGGCAGAGGCTAGGCAGGAACTAAATGTGGGGAGAGGGGCCCCCACAGGGCTGGGGCAGCGGCTGGCTGGCTGCAGATCTAGGCAGAATGGGCTCTGCTTCCTTCCGGCCCCAGATCCCCAGGCTAGAGAAGCACTTAGGATGGATGCCAGGCTGGTCCCTAGGCTGGACAGAGTGGCTTGGAGCTCAGAATCCCTGCTGTGTAACTCGGATTTTTCACTTCCGGGCCCTGAGCTTCCTCTGATCCTAAGTGAATAGTTTCCAAACTTTGAAAAGCAGACCCTGCAAGACACAGCTGAAACTGTGGATGGCCTGGAGAGGGGGTGGACAGCCCGGCCTGCGGCCAGCTTCGGCTCTGCTGCGGTGCCCTGCGAAGGGGCACTGACGAGGCACCTGCTTTGGCTTAGGGCAGTACGGTACAGAGCCCATGGACACACTTCGCTTTCCTGATGGCATAACTCCCCTGCTCCCCGCTGCTTTTTAAAAATTGTTATTATACAGGTGATGTACAGAGGAGTTACAGCTGCGTAAGTCAGGTAAAGGACACAATTCTTTGTGGACACGTCACTCCCTTGTCTTGCTCTTGCCCAGTTTTTGCTTCCTGTCCTTACCCACAGTCACATAGCTCATTTTCAACATAGTGTCCAGTGAGTATTACTGCTGCATTTGTTCACCCTTTGTCCCTCCATTTCTGTGCATAACTTAAAAAAATTAGTATACATCTATTATACAAGCTAGGGCGTTCCATTGTGACATCTCCATAACCTGTACAATGTATTCCAGTCAGCCTCGCCGCCCTCCACCCATTCACTCTCCATTCTTTTCTCTCTTCCCCAAACAATCTCAACAAATGTCACTGTTTTACATCCATATAGATGAATAATCTATTTCCACCATATTCATACCCATTCACCCTCCCTGTTAGCCCAACCCCACCATATGTGTGTGTGTGTGTACACATATACACACACATGCACACTCTACAACTTCTTTATCCATTTACCCATTGTTGGGTACCTCCTCTGGTTCTGCAGTTTGGCTACTGTGAGTAGGGCTGCAGAAAGCACAGATATGCACGCAAGTGTCTTTCTGGTGAATTGATTTACCGCCCCCCCCCAACTCAGGTGTACTGAGGGCATCACTTCCAGACATCTTCTAAGGCTCCAAAATAAGACCTGTGGGACCAGCACCAGTGACTTACAGCGTGGCGAATGGCTGGCACAGCTCCCTTCCTGTCCCCTTTCTCCCTAACCCTCATCCCTCACCCCTGCCCCGGGCTCACTCCTCGAGTCAGTGAGCTACAGCTTGAGCCCTCAACCCATTGGGGTTCCACTTAGGGGAAACCAGGCTAAGAAAGAACTGGGTTCTTGGGGCCAGGGAGGGAGATTGGGAACACAGTCTATGGGAGACAGCCCCCTGCCCTTCTCCTAGGAGGGGTGTGTTAAAGCACAGCTCTAGGCCAGCTGTCTCCTGCGGGGATGTTGTCTCAATGTCAGTGAACTCTGAAGAACCTCAGACCCTGATGCCTGGGGGCGGGGCTTGGGCCTTCTTCCCGGCCCTTCAAGACATTAGCATGTATAATTAGCTCATGGGAGCAAGGCAACCTTTGACCACCCGAGGAATGTCAGCCCCCTCTTCCTGCCCATGCCCTCCTCTGGGACCGGAGATCACCTGGTCACCAGACTGGGGATGGGCTGGAACCTGGCAAAGTCGAAGCCCCTTGGTGTCTAATGACCATTACACTCCTTTTACACTAACCTTAATAAAAGCTACATAATCATCCCCTCCACACAGGGCCGAGGAAACTGAGGTTTAGAGTCCTGATGGCCAACAGGCCATTCAAATCTGCACCCTGAGGCTCTTGGCCCAGACTTCACACTCTCCTTAGTTGTAGGAAAAAAGAACTTGGGACCACCACTGACCCTGTCTTCAAAGCCAGGTGCAGCGGCTCAAGCTTCTCCTCTTAGTTCTTTGAGAGGCCAAGATCAGAGGATTGTGGTTTGAAGCCAGCTTGGGGGAAAACAGTTTCTGTGACAGTATTTCAACCAGTGGTTGGGCATAGTGGCACATGCCTGTCACCTTCAGCTATGTGAGGAAGCAGGAGGATTACAGTCCAGGTCAACCCTGGCATAAGACAAGACACTACCTAAAAAAAATGGATAACCACTGTTGAAAGGGCTGGCAAAGAGCTTCAAGTGGAAGAGTATCTGCTGAGCAGATTTGAGGACCTTAGTTCAAACCCCACTTCTCCCCATCCCAAAGTCACTGTCAGCCACTGTCCTGTATCAGACTATCATCTTCACAATTCTGACTGGGAGGGACTCTGGAAATGTGGAGATGAGCCTTCAGAACCCCCCGCTGGTCAAGTCTGGGCCCTCTGGAAAGTTTTGTGGGAGTGGGCCTCCCTCTGACACTCATCCCCCGGGGATCGCCAGGCCGCTGGCGCCCCTCACTTCCTGTCACACCTGTCACAGTCCTGGCATGCAGGCACCACCATCTTGAAGCCGCCATTGGAGGTGGGCGGGCTGCCTTTGGCTGCTGTACCGATGTGGGAGCCACGCTTCCCAAGCTTGACCTCAATTTGTCTTCTTCAATCCATCAGCTGACCAAAAGAATTTTCCAAGTGCTCCCCCTTCTTTTTTTCCCTTCTTTCTCCTGCAGAGGGTGGATGGGGAAGGATCCAGGCTTGCACACGCTGCAAGCCAGGCCTGAGCTTGGGTGCCTCTGGGTCAGCGATCGCACCCTGCCGGGCTGGAAGGGACCAAAGCCATCTCTCCTGGTGTCCCTCCCCATGACCATCTTGTTTCTGCTGCCCGGCCCTCCCCCCACTCCTCCACGGCTGTGTCTCTAGGCACTTGGGGCCTTATCACCACTGATGGTCTCAGCCCAGCCAGGAGCAAGAAGTTGGGGCTCTAGGGAGTGTGGGTGTCAGATGTTTCCTGGAGATCTCCCATGCTGACCTGTTCTGTACCTTGCCTCACCATCTCTCCACGGAGCAGGTTCCCTTCCTCTTGTATCTGGGTATGTTTATGGCAGAATGCAATAGGAGAGACACTGCCTGAATCTGCAGCTGAGGCCAGAGAACCTGACGATGCCCCTGGTTGGCTGCACTTCCGCTCCAGCCCTGAGGCCGCCATGCTGTGAGGAAGCACAGATGTGTCTGTGAGGACAGATTTCCTGGGGTGGGGGTGGGGGTGCTGAGATGTCCCTGGGGAGAAGGACACGCTGCCCCAGCCTTAGCTACTGTGGGGACGGAGCTGCAGGGGAACCGCACAGCCCGGCCTTCCCCAGCTGCCTCCTCACAGGCTCTTGAGAGGCCCTGGCGCAGTGGCGAGCCTGGGTCCCAGCCACAGCTGTCAGTAGTGCCTTCTCGGGCATCTTCCTCCTCGAGCTGGCTCCCTCGCAGCTCTCTCCCCGCCCCCTCCCTGCTATAAAGCTAAAGGAACAAAAACAAATGATGGTGTTGCCCTTCTTTCTGAGCACCTACTATCCACCCCACACTGTTCGGCCAACATCACATGTTACCTCTACCACAACCCTGTAAGGTAGGTCCATTTCAGCCCCATTTTCCAGCCTAGGAAATGGAAGCTCAGTCAAGTCAAGTAACTTGTCCAAGGTCACACAGCCAGTGAGAGGCAGAGACAAGACTAGAGACCAGTGAGTGTGCTCTTAACCAAGAACCACTAACTATGGTGCACTTTGTCACCCTTTTATGGATGGGCAAACAGAGTTAAAGACCTGGGAGGCTGTGGCTCACTCCTGTAATTCTAGCTACTCAGGAGGCTGAGATCTGAGTATCATGGTTCAAGGTCACTGTAGGCAGACAAATCAGAGAGCCTTATCTCCAATTAGCCAACAAGAAGCCAGAAAGTAAAGGCATGGCTCAAGTGATAGTGAGCCAGCTTTGAGCAAAAAAAAAGGCTAAGCAAGATCAGGAGGCCCTGAGTTCAAGCCCCAGTACTGGCACAAATGCACATGCGTTCACATGTGTGCATGTATACACACACACACACACACACACACACACACACACACACACACACACAGAGTCCTCTAACAGCTCCCTAGTTACCTAGCTGACATGGGGAGGAACTGAGACCTTTTTTTTTTGGTTAGTCATGGACTTGAACTCTGGGCCTGGGCGCTGTCCCTCAGCTCTTCAGCTCAAGGCTAGCGCTCTACCACTTGAGCTACAGTACCACTTCCGGCTTTTTTTCTTTCTGCTTATGTGGTGCTGAGGAATCGAACCCAGGGCCTCAGGCATGCAAGGCAAGCGCTCTACCACTGAGCCACCTTCCCAGCCCCTGGGCAGAATTCTTCAAGGCAGTCATCTGAGGCTCTCCCCCTGCGAACCCACTGGATATCAGAGCTCTAATCTCATAGGGTGGGCATCTCCCTGGGACCCTGGGAAGACACACTGGTCCAAACAGAGGTTGGTGACTCAATCAGCATCCCCAGTGAGGGCTGGCTGGGCAGGGGCCAGCCTGGGCTGTGTCTCCCTTCACCCTTGACTGACCTTCTGTCTTTCTTTCTCGTTGTCATGAGGGGCCTGCTGTGGTCTGGATGGGGGAGGATTCCAAGGGTGCAAAGAGGCGTCTTTGGGGTCATGGCCACAGCGATGGTGGGTGGAAGCTGACCTCCTGGGTGGGTGGCAGGGGTCCTGGTGCTGGCTTTGAGTATGTGAGGCTGGGGACCTTTACATGAGCCCCCTGGAAGCAGCGGCCTGGGGCGGGCACCGCCGAGGGCGGGTCCCTAGCAAGACGTTTCTTTAGGCTCCTGTTTCCCCTCTAACCCAGAAACATAATCCTTCCCCTTTGGTTTATTTAGGCAGAATTTGACTCTGAGATGTAAACTGCGGAGCCAGGAGACTTGCATGAGAAACTGAGTGCAGCATTGTGCGCAGTAGAGAACGCTGGGCAGCCAGGCCCCCGGCAGCCCCGAGGGTGGATGAGCGAGCAGCGCTGTGGGCTCACATGGCGAAATGTTAGACAGTGGCCAAAACCAAGGCCTCATCCACACGCCGCAATCTGATGATTCTTCTTCTTCTTATCTTTCTCTTTCTGTGCCAGTGCTGGGGCTTGAAGAAACCTCACACGCTTGCTTGGCTTTTCTGCTCACGGCTAGTGGAGCCATAGCTCCACTTCTGGATTTCTTTCTTTCTTTCTTTCTTTCTTTCTTTCTTTCTTTCTTTCTTTCTTTCTTTCTTTCTTTCTTTCTTTCTTTCCTTCCTTCTTTCTTTCCTTCCTTCCTTCCTTCTTTCTTTCTTTCTTTTTTTTTTTCCTGATTCATTGGAGATAAGAATCTCTCAGATTTGTCTACTTATGATCCTCAGATCTCAGCCTCCTGAGTAGCAAGGATGACAGGCGTAAGCCACCAGTGCCTGGCTTCTGGGATGAGTCTTGACAACACAAAATTGACAGGAAGAAGTCAATTCGACCTTAAACAATGCTCCCATTCTGTGGAGTTAACAACCATTCCAAGTCAAAACTTCACAAGGTGGCCCCTGTGTGTGTGCAGTCCAGCTCTGCAGTGTGGAGTGTCAGGTGGTAGGTGGCCTGGCCCTGATGGTGGGGGTGGGGGTAGGAGTGGGGGTGGGGGTGGGTCACTGGCAGGGTTGGCTGTTGTGTTTCTGGATGTTTATTGCATTAGTAAAACCAACTAACTTAACAATGTGAATGAAAGCGGGCTCAGCCCATTCATAAAGACTGCAATGCTCCAAGGATTCTGTAAGCCTGAGATCCTAATAAAAAATAATAATAAAGCAAAAGGTATGATGAAGTTGGGCGCTGGTGGCTCACGCCTGTCATCTTAGCTACTCAGGAGGCTGAGATCCAAGGATCATGGTTCCAAGCCAGGCTGGGCAGAAAAGTGTGTGAGACTTAGCTCCATTAAATGTCTCAGAAAAAGCTGGCAGGGCACTGTGACTCAAGTGGTAGAGTTCTAGCCTTGAGCCAAAGAAGCTCAGAGACAGCACCAAGGCCCTGAGGTCAAGCCCAGGACAGGCAAAAAAAAAAGAAAAGAAAAAAAAAGAAAAAGAAAGAAGAAAAAATGCATGATGAACTGTGAAGACTCTTCCAAAGAGGGCGATAAGAAACACATGCGTGGTGGAGTGCTGGAGCTGGCAGCTCGGGGTCTGTGGGGTCCCCGAGTTGGGAAAGGAAAGGGCTGTGTTTGTTTTCTCTTGCTGGGTAACAAATTGCTACAGTCACCTCCAGCATCTGCGAGGGATTGGTTCCACAAACCCATAAAAAGCCACGGCCACCACGTCCCTGCTATAAAATGGTGTGCAGTTTGAACATATCTGGTATCTTTCCTGTCTCATATTCCAAATGCTCCGTCGCAGGCTGAGACTATGGAACCCTACGCAGGTGTCATGTGACGCGTTGTTACACTGTGTTGTACAGGGAACAGAGACAAAAAAGACAGGTATGGACACCTGCTGCACAAATGTGGTTGAGGACCAGACACGGGAACCTGCAGGGACTCCACCACAGGTGTAGCAGCTCCCAGCCACGCCCGCCGGCTAGCATATGATTTTGCTAGAAGTTTGGATACAGCATAGCTGCTTTTTGCTCTGGGTCTCTCATCTGCATTTCTGGGACTGAGGGCCTCCGTTCCTACCCCTGTGCGATGCCCTGCCCTGTGACTCCCTCCGGGTCACCTTCCAGGCCAATAGAAGAACATCTCTGCTGCTCCAGATCCACATTTAAAAGATGCATCTGGGGGTGGGGTGGGTGGGAAGGTGGCTCAGTGGTAGAGTGCTTGCCTGGCATGCATGAGGCCCTGAGTTCGATTCCTCAGCACCACATTAACAGAAAAAGCCAGAACTGATGCTGTGGCTCAAGTGGTAGAACACTTGCTTTGAGCTGAAGAGCTGAGGGATAGCGCCCAGGCCCAGAGTTCAAACTCCACAACCAACAACAAGAAAAGATGCATCTGATTAGGTCAAGCCCACTCCTGAAAAATCTTGTGTTTCATTTAGAGCTAGCTAAGGAGGGACCTCGTTATGTATGTGAAATCCCTCTGTTTTTGCTGTATCATATGCTGTAAGCACAGATACAGTATTTCACTCTGTTCTTGGAGACTCCCACATGGAGGATTTGAAGGGTGTGCATTCCACGGGTGGACATCTTGGGAGTTTTCTTTTTTTTTTTTTTTGCCGGTCATGGGGCCTGAACTCTGGGCCTGGGCGCTGTCCCTCAGCTCTTCAGCTCAAGGCTAGCGCTCTACCACTGGAGCCACAGCACCACTTCCAGCTTTTTCTGTTTATGTGGTGCTGAGGAATCGAACCCAGGGCCTCATGCTTGCAAGGCATGCACTCTACCACTGAGCCACCTTCCCAGCCCATCTTGGGAGTTTTCTTAGAATTCTATTTATTCCTCTTCCTTTCCAAGGCTTGGTTTGTCTCCTCGGTGAAGCGAGGAGAGTAATCCCTACTAGGCAGAGATTGCAGTAGATTAAATGACTTGATAAGGGAGGAAGAGATGTCATTTGGGGACATTTAATGAGGACTGGTGCAGGCTCGGTGTGTGACATGGACAAGGACCAGATGTGTGACATAAATCCCTGCCTGGCAGGGTGACCGTCTGGAAGAGAAAGCAGGGTGAGGTGCAGGATCTGGGTACTGAAAGCCACACAATGGTCTTGTAAGAAATCAATAGAGACTTAAACAAATGCAAAGGCATACCATATTAATGGATTGAAGACTAACCGAGTAAAGGCACCACATTTTCCAAAGCAAACTACAGATTTTTAATACTACATGTCAGATTTATGCCTAGCATATACACAAAGAATTCTTAGAATTCAACAATAGGAAAAGAAACCCCCCAATGAAAGGGTGAGGAAACGAGTTGCTTAGATACTTCACCAAGAAGAACAGAAAGGTGACAACGAATACATCAACAACCAAAATATCAAGCAACTGCAAACCGAGTCCAGGATGAGACAGCACTACCAGCCAATCAGAATAGCTTGTAACAACACTCACCAGGCATAGCACTGTCTGCCAATCAGAATAACTGTAATAAAAAAACCAAGCTGCAGTGCATCGTGATGTGTGCCTGCAGTCCTAGCTACTGAGGGAGAGAGGCAAGGGCTCACTTAAGCTCAGGAGTGTGTGAAGTCAACAAAAAATTAAATTAAAAAAAAATACTGACCAGAGTAAATGCTGGGAAGAATGCTTCGGAACTGAGACTCACACATTGCTGGTGGGTACAGACAACTTTGGAAAAATGCTTCGTCAGTTTCTTGTAAAGTGGAACCCACACTTACTGTCTGACCCAGCAGTCCCACTCGTCCATGTGGTCATGTACCGCCTAATGATGCTCAGCTTGATTATAGACCGCGCGTCCAATGGTGGGCTGGGAAATTCCTACGCCCCAGAGACTGCTGTAACCATAGCAACGCTGCAGCACAAGGCGTCACCCACGTGTTTGTGGTAGTGCTGGTACTAACCTGATCCACACGTATGATTGGGTGTAATAAGTGAGAATAAACCATGCTACCGAGGGCTCACTACACAAGGTAGACTTTTTAATCACCATTTTATTGGGTTTCTTCTGTGTGCGTATATGTGTGCCAGTACTGGGGGAGAGGGGAGCTTGAACTCAGGGCCTGGGCACTGTCCCTTAGCTTTTTTACTTGAAGCTGGTGTTCTATTTGACTCACACATCCATTTCCCTCTTTTTGTTCTGGTGGTTTATTGGAGATAAGAGTCTCACAGACGTTCCTGTCGGGGCTGGCTTCAAACTGCAATCCTCAGATCTCAGCCTCCTGATTAGCTAGGATGACAGGCGTGAGCCACTGGCGCCTGAAAACTCTCTGTCTTTGACCCTGCACACACACTGCACCTTTTCTACATTTAGCTATGAATCCCACTGTGTTCCAAGGCCTAGGTAGGCAGCCAGGAGCACTGCTGTGCAGCCCCCCAGAGCCATGGGGTGCTCCATGGGGCGCCGGGGTGTTGAGGCTACACCTACAGTTTGTGTCATCACATTCCATGGTGTACACACAAGGACAAAAGCACCTCATGGTGCATTTTCTAAACAACACATGACTATGTTTATTCTGGAGAAATAGACCTTCTAGGTACCGAAAGTCCCATACACACATGCTCAGAGCAGCTGCATGGAATAGCCCCTCACTGCGAACAGCTCAAAGGTCCCTCTCCTTCCATGGACGAATGGTTAATGAAGCCAGCTACACTCCCACGGTGGGCTCCTGCTTAGTAGTAAAAAGGGAGCAATGTTGGCACAGGCCAAAGCCCGGAGGAGTCTCAATGACATTCACACCTTGTGAGAAAAGCCAGCCACTGTATAATTTCATCTACTTGACAATTTTGAGGAGACAAATGGAAAATATTGGTTGTTAGTGGTGGCCAGAGTGATGGGAGGGGTGAAGGGTAACTACGGAGAGATCCCAAGGGAGTTTTTAGGAAAGATGGAGTTGCGGGTTCTGGTGGAAGATGTAGTTACACCAATCTATCCATAGGCACAGATCCATACAGCTGGGCACCAGAGGGAAACAGAGATGAATTTCACCTTATGAGAATATTTTATGTGTATGCCACTACTGGAGCTTGAACTCAGAGCCTGGGCTTTGTCCCTTAGCTTCCTACCATCAGAACCAAAGCTTTGCTTCCAGCATTTTTGGTAGTTTATTGGTAATAAAGAGTCTCGAGGAAGGCTGGGAATGTGGCTTAGTGGTAGAGTGCTTACCCAGCATGCATGAAGCCCTGGGTTCGATTCCTCAGTACCACATACACAGAAAAAGGCAGAGTGGCGCTATGATTCAAGTGGTAGAGTGCTAACCTTGAGCAAAAGAAGCTCAGGGACAGTGCCCAGGCCCTGAATTTAAGCCGAGAGACTGGCAAAGGAAAAAAAGAGAAAGAAAGGAAGGAAGGAAGAAAGAAAGAAAGAAAGAAAGGAGTCTCGAGGATTTTCCTGCCCAGGCTGGCTTCAAAATAGAATCCTCAGATCTCAGCCTGGTGAGTCGCTAGGATTACAGGCATGGGCCATGTAGGCCCTTGGAGCAGTGATTCACATTTCAGATAGTTTTTTTTTTAAGTTTCCTATTGGAGAAAGGTTACCACAGTGCATAGAGTTAAAAGATGCTCAATAAACTGTAACAGCAGAGAGATAAATGAATCATGAACTCATAAATGAATCATGAGTCTTGAACGTGATATCTCCAAGAAACCAAGCTCTGAGATTCTTCTGGAAAGTGGATTTCTGCCATCCAGGCAGGAAGCAGAGGGTGCCTGACACACCAGCTGGGAAAGGAGAAGAAGGGCGGCCTGCAGGCCTGGAGAACTGGTTCCAGAACTTTCTGCCTTGCTGCATCCTGCTCAGAGGTGCCTGGGGCTGGATGTTTGCGGGTGCGGGAGGCAGCGGCGGGCTGGGAGGGGATCTCTGCTTGTCTCTGCTCACCTCCCTGGTGGCTCAGTCATGACCTACTTTTTCTACCTGTGCCTCAGGTGAGTCTCCCGCCCAGAGCTATTTTTATCCCACTGTGATTCCCAGATTTTTTTTTTTTTAAACCAGCTGTGGGATGGCTGGCTTGTGGGGCTGGGGTTCCTGCCCCATGAAAGACCCGAAAGTCCCTTCTCTCCCCTGATGTCTCCCATGGTCTCAAGGATCAAGTTCAAACTCTGAGCAGCTGAGACTACAGGCATGTGCCGCTGCACTTGGCTTCTTCCTTGTCTTTGGGAGGCAGACTTTGGCCTTCCTGTGATTGCACTGGGCACTCATGCTGGCATGGCGGCATGCCTCTGCTCCTCCTCCATCCTCCAGGCTGCCGTGCACCCTACAGGGCCCCCAGTGGGTGCTATGGGGGAGGCAGGGGGACCCCACGTGGCAAAGGGGATCCCAGGAATGGGCCCTGGAGCCCCAGAGCTACACATGCAAGAGTGGGGTCACCTCGCACCCCTCCCTCCCCTCTCCACTGTCCCCTCTTCTGAGAAAACTCTTCCCCGTTGTCTGCACTAGTAGATGGCATCAGGATGCCCTGCGCACCAAATCTTGGGTACGACTGAGTTCTACGACCACCCTGAGTCCATGCCGTGGCCGCCGCGGTCCTTCCTGCAGCCCAGGCCCCTCCCCGGGGTGGATTTGAACTCAGCTCATCCCCTCCCTGCCTAGCTGAGCCCTCCTCAGCCGCACCCGGCCAGCAGCGCCCCCCTCCTCCCTGCCTTGCTGACTCAACGCCTCCCTGCACGAGCCAGGCGCCGCCTCTCAGTCCCTGCCACCGCCTGCCCGGCTCCCCTGGGTGCCTTCCTGTCTCCATTCACCGTGGGAGCCTCGGAGAACTTTCGAGAGCACACGTGGCCAGCCCTGTTGCACAGCTGTAGTCTGCACAGTGCAGTCCAGCGTGCACGGCTGTAGTCTGCACAGTGCAGTCCAGCGTGCACGGCTGTAGTCTGCACAGTGCAGTCCAGC